>NW_020799092.1:12365882-12430788 GCF_003259725.1 Athene cunicularia | reverse complement strand
AAAAAAAAAAAAAAAAAAAAAAATATATATATATATATATATTTAAATGCTCTTTCCCTCATTCTACTGCCACCTCTACTTATTAACAATTTTTTTTTTTCTTTTTATCAAGAAGCAGTAACTTGGTCACTTCACCTCCTCATTGTCCAACGTGGCTGTTTAGCTATGCTCTGCAGCCAGAGCTGCGCATGCAGCGGTGACCATGCCACAGGCACAGCAGCAAGCAACTCTTCTCATCAATGGGCTCTGTGACAAGGCTTGCATGCTGTCACAACCTGGGGAGCCCCCAAATGGAAGGGAAGCTGCAATTCTTACTTTTGGCAATCTCCGCACTCGATCAGCCCATTGGTCTCCTTGATGGCTGGCTCATACACGAAAACAGGGTACTCGGTGTCACAGGGCTGCAAGGTGTCGTGCTTCTTGTGCTTGTGAGCTGCAACGGTAAGGAGACAAGGTGAGAAATGAAGGGCAGAGGATCCCTTAGAAGCGGTCTGCACTGAGATGGAAGCATTTAAGACTGGCAAGGTAGGCTGGAGGAGCAGCCCTGTGTGTCCCCGCTGTGATAGCAGCCAAGAGCGGGTGCCCACCAGAGAAGCAGGGGAAGGAGATGCTGCAGAAAGCAGCCAGGCAGTGATCACTGCTCCCACTAGGTGGGGTGGGAAAACCGGCCTATGTGAGAAATGCTCCCATTATTTCCACTCGCCTTCTCCAAGAAAGCCTGGAACCTATCCTGCCAAAGCTGCCGCGGTAAGGCCACAGCACCTGCAGCACCCCAGGGACCCCCGTGGCCAGTTAGGCAAGGGCATGTGGGCACTGGTACCTCTGCGTTTAAATGAGGGGGGGGTCTACCGAACCAGCAGCATAAATAGAGTCCCTCCTACCTAACCCAGCCCTGGTTCACACACTTTTTTAAACATTCAAAGCTGTGACTGGGCTGGTCCTCAGTGCCTGTGCTGGGGGATGTGTTCCTGTGGGGACCCTGCGTGTCTGTGGTGGGGTTCTCTATCAACTGGTAATCCTTCCTGAGCCCTCCAACATTACAGAGTGAGACCACAGGGGTTGAGTATGTGTCACAATAAAAAGAAAACACTGCCAGCAAACAGATCTGGCATGACACCACAGGAAAGCAGATGACAGCTCTCGAGGACGAGCAGAGACCCAGCTAATGCACAGCAGAGGCAGGGAGCAGCTGCTCTATGACTTGTCAATCACACTCTGTGGGACTCCCAAACTAATTTGGGGATGAGTGGGAGCTGAACCGCCTTACTGAGCCTCCCTTGAGGCTCCCTCCACAGGCATCCTTTCTAGGAGTTCAGCAAAGTCTGCCTTGCCTGAAACTACTGCCTTGGGCCCTTCTGGCAATTATTTTCTGCAGTTGAAGGTAGCAAAGCCAGCTCCTGCCTCTGTAAGACACAGGGGAATGTTGCTGATGGAAATGCAAAGCGTTGTTGCTAGGGCAGAGGTGATTGCAGCTCAGTCAGCAATAAGTATGAGAGATGGCTTCTACATCAGCTTTGGGGTTCACTCCATAGCCCTCCACACACACAGTATGGGGAGGTGGGGCAGGGAAGGGACTCCTGATGTGGAGGATGACCAGTTTATCCCTTCCAGCGGCGATGCTGAAGATTCATAGAAGAATGCAGCAACATAGGTTTTAATCAGTAAATGCATGGTAAGAAGGCACCAAGAGGGTATCCATGATTCTGATAGGTAATTTGCATCGCTGTAAAACCCTCACTGAGAGCTATGGTGTCCTCTCCCCCAACAATTCTGGAGCACACAGAAAGAGGCAGGCACCACTCCGCAGAGCTTGCCATCCAAACAACATAGATTACATGAGAGAGAGGATGATTTTCTCTAATTTTTCTCTCCACCATGGTGATCCAGCAGCACAAGACATCCATTAAGAACCAGGAACTGCAGCTCAGTCTCCCCTCTGGTGCCTTTCCCAGGTGAACATCATGGATACTCAAACTCCTCCTTGCAGTACAAAGTCCCCGGTAGTTGAGCCTTGTGCTTTTTTTCTGAACTCCCAAAAAAGTCATTCTCAAGACAGCCTCCTACTTAAATCCTCCCAGACTATGGGACCTACCTTTTAGTATCATGGTTAGGTTCATTTTGCACTGACCCAAAAGCACACAGGACTTGATTTCAGTATGATGCTTTGTTCTGCATTCACCCTGGATTCACACTAAATTAATCAAATAAATTCATCATTTCAGGGTCCAGCAGCAACTCTGTCACCAGCCAGGAGATGTCTGGCTGTGCTCTGTCACCACTTGCCATCCCTCTGTGCAAACCCCACACTGCAGAAGCATGGAAAAGCCTCTCCCATTTTTGCTAATGGGGAATGTCTCTGACTAGTACCTGTCACAGGATGAACAGTCCTGAGGACATTCAGGATAAACAGAAGATCCTGTTACTGAAGTGAATTTCAAAGGTTTAGAAATTTCTGATGAAACATGCAGAATATCCCTGTGGTAAGGAGAGAAGCTGCAAATGCTTTCCAGCACAGACCAGCTCCAGGTCTGGCAACTGTATTCTAGCCAGTGAAGTCCCTGATGGACTAAAGGAGTCTGAGGAACAGAGCGGAAGCACTTTCCTTCAGCCTTAATTCACTAGTGACTGGGAAAACAGCTCCAAACTCTGAAATGGGTGGCCAGACTATTGTAGTCTGTGCCAGGGACAGACCTTCTTAGGGACATGCTTGTGGCAAGACCACACATTGGTCCCTCAGCCACCAACCATCACTTTTGTGTTACCCCTGGATTCACAGCCCTGAGTGACCAGGGCTGTCACTGCAGCACAGCTGTTGATGATGGACTGTGCCAGTTCTTGCTCAGAACAGCTGTGATGACCACAAAGGTGAAAAGATGACCTGATAAAGTTGGGGCACAACTGTTTGCAAGAATTTAGTGTATTGCTTTTGTCAGGAGTGGCAAAGGGTCATGACATAGTGGAGACTTCATCCAGGTCCTCAATTTTCCCCTGTACCTGATAAAGAATTACAACCATCACTAGTTCCAGCTTCCTGGGGTAGTGTCACCAAAGCAGATGGAGTTCAAGCAATGTAAAAACCAGTGGTGTGAAGGTCAGGGTGCAGGGAGAGGGTGTATGAGACCATTGGTGTGGAAAATATGGGATGGAAGGAGATTTGAGGCCTCCCAGCCTCAGCCAGCATTGAATCAGAGCTGTCATGCTAGACTTGGTGGGCTTAGAGAACTGAGCTTCAAGGGGTAAGTCAACTAAAGAGACTGTGCAATCCACACCCAGGATACACCTGGCCAGCACAGGAGTAGAGAGGCAATGCTTGAGTGGGCAGTCTGGGCCAAACTATGCTGTGGTGGCACTCAGGAGCAGGCAGTGTATGTGGAGGTAAGCAGTGGGAAATGCACCAGGGTTAGTCCCTTCAGGAGCACTTTCGCCACTGGCAGTATGGCTAAGTCACTCACAGAAGCTGCATTTCTGTTTGAGTCTTTCATGACCATCTGCAATTTGACTTGCTCTGGGTTAACTTCATCACGTGCACCAAACTGTATTTTTAAACTCTGCTAAATTGTCTTAAGTCCCCTGCACAGACCATCTTAAATCAGTTTCTTGGCACAGGCTAAATGAAAAGAAGCCACTTTAAAATCTCTCAACTTCTGCACAAAGACCTATGACAGAGATTATGCTTAAGCCTACTGCCACTTAAATTGCTTGGAAGCAATGCAGCTGCAGCAGTATTGAAAAGTTCAGAGAAGCCCAGTAGCATATACATCATCAACAAAATGCTTGGGCTGAGCCTCTGCATGCACATGCTGGACATCAAAATGTTATCAGCACACTGAGAGTCTGGTGGTCAGGGATTAGTAAACAGTCAGAGGAGCTGATAACAAATTGCAAACTTTATAGCAAAGAGTGAGTTAATTCCAGGCTGTCGTTGCTACCATCTGCACTTCCAGAAAGACTTTGTCAGACATTTGGCAACCAATCCTTCTGAGTAGCAAAGGCAGTCACTGCGCCTTGTTGTGAACTATATAGTCCAGATTGTGAACTTTTTCTCACCAGCATAAATCATGCACCCAGGTCAGTGGATTTACTCTGGGACATGAGACAAAAATCTACCACTTAGTTACAAATAAAAACCACAGAATTTAATCAATTATCTTGTAAAGTATCCTCTGTGTACATTACCATGCACTCAAGAAGAAACTTTTGTGGGATAGAGAATTCTAGAAATAGTCCTTTCTAGGCTGCATGCCTTGGCTGAAAGTGATTTTGGCTTAATTAAAAGTTTTCAAACCTGTGGTGATGTCCATAAAAGCAGAAGTCCTTATAAACACAGAGGAATGAGATGCTGAAAGCAATGAAAAATCTGTGGAAGCAAACATGTCTTCTCACCAGCTCTGAAAAACAGATTTGCATGATGAGTGCAGTCTGAATATATTATGTCCATATTCCAACAGCAAGTCTCGCCTTCCCAGAAAGCAAGAGAACTTGGGAGCAGAAATAGGCTCAGTGCTGCAGAGCCAGAGTTGCACAGTCAGGCAAGGGTAAGCATTAGATCCCCAGCCGTTAATTCCTCTGCATATATCCATGAATAAATGTGTGCTCAATTTCTCTCTCATAAAATGTCTCCTTCTTTTAATATTTTTTGCATACAACAGCCTTGGCATGCAGTCAAGAAAACGTTAACATCTCTGGCAAAAATCTACAGCCCCTTCTCAACAACATGTGTGATCCATTTCTTTCAACCCCAATACTATTCTTTCACCCTGCTACTCCTACCCATGCATGGACACTAATTTTTTTCATCCGTGGACACCCTTTCTTTCTCTTCCTCTTGTTCATTCAGTAAAACACATTCAAACTGACTCATTTCTCTACCTCTGTCTCACACATATGTCTTGCTGGGCAGAGAGCAAATTGGCAAATATAAGCTAGATATGGAAGCAAGGAGATACAAACACAGCCACAGTCTGGACTCTGTCTTGAAGGGATTTCTAACTTGACTGTAGGAGTGGATTTATGAGCTAGAGCATATACTTATCAGTTGAACTGCTTGGAAATAGTTCTGCATTATCCTGGAGAACCAAACTGGGATTCATCAGAAGGAGCTAAGCCATGGGGTGTGGAAAAGATTTAAGTTGCCTCTTAATAACTGAAGTCTATGGGACCAGTATAGTTTTTCCTGCAAGAAGGTACGGGTTGGTCATTGGTTTTGGCAAAACAACTGAAAAGAACAGGACAGCTGGGAAGCAAAGTGAAGGACATGCCATGGTACACAGGCTACAGGCCCATCTATGACATGACTGATGGTGTTGTCTGTGCCTGCAGTCCCTGAGGAGTTTGGTGTGTCCCCTCTTTATTGACTTCTCAGGGACAGACTTTCAATCACCATCTCAGCCAGCTAAATGAGCAACAGCATTGTGTGCTAATCTGCAGTGCCAGGAAATTGAGCTAGGCACTGCCTTATCCCTGTCACACCTTTCTGCAAGTTCACCATTGTCCAAAAGATGGAAGAAAGACTGTCCTAGCCTGGGATTTATAGATAAATCATCTTTTCACCATTAAGTGGTTCTACTTACAGTGATGGAAGACAGCCTTGGCTGGAAGAGTCACAGGACACACAGACACACAATGAAGATGGAACCACATAGTTTCACATGATGGCCGTGCAACGAAGAGATGAATTTGCACATAGCAGTCATGAAGGTGATGTGGCAGAGAGACGAAGAAAACACAAAAGGAAATGGTGATAAGCAGGGCAGCAGTGAGAACGCCCCTCCCTTTTTCCTTGCATCTCCTCAAGCAAAGGCTAAATCAAACTGCAGCCATCTTAGCATCCCCAGATGCCTGCAGGAACACCAGGTCCACCTGTCCTCCAGCAAGAGCAGTCCCACCTGCACTGCCACAAGTACCGCTTGCTCATCTGACTCTTCCTCACTAATTTCTGCACGGAACCACTCCCATTATCCTGATGCATGTTAAGCAGCAGCCAGGGCTGCATAGAGGATAGATGCAACTGTTACCACCATCTCTGGTGACCCTCTTTGGAGGAGGTGAGTGGGACCTAAACAGTACCCAGACATTCGTCTGGTTCTCTGACTAGAAGGAAAGTTTGCTTTCTAAAAATTATTGTTTCCCCATTATGCCAGAATACTTCATACAGTGCAGAAGACTCAGCCCCACAGTCAGCAGGGAAGGTACCACTGTCTCCACTAAAAGCACCGTTAGTGCTGAATGATTAGTGGGGATGTAATAATGGCACCTATGTGGCTGCGCAGAGCACTCCTCACCTTTCCCTTTGGGTCACCTCAGGACCATTAATACCCCCCTGCCTGAGGGGGCAGAGATGGGACTGCAGAGACTCCCGGGATGTTTTTAGCAGGCAGCACTGCAGCTGCAGGACAGGTCACTGGATTTCAAGCCAGACATACCCCTCTGCTGCACTTTACTGCTGTGCAATACCATGTGCCATCTTCTCTCTTCCAGAGAGGGTCCAGTGGACAAGTGAAGTCCCTCAATGTGTTATGGAACCTTACAGGTTTCTGGCTAGCTTCCTGGGACCCCTGCTAGGTTCTGGAGAGCCTGCTGCTCCAGCACTGCTCTGTCCTGTCCTATAAGCCACCCTCAGGAAAGACTGGAAGGGAGTCTTTCCAACCAAAAGGCTTTGCAGCTGTTCTCTCTCTCATCCCACTGCACATAGGGTGGGGGTCCTCGGAAAGAAGAGCCTCACCTGGCCCCGGCAGCTACCCTGAGGAAAGCAAGCAACATGCTTCAAGACACACACACCTCACACTGACTGCTCTGGTGCTGTGGCAGCCTTAAATGGGGGTGGAAATGGGGGGAGATGGGGTGATGGTGGGACCTGGAAGCTGGATTCCAGTGTCCATGCAATGAGAGGTAGCAGGGCAGGTGGCAGGCTCCTCGTATGAGGGCAGCCTTCCCCATACAGCTTCTTCTGCCACCAATGGTGGTAACACTCACGTGCTATGGGGTGGCTGGACTCTTGTATACTCACCATCTGCCAAGTTGTCTGAGTGCCAGAAGCTACTCACGTTAAACTCCAACAGGAAGCTGTCAAAAGAGCAAGAACAGAGGATGCTTTTTCAGCTGCCTGGAAGGATGCAGGTGTCAGGGAGATGGCCCCGTCTCCCAGTGAGTATCAGTTCTAAAATGTTTACTACAAATTTGCTGGCAGTGGAAGTCTGAGATTTTTTTTTTAACTTTTTTTTTTCCTTTCCATGTGATAGAGTGCAGTTCTGTATCATGGGATTTGTACTGTGGAATATATGAATGGGTTTCTTCTTGAAGTACATACTGTGCAGGGGCTTCACCAGTGAAGGAAGAAATGAGTACAGCAGCCCCTGAGGCTGGGAAGGGATTCAGTCACCATGAGACCCACCTGAGGAGCAGGCACAGAGGGCCATCAGGGAGCCAGTACTCTGGCTACTCAGAGGTAGCTGTACGTCACACTGAATTATTCTGTACCAATACTCTCAAGCCCTTGGAGCTGGATCTTTTCCACTCCTTCCCTTTTGCACACCCAGTAACTGAGTAGCAGCGCTTTCATCCTAATTTGAGCTTGAACTCTGATTCCCCCCAGCAGTTTGAGGTGAGCCTGAAGCTAGAGCTTGATTCAAAGGCCTCGCCTCTCTCCTCCCTTGCCTGTCACTCAGAGCTGAGCTCTCTGGCTTCCCTCAGCCTCTGCCCCCTGCAAAATCAAGGTGTGCATTCATTCACCACAGGCAAAGGAGACAGGCAAAAGGACTCGGCATCAAGGATCTGCACGAGGCCCCAAGAGACCCGAGTCCTATTTCTGACTCCACCACGTTGTACTGAGTGACTTCAGGTAAATCCCAGACCCACTATGGGCCTCTGCCTCTCAAAATGGGAATAGTAATAGCTTTCTGTCTCCCAGGAGCAAGGCACTGAGCTGAATGTCAGGAGAAGGCTGAGAGCAATGCCCTGCACAGGGGCCTCTGCTTGCAGCTTTCTCAGCTCTCACCTCCATTGGTCTGAGCCTCCCAAACACCCCCATATTTTGATACTCACATGAGGAAATCACTGATCAGCCATTTCACTGTAGCTAGAAAGGCATAAATTGGCTGGAGAACAAAAGAAGAAATGAGAAATACCATAAGGATATGGCCAGAGAGTTTATAATTGTTATGCAGAACCCCATGTTTCAGAACAGTTCCCTCCACTGATCAGAGCTCTTGAAGACAGCTTGGAAATTCAAGGTCTGGGCATCACTGGAAAATGTTCAAAATACATCAAAAGCCTGCAGAGCTGCCTTGCTACTAATAATATCTTCTCACCCCCTCCTCATCAGGGTCAGGGAGTTTATCACAAATGTATGAAAGACTTTGAAGATGTAATTGCTTGATGATTTCTCTCCAGTATGGGTGACCTTGAGCTCAGAGCAGGAGAGAAACACAGCTAAATGGGACACCACCAGTTTAGGATGCTTTCATGTTCTGACAGCAAGTGGTGTTTCTGGGACAAGTGACAGCATTGCCCAGGATTTAGTATTATCTGCCATTGATTGATTGTTTAACTGTGCTTTCATCCAGCTTTTCCTCAAGATGGCATGACTTCTATCATCTTCCTTCTTTTCAGCTACAAATTAGAAATCCAGCATTGTCCCAGGGACAATTCATCTGCAGAGGATCCTGCTGCTTCTTTTCTTCCTGGTAACCATGTCTAATTTTCATCTTTCTCTCTTATAATCACGCCTGTATCCTCAAGCCCAAAACAGATGCAGCAGTTATAGAACACAAGATAATATGCCATTACTGCTAACTGACTAATCTTCAGCAAAAATAAGTCAGCAAATAGTAAAATGTATAATAGTTGGGGATTTGACTGATTTTTATGTATGTATACAAAAAATGGACTTTTCTTGTCCAGGGAAAAGGAGAGAGGGAGGTTGAATGCTCACCTTTTTATTCTCTTCCCAATTCACCTCAGTTTTGGCAGTTCACGTTTTGTGACATTTCATTCAGGAATCAGGATTGGAGGATATGATAAAGCATTTTCATTACAATCACAGTATTTTATCTATCCAGCTTAAGTATAGCCATTGCAAGGAACATATTATTGAAAATGTAACATGTTGTTAAAAACTAATATTTTGTTTAAAATTCTTTTACTGGAAAAAATTACAATGTCACGCTGTAAGAAGTACTTCCAGCGCACCACCTTTTAAAGTATCAAAAAATGATCATAACAGTAATAAACACATCCCTGTTTAGGGTTGCTTCAACTACTTTGAAGTGGCCTGAGTGCTGAGTAATTACTTAGTTCTGTCTGATCAAGGTGAGGTTAGGAAGGTGGAATGGGGTTACATTATTAGCTTGTATCAGTCTAAAGAGAGGTTGCACCTGGCTACTGGCAAAACTATTGACTCTGATAGTTTGTTCCCTGGGCTATCAGCATTTCTCAGCAGCTTTAACCCCTCTGTTGCTCCAAGCTCACTCAGGCTTCCTTGAAAGGCTGACAGCTTTCTCCCAGATGCTCTGTTCCCTGACAGTGCAACTCCCCTTTTTGAGCTACTGAATAAACCCACAACCTATAAAAGCATTCCTATTCATTTCAGCTGCTAGCTGCTTCCTTGGGTTTTAGGAGAATCCTGGCATAGTCTAGTTCCTGTCTAGGTCCCTCCAATTTTCAGTGAGATCCTATATGCCAATAGAGAGCCAAACTGGACACCACTGTCAGTGGCCATCACTGCCTCAGAAATCTACCTTAGATGAGTTTGGACACTCCCATCACTTGAAAGCAAACATCTACTACTCTTTTGGGGAATGTACTACATCAAGGTGTTGGAGATGTCCTAGGGGAAAGCCTCTGCAGCCAAGCTCAGAGAGGGCTGCATGCCAACAGATACGTACGCTGAGCAAAGGCCGGGCACCGCTGTGGTGGTGGTAGGGTACTTTGCACATCGCTTGATAATCATGCATGGTCACTCTGCAATCAAAACAAGCAAGGAGTCAAAAGCAAGCGATCCAACTGCTTATGGGACATCAGCTTTTTCTAAAAGATTTCCTGTATGGAAGAACTAAAGCTGTGGCCTGCTTACAGGTGTCTTTGCTGTTTGGCCAGTGCTGGATCTTGCAAAGCAGGAAATACCAGCTCTGGACTCATGTAACTGGGTCAGTACAGGAGGAAATAATGTCCCTGATTTCAGATGGTGAGTAAAGCAGGCTGTGAAGCAGGACAATTACAATCGTAACTACTTCAGGTCCCCCTAGTTCCTGTTTACAAACCACCGAAACTCTAAACTCTCTTTTGACATGGGCTGGGGGAGTGGACTGAGATGGGCAGAGGTATTTTTAGGAGAGAGAGAAATGTGCTCGTCCAGCTGCAACTCCACATCTGGGGTGCTCTCAGACAACTGCCCTAGAAAGGCTTTCCAAGTGGCAGGAGGAACTGAAGCACTTCATATCCAAAATGCCAAGAAGAGTTCCCCATAGCATCTTGCCCTGGAAAAGAGAGAGGAGCAGCTGCCTTCTGGCCACATAGAGATGGGGAATTACTGTCTCTTTCGGTGCTTTGCAGCAGGTGGAAGAGCAGGAAATAAGGAGAAATGGGGTGTGTGGTGATGATGGCTGAGGGAGTCAGGGGAGGGGACAGGTAGCTAAAGGAGCTCTTGTATCAAAATAAGAGAGTCACATGCATCAGGACATGCATTTTCCCCCGCTCAGGTGCTGTTTATGGGGACCAGTATGCTCTGACCCACACACCAGCTGAAGAAAGAGAAGTACAGTGTGGAGATCCCCCACTTACCGCCTAAACATGCCCATGTTTATCAGCTGGGTCATTACTGAGCCATCCACTGCACCAAAAAATTTTCCAATCTGTGAGCACAAGAAAGAAAAAACAGAATAAACTGACAACAGTAAAATTTCTAAATGCTCCATGGCTCCAGCCAATTCAGTCTGTCTGGAGGCCTACTACATATAACGAGTCTTTTATAAGGAGGTAATGTTGAGCTTTGTCCTTTGGCTGGCTGGAAAGCTTGAAGGAGGACTTCCCCTATCACCAGCTGGGCATCCTGCACTGTTCCTACCATGCTTGGAAATTATTTAGCCACATAAGTCCCTGCAGCTTGTGATAAAAAAAAAGGCAGACTCTCAGGCTGCAGAGACCCAGGCACATTGACTCACTGGAAGCCTGGGCTCCCCTGTAGGTTTTTGTGAATCCACGTGCTCTGAATCTGAACACCTGAGTCTCTTCTGCTTACGCATCTCTGCTAGCCCATGGCTGCAGTGGCTTTGGAAACCTCTGCTCTCCTGCTGCCCTAGGCAAACTGACTCACCATGTGTAAGTGTGCTGTACATATTTATTTAGGTAGCAAATGCAATTTTACAACTCACTGCTGTGCAAATTCCAAGCAGGCAGTAACCCAAACAACGCAAGACAAAACAGTCCATCCATTTAGCTTACAGACCATGCACTGGCACAGCCAGAGCTGTTGCACAGGCTCCACTCTAGCAAAAGTTGCATTTGGGGAGTAACAAAATTCCACTTGCATGCCTGGACTAAAAGCAGAGCTTGTGGCCCTCTGCTCCCATGTATGTTTTGGAGTCAATAACCTCAAACACAGTCTGAACCCAATTCTGGGAACACTGCTTTAAATACTTCTTCAAACAAACAACAGTTCTGGCTTTCCTGATTACTAAACCATGACAAATCCATTACAAAAATGCTTCAAACCGGCCAAGTCCACTGCTTTGTTTGCAAGCAAGTAAATAAAATACTCATAAATAATAAAAGTGCAGATATGAGCTGTCCTCCATCGATTTTCCTGGTTCAGAGGTCTTGACACAGTAAATAGCTCACATATGTTATGGAAGCATTCACGCAGTTTGGGGGGACATTTTACTTTTCAATTGATAGGCTAGCAGTCATTTAGCATGTATTAGCAGATGACAAATGACTTAATTTATTTGAGTGGGGCATTTCCACTAAAAAAAAAAACCCCAAACCTTAGGCAGATTTACCTAAATTCTTATGGTAATCATTCAACGGTAGTGTTACTGGTTATGAGTCTCTTCCCAACAGGCTTCAGAAAATGTTTCACTGTATAAATCGATACATAACATAAACTCCCCTTTAAGCATTTAGGCTGTAATCGTTTCAGACATAGTCAAATGTGTCTGAGCAAGCGGTAACTTTTTTCATCTCCCTTGCTCTTTCAATTTGATAGGATGGTGAGGAGGCCAGCTGCTTCCATTTAATCCAGCCTGCAGTGCCAGCAGGAGCCGGAGTGGTGTGATTTAACACAGTGCAAACTGCAGCTGGTGTGACAAGGGGAGGGTCCTGCTCTGTCCAAAGATGCTGATATCTGGCCGAATTTCTTCTGGTACCGTGTCATTCCTATAGGTACAAGTATGAGGAGCTATCAGTGTAATTGAGAGTAAGGCCTCGGGAATGTGTTCAGAAAAGCATCGGCAAACTGGTCTTTAACACCTAATCAGACATTCAAAGCTTGGTGCTCTTTTAAGTAGCTGTGCAGGTAGTAACACAGGAAAGCATCACTTGGCAGAAACCAAAGTAGTCCTTTACTGAAGTGATATTTTGCAAAGCGGCTCTCATTACAACCTGCTTCCTCCAGTGACTGGCTGCTACTCTCCCAGACATCCCTCTGCTGTGTTTCTCCTAAATCCGCTCTGGACAGGTTTCCACAGGCCCTTGCTAATTCAGACATTCACAGCATAAAGCATCGCCTCTGACATCTTGCATGACACATGCTGTATCACATCCCCCTGTAGCTGGGAATGTACAAATGCATATGCAGGCTATGCACAGGAAAGAGATAGATCCTGGAGCACACAAATGCCTCAAAAGTACATCACTGCAAACAGACATATATGTGTTCATGCCTTGCTGGCTCATTGAGCAATTTGCACTTTTGGTATGCACAAAAGCTATAGACAAATGGGATCTGCCAAATGGTCCAGGCTTTGGGTGAGTGGGTGGCCTCCTCACTGCATGGCTCAAAGAAGGCCAGGCCTTGTTTCTCCACAGCCTCTGCTCAGCCCTGGTAGGATCTTGGTCTTTTAGCTGCCAGCCTGCTCCCTGTCCCCAGAGTCCCACCTGGGCAGAGATTGCAGACATACCCTGCATGATGCCTCATAGAGAAGGCAGCAGTCCTAGAGAAAGAGGTTTACGCTTACCCAGGCATCTGAGTAGAAACACTGACCCAGGCAGCTGAGCCACTCTTGCTGGTCCTGGTGTCTGGTATGAGGCAGGGAGGGAGGGCAGTGAACTAGCTCACTTTTCCAGAAAGGCAAAATATCCATAAAAATCCAGGTATGGGTTTTATTTGGCATTATGATAAAGGATGCTCTGAGGGACGAGTGTGGGATGGGGCAGGGAAGGCCACATAGCAGCAAGTGACCCCACACAGCAACATCCAGGTGGCAAGCCTATGAAACGCAGGGTATTTAATGCTGCTGCTGTCTTGAATTCCCTGTAGGGTTTAACAGTTTGGACACTCATGATGCCACTGGCAAATAAAAGCTGTAATTGGAACAAGATAAAGAAATCAGAAGAAAAGTAGTGGTGAACTCTGATATCAGGGGAGGTAATAGCTAGAGGAAATGACAGCCTTGGTGCCTGCCAAAATGCCTGCTCTTGGAGGCATGTAGATAGTTTATAATTTACACAAATCCACTATAATGCCATGTTTCTGCTAGTCAGGTCTTTCAGAGATGAGCTTTTGGAAAAACCCATTTTCCATAAGATGCAGAAAAAATACAGAGACAGAGCCCAGGAGGGCAGTGCTGAGAACAAACAGTAGAGGTGGGAGCTAAAGGGTGTGTAGTTGCCTTTATGTATGGACACATGCCATAGGCCTCAGTAAAGCACCTTTGAAAATGCCATGGGGGTCAGAGGAGGAAACGACAGTTCTTAAGACTACCAGCACATCCTGAACATGCAAAAGGACCTGGCCTCCTAGAGCAGGGAGCCAATACAACTTTACAGCATTTTCCTCCCTTTTTTTTCAAGTTTTCTTTGCTTTTTTTTTTTTTTTTTTTTGGGCACTTTTACTGGAATATTCAGTGTGGTGACAGAAAAGAGGTTAGTTATTCCTTGCAGTATGCCCCCTCCTGTCTGTATCACTCCCTGGTGCCACTGATTCATTTTGCTTTGTGAGTCTCAATAGTTCTCATCTTGGCCTCTCTGAACTTACTGTGCACTGCCTGCAGAATTCACTCTCTCACCTTTTTCTTTTGCCAGCCTATTCTGAATATGCTAACCAACACAAGTCCAGATGGGAAACCATGGGACTCATATAGCTGACGTTTTCCATCTAAATATCCATCTAAAAATTCCTCTTCTTTCTTTTCTCCCCCAGCTACTTTGAGATCAATGACACTACTTCACACTTCACACCTTAACCAGAACTTGTTTAACCACCTCTTGTAAGGGACTCTGTACAAGGCTTTCAGAGAAACTGAAATGTAGTAGGTCATCCATTCTCCCTTATCTCCTGATTTACTTACACTTCCAAAGAATTATAGTTCATAAAAGATTTTCTTCCCTTATAGAAGGGTTGCTTGTCCCAATCACATCCATTTGGTGTTTTGTTACTTTATTTTTAATTTCCATTTCAACCTGTTTCTCACATCTTCAAGAAAGTAATTTCTGGGATCAGATATACTGCCTTCTGGAAATACAGATACACTATTTGTTAACTCCAGTAGTACAGCAGTTTAAATGAAACTCCACACTTCTGTCAGTTACAAAACTGCTTCATTTCCTATTTCTTCTGTAAGCCCACTTTAGCTATTAATTGCTTTGTATTTTATGAGACTGTTCCAACACATCACTTTCTGACATCCAAATCCATGGCCTTTTATTATTTTGAAACAAATAGCTCTGTGGTGAATTTACTGGAGAGCAGAAAAGTATAGCTAAACCATGCAGTGTGTGGCAGTGCTGACTTTTCCCAGGCTGTACTGGATGTCACATCACAAACTATGCCCCTTCAGCTCCCTAGAAATGGTCATGGAGGTGATGGCAGCAGCAGGAAAGGAAGAAATTTTTGTTACTTCTATTTTTATTACTATTCTGAGCTTTTTTCTTACTCTTTTCATGTCTGCAAGTTCAGTAAATCCTCCAGTTCTTTAAGCGTGCTCCTGTTTCCAATTTGCTTAAATGATTTCATCTTCATTTTTGCCTTTGATATTTTGCTCTTACCATCCCCTCAGTTTCCTTTCCTGAAGAATGCTTGCTCTGAATTCAGACGTGCTCAAAAGCACTTTTCCCTTCCCTTCCCTTCCCGTGTCAGGCGACGCCTGTCTTCTGGGATTGTCTCAAATCATCTTTCAGTAGCAGAAAGGAGTCTAATTTCCTAATTTCTGATAAAAAGATATTTTGACTAGTTCCTTCCTTATCACTGCAAACTCCTTCCTCACCTAGGATGTGCTGTCACTCTGCCGGGAGGCTTCCCCCTCACCACACAGCTGAATTTAATTACACCGCAGCCACCCTTATTACACAATTGAACTTCATTTGTTTTAACCAGCTCTGGAGGGTTATTTAGGAACATGCCAAGCACATTCTCCTCCTCTTATGCTCTCTTACCTCTGAAGGTCTTTTGGAAATGAGTATAAAGCCATTATTATCAATGAGGAAGCAATTCAGAATCTGCAGAGATGAAAGAGAAGCAACGTTAAAGACAGCTTTTCCCATGGTTGTCTGATATGTACCACTGTGTGCAGGATGGAGTGGTGTGGGCTTGTGCTTATGGCAACAGCCTCGGCATTTCCATGCCTAGCCCTACAGCTCAGCTACTACGGGTTTTACACAACTGACTTTTCCCTCTGCCTCCATTTTGAGGTATTTAGTTTGTGAGCTGTCTGTGACAAAGATTGTCTCTTGCCAGGGCTGTTTGCAGGCCTAGCAGGCTGTTAGCCACACTGAAGAAGACAAGGCATTCTGCAGAAAGAGACAGGATATTTGAACAGTACTTGTCTTTAATAAAACGGTATCTAATGCTTTCCATCATCAGATTTCAGGGTATTATAACCACTCATGAAATAACCCTCTCCTCACCACTGAGTATCAGTGCTGGTCTTATTTTTGTTTTGCAGAGCAGAAAATGGAGGCAGAGTTTAGATGAAAACCTTTAAATCTCATAGGTAAAAATTAGGATGCAGAGGAAACCCTATATGAATATGGAATTAAAATTCTCTGGTGATCCCACTCTCCAGGGCAGAGGAGCTCCTGTCCCAAATATGCCTAAGACCAAGGTTGAAGCAGTGATGTAAATCCAAAGAGGAGTGTCCAGCACACGTCATGCTGACAGCCACTCTCTTTGGAAGAGCTGGGATGCCAGTGAGACAGCCTTAGAGGAGATGGAGACTCTCCTGAGTCACTGGCTGGAATCCCCATGCCCCTGCTGACATCTCACAGCTGAGGGAGGGACCTAAACTGAAGGTTTGTCTCAACAACAAGAGGTCCTGCCCCAACTGTGCAACCTCTTCTGAGGAGATGACAGACAATACCATTTTGGGGGGGGAGACAGAGATCTCCACAGAGCAGGTAGTCAATCATACCCATCACAGGTACAGACAAGAAATCTGGGCAACTTACATCATCCTGACAGCTTAGTGGACAGGCACCATCCAAGGCACTGCACTGGAAAGGAAAAGCACGGAATTAACCATGGGCATGATTTCATTTTACAGTCTCCACCTTGGGACTGATGAGCTAAAGGTCTCCAGCATCCCATAGCTCTGCAGTTTAGCTGGCATTTCCACTGAGATGGGCTCTAAAGTGTGCACCAGTGAGAAACTAGGATGCATTTCAGCATCTGCTAGTATCTGGACTAAACACATGGCATGGTATTTTAGATCATGATTGTACTCAGGCAGGGATTTTATGTTGTTGCTGTTTGTTTCTTTATTCTCCAGGCAGATAATGATAAATAGGATGTGAACGGTGCTCATGTAGCCCAAGGCACCATCCATTTGTTTCATTTAGGATTTCTGTGTACTGAACTTGACATGTGTTTCACAACACTGAACCGGGTGGAGACATGAGGGGTTAAGTGGTGAGTAACAAAGCCCTTCAGGTGCTTATTTATTTCATAATTGTTCTGAGTTTGCTGTGGCTGCCTATGTCTCTCTCCCTGTGTTTCTTTTTAATGCTATTTTCCCTAGTAGTGGAGGGAAGAAAGCTGACACAGTGTTGCCATTTCTGTACACAGGGTCCCTTTCCTGACAGAGGTTTTCTGCAGTCAGGCAAGGACACTGATATGTGGACTAGCCTGTCTACTCTCAGCCAGCTGCCCTTTATTTCTGAAAAACCCTTATACATAAGCCTCACCCCCTTTCTGTATGATTCTCAGTGACAAGAGGTGAATTAGCCATATCAAACCACAAGAAGATCATTGCTTTCAGTTGGAATGTTTCTCCTCTTGAGTTTTGCAGAACAAAACCAAGAGTTTCATCTTTCTATCCCTCCTCTCAACTTCAGAGGAGGCTTGGAGATGCCTGTGTTTGTTTCAAGCCCTGGGGCTTCACGATGCTGCCTGCTCATGCTCCAACCCTGACTTGTTTTGAGGCTCTAGAGATGATGGTTTAAAAACATCCCTTTACCCACAGTTGCAAGAATCATCTCACCCCTGCCTCACCACAAAGCAGCATTGGGTTGTTTTGTCTCCCTGGATGTAACGTACAGAGGAGGCCCTGTACCCTAGTGGGTTTCTTCCTTTGGTCAGCAGAGAAATATGGTCACAATGAAACACTATTATCACCTTGGGGGATAACCAATACATTGTCCAGAGCTCAGAAATCAGAGCAGAAACCCAGGTAAAACAGAGTGGTTTCTCACAAGAAGGGCCCGTGTCTCATAGCATCTTCCTCAGCAGTGTGAGGACTGAGTCTCTCCACCACTGCTCTTCCAGACATGGAGAAGCTCCAGCAGTGCCTGGTAATGGACTGGCCATGCAGCAGCAGGAGCATGGTGAGGAGCCCTGTCTGAGGGCACTGACAGCTTGCAGGGAGCCCCTGTGGAGGGGAGCAGAGCTGAACCTGAGCTTCCCAGTTGCTCTGAGACCACATCTACTGCCTTATGGCATAGCTCCCTCCTCAGAGACCAGCCTACCTCACAGCTTCTTCCTGCTGTTGGTCAGGTCTCTGGAATGCTGTGACCCAGAGCTCTTTCAGCTTTGCCAAAGACACTTAATTACTGGGAAGACAAACACAGCCTACGACAGGCTTGGACTGTCTCCAGTGACTACAGACAAGGGACAGTGCCTAAAATACACTGGCACACAAATGACACAATTACGAAGCTGAGTTGTGGCGAGGCACGCTGGGATGCCTCCCTGTCCCCAGCTTTTGTCTACTTACATCACTGTCATTGGGCTAGGAGATGGGAGGCACAGCGTGGACATCCAGAGCGGCACAGCATGTGGTGAAGCAGGAGAGAGAGAAAACAAAATCTGTTAGTCATTCCTCTGTCAAACGGCAGTCAAGTCCTGGGAAACCATACGCAGGCTTTTTTCATGCCAGCACCTACCAGGGCTGCAACATGCAGGCACTTGGCACACAGGTCTCCTTTCAGCTTCTTTAATAAGTCTTCCCAGTTTCACTGAATCCCAATGGGGGCTTGTTTGTGTGAGAACTGCCTGGGTATGGCCCTCAGGAGATTTTTAAAAACAAAGCTCTCTGCTGATGCTTCAGGATGTGCTCACATACTTTGCAGAAGTCTTTTTAGCTCAGGTTAAGTTTATGTGATCTCCCACCTGCAAGGATGCTCCTGCCCCTGTGGCGAACTCTGGAGTTTTCCTCTTGCTTTTTCCAGCAATAGTTCCCAAAATTAGGATAACACTGAAAGCTTATCCCTGGAGCAAATAATTTTTTTTTTTTTTAGCAAGCTGGTAGCATTTTGTTACCTTTATCAAGATGTAAGAGAGGGCAGTAGATAGTTTTTATGTATGCTCAAAATTGCAAGATTTCCATGAGGTTTCTGAAAGGTTGAATGAGCACAAACATATTTCCACAATTAAATGTGTCATATGCAGCAGAGCTAATGCCAGGCCAGGATGCTGACACTGTCAACATGGCATTTGCAAAACAGACTCACAGCTCACATGGCATTAGTGCCGTCAAAGGATTACAGAAATGTGTGATTTCAAACTAATCTACTTCATAAATCTTTTAATATGAATTTCACAAAAGCCCTCAGCAAAATGCCATCATATGTGATGTAACATAGCATTGACCTAGCTGATGAAGAGTATTAAATTCTCTCTATGCATGACTGCTGATGGCTCCTACCTGTTGTGTGGCCATCCAAAACTTGTGTTGGAGCAACTCCAGCTTAATTTGTACACCCACCGCTAAGGGAAGAAAAAAAAGAGGAGAGGATGAAAGGAGGAATATGCAAGAGAGAGAAAGACAAACACAAGTTAAGAAAGGAAGAGTAAATATTTGTCCAAAGTGATAGGATGGAAATCACAATTGCAACATGCTTCCAAGTGTGAATGGTAAGTATTAGGGGATCAGTGCTGAGTCAGGCTGTCAAGTGAGAGTCAGAGGTTTAACAAGGTAGAGGAAAAGGGGACAGTGACTGTACTGAGGTACTGACACCTCCCTCCCACTAAACACTAGAGTTACAAACAAATTAACAGCAACAACAACAAAAATCCCACAAAAAACCCCCAGGAGAGTGAGCGCATGACCTTTCATCTTTGTCTTTTGTAGATTTGCCAGGCCAGAGCAGATGTTTCTGATCACCCCAGCCTCAAATCCTGCACCACACAGCATCAATCAGAAATAAAGTAGGCCAGTGTGAGGAATGGATTCATTCGAAAATCCACCTGTCTCAAGGGGATACCACAGCAATTTAGATTTCTTCTAAGCCACTACAAAAGCACAAAAATATGAATAGCACTTGACAGAAAAGTGTTGATTAGAAGTAGTGCTTTGGTACCTGGTCCCAGCCTAGTGCACACTGGGCTAAGCAAAAGTGTGTGTGTTTCTTAATGAAGTGCATCCTAATTTCTTGGCTTAATTTCTCTTCTATTCCCAGCATCATGTTGCTGAAGTAAGGCTTAGTGCCACAGGAGAAGAAATGGTGCAGGGTCTCCCTGACAGAATAACCTAGCTGTCCCCAGGCGGGTTGCCTACAAGCAAACCAGCACAGTCATGCAGATCCTAGCATGGTGATGGGGAACAACGGCTGTGTGACAACTAGTTGAATCCAAGAGCTCTGCAGCAATTACAGCCTCAAGCAGGACCTTGAAATAGAATATAAAGTGCAAGTGAGGGAGAAAAAGAAATACAGAGAGGGAGAGTTTGAGTCTTTTTTTCACAACCACCAATATCGGGCGGATGAAGTGTTGCTGTTTCTACAGATTTCCTCTGAATTAGCAGGAGCTTCAAAGGGGGGAACAGATCCTTTAAATCTGAATCATGCCGTGTGGGTGCTTTTAACTTAACAGTATGATCTGATGCTCTAATTCAGATGGGTATGAATTAAAACTGGAGTATGCAATGGCATATTTTCTTGCAGCAGGTACAAGAGACCCTAGCACCTAGCATCAGCTCTGGCTTTTATACCAGTGTCCTTGTCACATTCCCACTGCTGGTACATCTTACAAGATCCCATTCACAGGCACATTTCTTATCCAGCTCTCCCTGCTGTAGACTGAATCTGACTGCCTGTACGTGGGGGAAAGGAATGATCTGGTAGAGCTGCCTTGCCCCAAGCCTTGCAGAGCACAAACCAGACAAGACAAAGTATGCAAACAAAGGAGGAAGGACAGGGCTGAGTCCAGCCCAGGTGAAGATTCATCGGCTTCAGCTGGGCTATCGCAGGGATGGTTTGGCGTGGTGCCCACACTGACAAATCGGCAGTCTGTGACAGAAGGCAAACGGTGCTGTTGCTGCTGAGTCCGATGAGGCCCACGCATCTGATTTGGTATGTAGCTTTAAATAAATTCATAGTTATCCTTTAAAATCATCTCAAGAAAGAGTTATTCCCCTTATCACAGCAGATCACATCTATGGGACTGAGCATTACCCAGGACATACAGTTTTTATGAGACTTGAAGAGGAGTTGATAGCTACATAACACCCTGCCATGCAGAGACTCACTCAATGGCTCATGTTTTTGCCAGTGGGAACATCTAGCCTCAAATTGTTCTTCGAAGGGAACTTAGCTCCTGTTTGTAAATCCTTGCCTCTGCCCAGGATGTATGTACTGAACTCGGACAGAGCTGCCTGCAACATGAGGAAGGAGAGTATGAGAGGGCTTGCACTGGTGGCTGGTGGTTGGGACAGAAAGCAGTCTCACAGCTCTCTTCCTCTTTCCATATCACTCACAGCAATGTCTAACCTGTCTGTGCCATCTGTCAGCAAGCCTTGTCCTTTGGATGCAGTCTTTGCAATTCTAGCCTCCCTGTAGGGCATGCGCTTACTCATCTTCTCTGCACTATCCCTTTTTTTCATTCCCAGAGGCCCAGCACACATTTCTAGCTATTCCCCATTGAGCTGTGGTGAGCACCACTCTCCTCCTCACACCATGGCAAAGCTGGGGGTTATTCTGCCTGTCAGCCAGGTTTGTCTGGATGGATGGTACCCATCTGAGGGAACCATACGAGCGGGATTGCTCTAGGCTTCTGCCTGGCAGCACCACTCCTCACCAGTTGGTGTGGATTGGCAGCTCCCAGCAAGAACTGTGAGAAACTTCCACACATTCAGGTGACCTGAGGAAGACATGGGAGCTGAGGACAAACAGGTCACAAACACTCTCCCCGTGCTAGTAACAAATAGTTGCCTGGGTGCCTTCAGGCTGTTGGTGAGGCCAGGGAGAAAGGAGGAAAGCAGTGATTCAGTCTGAGCTAAGGATGATGCTACAGCACAGGTGAGAGGGAGACAACTGGAATAAAACCCTCTCTGCTTGTTCCAAAGTATAACTGATTGTTAATGAGCTTTTCACCCTGGTGGCAAAGAGTATGCTGTATGAGCAGGAAGATCTGAGGTCTGTGAAATGGTGAGTGGCCCTGGTGTGCAGAACATCAACAACCATAGAGTCCTTGGAGAGACCATGGCTAATAGTTTTATTACTAGTAATGTGCAAACAACTTGTGCAACCGTGGCATCCCCGCAATGAAATAAAACATGAGGACAAGCAATGCGGCACACCTTGCATAGTTAGATGTTGCTTCACCATGTCGACGAGCTACCCAGAGCTGTGCACAACTTCCCACCAGCAGACACCTTGCCTGCAAAGCCAAGCTGTGCCCACTGCACAGCTGGGGCTAGCCTTCTCCAGAGTCATGTGCTGCCATTCACTGTGGAGATAAGAGCCTTCCCCTCTACCTGCTCATCCCCCCATTGAGCATGTCTGCCTCATTAGCTCATCCTCTGCTTGTCTCTCTGTCCACCTTCACTGGCTCCTCTTTTTAATTATCTATACGCTGTTCTCATAAAGAGTTTTCCTTAAGATATAATTCTTGGGCCTGCCACATGACAAAAAGGCATAACAAGGAGTTGCAAGATTACATCCTGTAGAGTGCTTATCAAGATTTACCTTGCTACTCACAACCTGTTTTCATGGCAGCTGCTCCAATGGTTAAATAAAACCTGTGATTCAAATGGAAGAAGGTGCCAGAGCAGCAGAACAGCCCTGCTAGTACCGCCCATTTGCATTCCCTATTCCCTATTTCTGAAATATTCCTATTTTCCTTCTTGAGCCAGCATTGGAGCTGCCCCACTGGAAATTTTATTTGACATCCCCTAAAAACTTTTCTTGAAAAATAATTTCTAGGCAAATTTAAATTAACAAAAAGTCCAAACCAAGATATCTTATGATACTGCACCTGACAGAAGAGGCAGTTCAAGTGTATCAGCAAAAGAGTAATTTTTGCAAATGTGAACTACCAAGGTCCTCAGCAAGCTGGAGGAAGGCAAGAGAAGGGTCTGATTTCAGGGAAGGGCAGGCTGCAGGAGCCTGTGGGAAAGCACAGACAGAAGCATGACAAAGGCACTGGGCTGAATTTGGGTGCTTACTGCACCCCTGTACCATCAGGCTGTGTTGGGGAGGGCAGGGGATGCCTCTGTCACTGCATGGATGTAACTGCATCTGACACTTGCTCTGCACATATTGGCTCAGCACACTTTCCCCACTGCACAACAAATTCAGGGGAGCGAACCATGGGTACAAATGCTCCTCTCTTTCACCTTTGTCCCAACTACCCCCTACCAGCACTCCTCAAGTTTTTCCTGAATCCCCAAGGAAACAGACACTGGGTCGTGCTGCATCCAAGCAGGGAAGCATTACAGCAGCCTGTGTGCTTGGCTGCTGGGGACACCTGCTGTGGCTGACCAGGATGCGACCAGCCCGCCGTGGGCATCTCTCAGTTAAGTCTTTCTGTTGGACGCACTGCCTGCCCCCTGCCATCTCTGGAGCACTGGTGGGAAAGGGGTCCCTTGATCCCAACCCCCCTGGTTTCTCCCTTGCTGCAGCCACTCACCTCACCCCTATACAAAACCCTCCTCACGCCTTTCTCTTCAGGTTTATTGTCATCAGCCATACTAGGCAGGGGAGAGATGGAGGGAGGGGAGGAGGCATTCAGCGCGGTGCCTCCTCTCAGAACCTGTGCCTGACCAATCTGCCTCTTGAGGG
Source organism: Athene cunicularia (assembly GCF_003259725.1). NCBI lineage: Eukaryota > Metazoa > Chordata > Aves > Strigiformes > Strigidae > Athene > Athene cunicularia. The sequence continues at coordinate 12,407,145 of NW_020799092.1, read as the reverse complement.
GCTGTGGGGAGCTCCCCCCACCCCGCAGCTTCTCACCCCTCCTTGTGCCTCTCGGCTCTCGGCACCCGGAGAGGGATGACAGCAAGCTGGGGAAGAGGGAGGGAGAGGGACTGACAGCAACTGCTCTTTCTCCAGGATGGGTTGAGAGAAATGAAAACCTCCTGAGCTCCTTCCTCTGGGTGTTTCAGAGCAGATCCTGCCTGCCTGGCGGGGTGACTCCTCTGCACTCTGTGCGCGCTCCTGTGCGTGTGCTCCTGCCATCACAGATGTACCCCCAGCTGTCACTTTGCTGCGCGCAATCGCTCCCTCTCCCGCCTCTCTCTCTCTCTTTCCCTCTCCCCCTATTTATTATTTACGGAGGATTACAGTCCCTTTCCCACGCTGCCATCTCACTGTGCAGCTCCTCTGCCCTCCACACAGAGCGAGTGGTTGGCTAGGAGGGGCTCCTGCCAGCTAGGGTCTACCAAGAACCCAGCCAGCAACGGAGGGACTTTCTGCTGGATTTGCTTCGGGATTGTATCAGGTTTGCTGGAAGAGCTGCCATTCTCACAGGAGGGTCCATCCCAGCCCGAGAGAGGTAAGTAAAGATGTCTCTCCTTTGCATTTTCCCCCCATCCCCAGCTATGTGAGATCAGTGAAGCTGACCCCAGGAACCAGCTTCCCCAGGGAGGAGAGCAGTGGTCAGGGGCAGCACTGTCTGCCAGATGGCACAGTGCAGAAGTCGCAGTTGTGTGAGGCTGATGGGCAGTGGTCTTCCTTATAAGTCAGAACAACAAACCCACCATGGAGGGTGGTGGTACTGGTTCCAGTCCAGTTTCAGTGCAGGCAGCTAGGAGCAACTTCTCCCAGCTGTGAATGGCACCAGTGTCTTGTGTTGCAGCACCAGTAGCTCAGGTGCAGCTTTAAAGAGAAGCGCTTGGTGCTGTGGTCACCAGGTACTGGGCAGGTCCCAGTGACCCCTGGCTTATGTTCCCTCCGTGGGGCTGGGAGAGGGGACAGCATGCAAGGTGCCACACACCTGACCCATGGTGGCTTTGCAGGATATCATTTTGGTCTCACCTGTCTTAGTAGGAACAAACTGAAATGGAGAAGTGAGGACCAAAATTGGACAGGTCCAGCACTCAATACACAGCTTTAAGATGAGGGCGTGTATATTGTGTGTGTGTGTGCATATACAATTTCACACACAAAGTGCATGGACCTTAGGACATGAAGTGAAGGATGCTATATCACAAGTAGAGCCAAAAATAAATCCCAAGTTGCTTCCACCATCCCTGCAAGGTGAGCCTGACATTTCTGAACTTTTGGGTGGAAGGCACAGCACCGAGGGTGGGGGTGAAACACAGCACAGAAAAACTTCACGGCCTTTTCCAGCCCTGCCTGGAAGGAAAGGGGGAGAATGAAGTCCCAAATGAGTTGATGTGAAGCCTTCTATGGATAGGAGTATATATGTAAGCGTTAGCATATATGTATGTGTGTGTGCACATATACACGTGTGCATATATACACATGCACTGACACGTGCACATATACATCCCACCCAGGGCATTCTGCCCCCGCCTTCTCCCTCTGCCTGCCCAGTTTATTACTGCCACTGTATCTCATGATAATTAAGAGAGATGTGTAAAATTTGAGCTCTCCTGGTTTGGGGAATGTTTGGAGTTGTTGCTCCAACCAGGTCATGACCGAGCCGGGCCCCAAGCCTGCCATGCGGACTGTCAGGTAACCTGAATGTGCCACCTCCAACACATCCTCTATGGCAATGGTAGTGAGTGGGGTACAGCACTGCTCTGCTGCCAGTGCCTGATCTGCCACCCAAGGATGGAGGGAGAAATGAAGATCTCATTTGGGGAAGGGCTGGAGTAGCTGCTATTGCAGGGTTTAAAGAAGGAAACCCTTAAAAGACAAGGGGACCCTTAAAGGCACACAGGGGCTTGTCACAAAGCAGGGGACATCTCTAGCAGTGAGGAGAAGGGGGTGCCTTTCCAGAATTGCAGACCATTTTTCTTCTGAGCTTTGCCACTGGGGTCTGTTGGGGGTGGGGGGAGATCTTCCTCTAACTGCTGTGGGCAAACAACATTTGCAAGGCAATTATTCCACATGAGTGAAAGGCTTGCGGGAGTTGTCTCCCTGTCAGACATCAGTGCAGCTTCTGTTAGTGTATCTTGCCCACTCGGAGAAACTATGGTAAATCCTGAGCATAGGGGCTGTTTGCGAAGAGAAAGGGGGGAAGCCTTCTTATGTAATTTTTATACCAGATCATAGCTTTACCCTTGCCTCCAGCAAAGTGAATGCCACATGCCAGCAAGGTGCACTCCCAGCTCAGATATCTTCACGAGCTACTTCAGATTTCTGCCCCTCCTCTGGCTTTTCTATGCCTGATGCAGAAAGGATTTTCTAGGCTCTTCAGCACCACAGAGCCTGATGAAGGCTGACCTGTGCCTTGATGCAGCAGGGAGGGCCTGCAGCAGCACAGGGCCATGAGGATACTTGGGCAGGAGCATCCATGAGCAGCAGAGGCTGGAACAGAATGGGGACAGGCTCAAGCCTGTGGGAGGGCATTTCTGGGCAGTTCTTCAGTGACTATTCAGCACTTGCCTGTTGCTGATTCAGAAGAGAGACCAGGCAGTTTCCTTCACTTGCCATGTTTGGTTACAAGCTGCTGCTTACACCGCTTGACATCTGTCCCACTCCTGGGTGGCTCAAGCCATAATTCAAATGACCATACTGGGATGCTTCTGCCAGCTGAGTAATACTCCAGTTTGCTACACCATGACACACATTCCAGTTCCCGGTGAGAAGAAGCTGGAGTTGGAGTCCTGGGATGTTTCTGTCCCTGTTGCATGGAAATACCTTGTAATACATACCTTATTCCTGCCATGGCATTACCAAAATGCTGGCTCACAAAAATGCTCTGTGTGGCTGAGGGTATCTTAATAGCAAGAAGGTTTTTTTTTGTATAAACCAGCTCAATTCCAGACTGTGAGGGGTGGGATTATGTGAAATACAGTTTTATTCACATTGCAAAAACAAGCAGTTGAAAGTTAGGAAATGTCGGGACTGGGGGCAGCATGCCATCTGCACTGGGTTGCAGTCCTGACTGGTAGGATCACAAGCTGTATTTTCATAAGCTACCTCATTCAGAGCACTGGCTACATGGTGCTCAGGGAGTGAAGCGGAGGGCTGGTTTGATTTTTTTTTTTTTTGGTACTGCAAAGTGTGTGCCCATTTTACTTGTTTACTGCCTGCCATCCAAGCCCTGCAGGCAATACATCATTATTCATTGTCTTGCAGTGTTCTGGAGATGCTCACTGCTACAGTTGCCTTGTAGGTGATAACAGAGAATTTATGCTCCTGATGAGGCAAGAGAGAGTGGTTATTTTCTTTGCTCTTGAACAGAAGAGAGACTTCCCCTTTAGCCACATGGGGAAGGAGCAGCAGGTGTAGGACCAGAGCTTGGGGTCTCTTGGCTCTGTCATTGAGTCCTCAAAACTGTACCAGTATGCTGGCTAAGATGCCAGCATTTTGGAAAACAGGGGTGAGTGCTCAGCAGTTCCGCAAAATGGCCCCTAGGGTCTCGTGTTGGGCACCCACAAAATTAGGAATGTATAGACTGGGGCCACCTGCCAAAACTGTGGTTTAATATTTAATGCTGACCATATAAAAATAGCTTTATTTATTACAACATCCTCACTGTTAGCTTGAGTATCATGTGTTCTTTGCACTGAGTATGGAACAAGGTCCTGTGAAAAAAAGAAACAGTACTTGCTCAGGTAAGCAGGCTGTGTTATAATGTATACATGCAAGTGGCTGAATTAAGGTTGTGCAGGTATTGACTCACATTCAAGTGCTCGGCTTAGCAAGCCAAATGGCATATTTCATCATATGTCTTTTTTAAAAAAAAAAAAAAAAAAAAGAAAATGATGCTTTCTTTATTCTTTTTTTATGAATGGGAAAACAAGAGACTTTCAATTCTTTATACACTGCAACACTTCACACCCATCACAGGAAGGACTGAGACCTAAATTTACTGCAGGGCCATGAAAGTCTGAACTTCATGACTGACTGCAAGCAAAGGCTGTTACTTTGAAGACAGGCCCTGCTACCATGCTCCTCGTCACTTCAAGAAGGCTGGGAAGCTGGAAAGCTTCCTTCCCCATGGACCATGCTCTCACATGAGGAATAAAATGTAGGACCACATCCTGAGTCTGGAGAGGAACTGTTAAGAGGCAACTTGACTTAGCACTCACACTTGGGCTCTCTTTCTACTCCTGGTGAGGCTCTCTGCTGCCAGTGTTCCCCAAAACACAGTGTGCTGCTGCTGCGATTTTGCTGTGAGGTGCCTTGTGTTGGGGCAGAGGACTGATGGTGGGCCCTGCTCTCCACATTACTTGCATCTAGTGATGTTGATGGGATGTGAACACTGCCATGCCTTTATCTCTTCTGTGGCTGCAAACCCTCCAGAAAAAAAGTCACATCAGATTTGAAGACCTTTCCTGGCCTCAGCAAGCTCTGCAGTATGCAGCTGTGATGGGTGTACTAACTCAGATGCATCCAAGGATCCTGGCTGGAGCTCTGGGTTGTGAGCGCTGTCACCACATCTTGTTGAGCTATGGGCAATGTTCCCAGCTTGTGAAGAGTGTCTGTCCCAGAGATCCTCAGGCACTTCTGGAGCTACAGGCAGTATCCTGTACCCTGTGCAGTTTGTGTGGGACTTGTGGGGATGCCCTTCTTGGATGCTCTGGGAAAGTGATGAGGGGTGATAGGGAAGGGAAAGAAGAGCTCCAGGCTCTCTCTTACAGGAAGCACTGCTGACCTCATACCACAGTGGCAACCAAGTGAAACAGATCTATGCAACTCACTAAGGCAGAAGAAGGTTTCCTTCAGAGTTCACTATAAACACATCATGTGCTAACAATGAGAGTCAGCCTTTCCTTGGGAGGTTTGCCAGGAGCTGTGTGCATGCTGGGTCACTGATCCCTTTACGATAAGAGCAGAGAGTATTTTTACTGCTAGCATCTTGTGCTCTGCCCCTCCACTGCGCATGCATGGATGATCCCTGCCCCTGTGAACATGCCAAGGGCATAGGCTTGTGAAGTGAGATGGTAGTGGTTATTCCCATGTCCCACTGTGTTTTCTACCTCCTCTCCCTCATCCTGCTCCAACTGCTGAAGTGGCAAGCCACTATCCTTGAAGACTGTGGTCTGATTCAGAGAGGCCTGTGGCTGGGGAAGGGAAGCCAGGGGTGCTGGGTGAGGAAGAGGGGGAAGGACTCTCACTCAGCATCTTAGGTGGCAGCAGTTCTCCATCATGTTGGCTTCTTCACCAAAAGCAAAAATAACAAGAGTCAAGCACTAGGAAGGCTAGTGAGCTTGGAGCCCTGGCATATTTCAGAATACAGACGATGAAAAGAGGCAAAGCCAGTTCTGGAGCTAATGCAGACATGAATGATGGCAAACAAGCAGGTGTGGGACATTTTGTGTGCTTGGTATCCAGGCTTGCAGAAGCTCACCTGACTCTAGGAATGAGGAAGCACAAGGAGAAAGGCTTATGGCTGAAGTGCCTTGGCCCCTATAAGATATAACATGGGTTTCCTGGTATTGATCTGGAAATGTCTTGACTTAGCAGTCTGGTTGTACTGTTTGAAAGACATCTAGCCTAGCACTCCAGGGACAAAACTCTGAACTGAGAGCTTATATTGATAAAAAAACTTACATTTTTCTATCTTGCTACTAAATTGATGCACCTCCATTTACTACTCTGTGCATATAAACATATTTTTCCCCTCAGACAGGGTAGCATCTTCCCTCTTATGGATCTGCTGCATCCTTTGTCCCTAATAAGAGACCCAGGGAAGGTACTGGGTCATCTCAAAATCTCTGAGAAATCTCAGAATCCTTCACAAATGTGGGTACATACATATACTCCTTGTTGAACACCCCCCTAAAAAACCCAAGAGATTATTTTGGGATCTGGAGCACCACCCAACTAAGAAGTGTGGAAAATACCTGTGTGTGGGGTGGGGAGGGGAATGAGGACCACAGAACCAGGATTCTCCCACCAAACTGCCTTCTCTGCCTGGAGCCTCTTCCTGGGGTGTGCCACCCACCCACACTCCTGGGGTAGGCTTGGCAGGACGCCTGAAGCAGCATTTTAAATGCCAGTGAGATGAAAGATGCTTGTGGGGTGTAAAGGAGGAACTGTGAGCAGAAGGGTGCGTCCTTCAGACCTGCCAGGTCAGAATCGGTCAGGAGCAGCCGCAGTCCTTCTGTCAAGGGGCTGAATAGAACGATTAAGGGCCTGAGCTACTACTGACCATGGGATTAACCCCTGCAGGAAATTAAAGTTGTAGAGGAGGCTCTTCATTCCACAGCTGAGAGGAGAAAAACTGGGATCTGGATTAGAATTGGCAGAGCTGGTGACAAGCCACCACCCACAGCCAACTGTTCCTGGCTGGATCAGAAAATGTTATTTCAGTGTTCATGTAGAACCCCCCTCCACATCTCACTCGCTTACCAATTTTTGCCAATAGTGTGAGAAGAACAAAAACAGCACTCTGTGGCAAGAAAAAGAGGAGGAAACTGGGTAGCCAGCTCACGTGTCCCTCCTCTGAGTCCCTCTCCCACTCCCTCACCCGCTTCCCTTCTCAGCTGCCTCCGTTTTGCATGAAGGAAACATGCACGTGGTCTGTCGCATTCAATAATACTCAGGGAAGATGCTGGCACACACATGGCTGGATTTCTTCCTGTCAACTGCCCCCTCAGCTCTCCTCCTGCTGCTGTTATGGGCCTCCTCCATATGCCGCACTCTCTCTGTGCTGGGACTTTCCTGTCACTCCCGTGTCGGATATCCCGGTCTCCCCACCTGCTTCCACAGCTTTCCAAGGAAACCCACTTCTCCATGGCAATCTGGGTCTTTCCCATCAGTGCTACATGCCCTGGGTCCCCTTTGGATGCTCTGTGCTTTCTCAGAGGGTTTGATGGGGTCTGATGACCTTGGTATTTCCAGCCCCTCCAACATCTCCCAGTCCTGTTATTGTGTGTTGGTCACAGAGGCTTGGGATATAAATAATGTTTCCTGGTTAAGGTATGAGACGAGAAATCAAGAAAACTGCCTTCTCTCCTGATTTTGTCACATGTCCATCAGGAAACTTTGGGAAAGCCCCATCAAAACTCCTTTATTCTGTGTAACTTTGATAAGCCCTACAAATCATCTCTGCAGTACAGGAGAGCATTTACAAGCCCAGGTGATCCTGTGCAAGCACTGGACTTGGCAGTTTTGAAAATCTTGAGTAGGGAACTGATGTGGACTCATGATGAGGTATCAAGAGCTGGGCAGATGAAATTTCAGTCAGCCAAACACAGCAGCCATTTTTACCTCTATCATAGTTTACACCTCCGTAAAATGGGGATAAAGTTCTTTTTTTTTGGAGAGGCTTGGGGAGGAAACATTTTTTAACACCAATCACATTTGCATTTCAGAGGTGCCTACATGTGTCATTCCAAAGATCAGAAGCTTTTTGACCTCTTCACATCCCAGAGAATAGGGTGAGGTTTTTATTCACACCAAGTCAGGAATGTGGCAGAGTCCTTTACAATACTGAGTGGGGTTTCCACACTTTCTACTTACTTTACAGCTTTCTGTATGAGGTGTTTTGCTTAGTTGTGATCAATCACTGCAAGTCAGATGGCACCATTTCTTCTGCAGCTGGGCTTCTAGTGTGAATTTAAAATGTGCTTTCCATTGATTGTGACAGCACAACACTAATGAATCCTGAAAACATGTGTTAATAAATCAGTAAGTGCTGGAAATGAAGTCCCTAGCTATTTAGCTTAGAAGTTCACTGGGGCAGCGACACACACTGTATATTTCTACAGTACTGCTGAGCATGGCGGCCACCTCTGGGTGCTTTTGCAGTCCAAATAAACAACAGATGAGGAGCTGCTGCTGAGACAAGGTGACCTCTTGTGGTCAACAATTTGCTAGACTGACCTAGGTCTGTTGGGGGACCAAGAATGCGCATCATCTCCATGCCATCTAAACCCACTTGTGGATTCACTGTCAGGAGCATGATTTCCCCCTAGCACTCATTAGACAGGTTACTTCATGAACTTTCAGTTGCTGCGATCATACCCCATGGCTGCTGAGTCTCCCTGCCCTCTGTGTACCAATTCTTCTCCCCCAAGGTTTGATGAAGGAACAAACACAGAACAACATGCTTCAGTCACTGGACTCTGGGGTACCACTGTCCCCCTACATTATGGGTGATGGTAATAAACAGGAATTCTAAAAGTAATAAGGAAAGTGGAGGGAAAAAAGATAAAGTGTCCTGCATGCCCCTGCTGCTTTTCTGATAAAGGCTAAAGCAATTCAGCATTGGAAAGGGGAAGGGGACTTTGCCATCACTTGTCAGAGAGTGTGGGGAAGGGATGAATGTCTGTGTGTACTTCCTTATAATTTATCGCTGGCATCTGTTGCAGCCTGTGTTACCTACCTTTTTGTAATATAGGTCACCCACATGCCCTGCCAATGATCGTAAGCCAGGATGTTAATGGAGTCGGATCCCTGAGCCATGGTCCAAGAGTTAGTGCAAAGGACTAGAAGAGAATCAGACAGAGGTAGCTGGACTCTGTTTCTGACTGTGACTCATCCTAGTGACAGAGTCACCTGTCTCTCTAGCCTCAGTGTCCTCATCTGGAAAATGGGATAGCTTTATCCACCTACCTAGAGCAGAGAGCAGAGGCACTACTGACTACGACCTCAGCCTTACTTCTGCAGGTCATTAAATACAAAATAACAACAACAACACCTACAACCACGGTAAGAGCCGTTTGTAAAGCAGATGGAAAGCTTTGGATAGAAGGTGTCACAGAACTGGGAAGTGTTAGTAAAACAGTATGTGGATGCAGTAAACTGAAACCCTCCCCACCCTCACAATATCAGCTCCTTGGGACCTGACTTATGAAAGCTAAGGCTTTAGAGTGATACTGCAAACATTACTGGTGTCTGGGCACGGAGAAGGGAAGCACAAGACAGTGATAGTGCCTGCTGTAGCTTTTATGCCCTGGCAAGTGCTGCAGACTCACTACAATCTCCTCAGCATTCCCCCCAGCAGAAAGCACCCTGTTCAAGCTAATTAGGGGAATCCTCATTAGAAAGTCCTCTTGAGTCTGACAGCAGGCCAAATGTCCAACTGTCACTTCAGTTCAGTATATTTTTGGCCACTGGAGTCTATGGGCCAGAAATGGATTATTTCATTCTGTTGCTCTGAGCTGAAACTGAAGAAGTTGTCTTTTACTGTCCTATATCAAACAGCAAGAAGAAAAGGCCATCACCAGCCCCACAGGCTACTCTGTTTAATTTCTCCAGAATCTGCAAAAGAGATTCAACTCCAAGCACGTGGAATAAAGCTCTGGACACTGTGTCCCATGGATCACAGGGCATTTAGCTGACATGTTGCTCCAGGGAGAAGGAACCATCTAGTAAGCCTAGAAGACGAATGGCTGGTTTGTGGAGTCTTTGGGTCACTTCAGAACATTCCAAGTACCAGCAATGCAGATCAGCCTTGGGCCCCCAAACCCAGGCAATGCCATGCTAGTTCCGAATGAATGGCACGGTGCCTCTCCTCTTGGGCTGGGGGTGTATGGGGGCTATTCCTAGGTCTGGCAGAGTCCTTGCTGCTGGAAAAGTCCCTGACTGTCAGGCTGTTTGGTGGTGCTCTGGAGGGCCTTGAGGTGTGGGCAGGTACTAGTTGCCCCAGGACTACAGGGTTCCCAGAGCTGTGTTGGCAATGAGCGCATCTGGCCTGATGCTCTGCAGAGCAGAAGGCATCTCTCGGGCCACAGTAGAACAGCTAATTAAGTCAATATTCAAGGCAAGTCAGAGAAAACCTTTAAAAAAGAAACTCTCAAAAATCCTCTCTGCCTCCTTGCTCTCTCCTGGCTGCAGAATATTAATCACTAAGGGTCTAATGTGCTTATGGGCAATAGATGCGTGGGAGAAATGGGGTTTTTCTGGATCCTTGGAATTAAAATTTCTCCATAAACATACAATTATACAGGGTATAAATGCAGAAGCTCACTGCCTATTGCACTTCAGCAGTCAGGAACCTATTCCAAATCTACCGCTCTGCCACCTGAGCATATGCTATGCTTGGAGAAGCAGGCAGCTTTGTGCAAGACATGGATGTTGATAAATATGGGTCACAGAAGTGTCCCTGGTACTTGTGCAAGCCCAACTCTGTGCAGACATTTGTAAATGTAAACTAGATTGGTGACTATATGTGCATATGTACATGAAGATAGCTGCTTTTAAGTCTTAGAAACATGTGTATGAGTGCACAAAGGGTGGCTGCTATCTATGGGGCGGGGAGTGTTGTGTTTATGTGACATGCTTTTAAAATTATCTTGGGTTTATCAGGGCGCCTCCATCTTTGTGCATGTTGCAGCGCAGGAGACAGCGTTAAAGCCGGAACAGGTGTTAATCACTATGCACTGTAATAAATTCTAAACATAGGGAAAAGGCTTATTTATACACGGCTGCTCCTCCCACCCTGCACTCTGTGCTTGAGCCTTGGTGCTGCCTGAAAGAGGTGCCCATGAGGTACCAGAAATGAGTGCAAGAGCTGGACTTGCCCTGCCAGAGCAGAAGGAGCTAGGAGTAGAAACCCTGACCCCATCACCGGGGGTGATTGCCTGGGTATGCTGGCCCTGCTCTCAGCCCCCCACTGTCGCCTGGGGATGGCATGGCTGAATCGCACAGAGCAGCGAGCAGGGTGGGGGAGACACCAGCCCATGGCCTGAGCAGGGGCCTGAGCTCAGAGGAGACTGCAGAGGGAAGCCGTGTCACGAAGCACCCAAGGAAGCTGTTGTGTTTTTTTTTTTTTTTTTTAAAGCTTAGCCCCCCTGATTGGAGCTGAGCCAGCTGATACAGATGGGGTGTTACAAAACAGAGCCAAAAGGCAAGAGCACAAGGAACAGAGCTATCTATAACCCTGACAAAGTTAGATGGAGTGAAGGTGGGGAAGAGGGAAAGACAGAGCGTGGCAGGCAGCCCCTGATGCCGAGAGCAAGGACGTGATCATTCAGCAACGGGATTTGGAGCTGATCGACTCCCGCTATCCAGCAGGCAGATAAGGCTCTGTGGCTGTCAGCTTAATTCTGCCGTTTATTCCTGTGCTGTAGGGAGTTAAATAGAGCACACGGAAAGACTGCTGCTGGGGAGTGAAAGTCAAGGAGGGAGAGGGAAGGAAGAGGCTGTTACTTGGCACTGCCTGGGGAGTCAGGTGGAAGTGGCTGCGGGCAGAGCCCCTCCAGGTAAGTGCTTGCAGCTTTTCATCCTCCTTATCAATACCAACAGCTGGGGACAGAAGACTTCAGGGGTGGCATTTAGGATGGAGACACTGATATGGGGAAGGCTGAAAGTCTCCTCCTTGGCCAGGGTGGGTGCAAGCACCAAATGGGGACAGCTATTTGTTGCAGCTTCTCTTTCAGTGGGGACTGCAGTTGGAAGAGCTCCAGCTCGGTTTGGGGAGTGGGGGGCTGCAGCAGGTGGAGGTTGGATTGGTTTTGGTGCTGTGAGAGGTGTTAATCTATTTGGTGCATTGACATTTGGGTAAATGATCTAAATAGCCTTGCAAAATGTACTAGTCCAGGCACTGAACCTGCTCATCTTGCTCATTGAGATGCTAATTTAAATATTTCCTGGTGGTTCACATTCCAATATAAAATAAATCAGTCATGGGAGCCTGGGGGAGGGGAAGCAGCTGGCACGTGTGTGGGGAGAGTGTCCTGGTGGGAGTGCATTGCCCAGCTAAAATAACGGCTGTGGATGTTGTCAGAGCCCATCAGAGGGGATGGAGGATGGTTTATTCCTGTACCCTGGTTGAAATGTGTCCATCTAACTGCTGTTGTGACTGTGGGTGGCACGTCAAAGGGCAAGCAGGGGGCCAGGAGAGTCAGTGGTGTCTCCCCTTTTCCTGCTTGCCTGTATCCAAAAGGGAAGCAGGAGGGAAGTTGGAACCTGTTGTCAGTCACTTATTGTCAGGGGAGAGTTTATGGTCTTTGGGTTTCTAATTAGACTAAGCATTTTTCCTTCTTCTAATTAAGATGTAATTCCTCTCTTTTCAACACTCCCACTCAGTCTCCCCCGCCCCAGGTCCTCCCTTCTCCTCTAGGGCTCACTTGCTCTTCAGCTCCTGCAGTTGCTGCAGTATGAAATCCCCAAGCTAAAGCTGTGCTCTGCTCAGTCCTGCTCTAGCCACCACATCCGTTTTACCTTAAAACAGAAAGGAAGTGCTGGCAGGGAATACAGGGCAGACAGAAGTGGCTTGTCAGCCGCTGGTGCCCAGACCTCAGTGAGTCTGAGCCATGCATCAGGGAAAGGATGCACAGGTGGTACCAGCCTGAGTGGAGGCAAGAGGGAATAAGCTGGAGTCTGCTACCCTGGCAGGGTCACCTCAGCAATTCATCAGGTTAACCCTGAGTGTGAGGCTAATGTAGCTACTGTAGCAGGCTATTCAAGCACAGGCTTGTCTCTTCAGCACTTAGGTGAATCAGGACTTATTTCTGCACTGCAAGGTTCAAAGTGAATTAACATCACGCCTTTGTCATGCTGCACCTCCTGAAACATCCACCATCTCTCCTCAAAACGGACCTGATGCTTCAAAGGCAAAACTCTAGTTGGGGAGGGGAAAGGACAACATTGAGCCCAGCCCCACATCCTGCACCCAGGGAACTGAACCTCACCCGCCTCGCTCTGCTCTCCCCCTCCAGGACTGGGCAGGCAGGCTACAAGGTCATTCCTCCTCCCTTTGGGGCCGTGTGCCAGGCTGGCTGGTGGATGTGAAGACACGCTGGAGAAGACAACAATGCTGCCTACAACTGCTGGTCACCGATGGAGGAGCAGGTTCCTCATGAGGTGGCAAGAGGCTTGTCGTAAGTAATGCCTACTCAAGTGCTAAGTATAATGATCATGTTTGTCAAGGGAGTGGAAAGAAAATAGGTCACATCAGGGTTAAGAATAGGGGAGAGGGACAGCTAAGAATGGAGATGTTTGAACTAATTCCTGATTCCTTTAGAGGCCAGGCTAGCTGGGAGAGAGAGCGAGACTTTAAAGCTGCAGATGGGCTTTAAGTGGGACAGCAAGTGATGATTGCTTCTGAATTCCAGTGGGCCTGGCAGGTGAGAAACAGCGAGACAGATACCACCACACAAAGATCTACCCCGAACATTTCTCAGATTGACATTCCATAAGATGCAGACTCCTCTCTGTGGTAGGGGTTTATACATAGGCTGCTGAGCAAGGCTCCCAGCTCTTCACAGCAGAAGTCAAGACAATGCAGGATGTGAATGCAGAATTCTCCTACTGGGCACTGCCACATGTAGTGAAAATCAAGGAGTAAATAAAGATAATCTCTTCTAAATTAAGTTGTAAAAGTTCAGCCTGTGCAGTGGTCCTTCCCAGTGGACCAGGGCATCTGCTACAGTATCCCTGAGTGCAGACCAGAGACTGCTAGAGCAATGTGGGGCTTCAGGGAATGTACCTGCACTTGAGAGAAGCATCTGGGGACTGCAGCAGAGGAAAGGGAGAAGAGTGTCTATCACTACTGCATGCGCAGGCACTGAGAAGGTCTGTGGTTTCCCTTGTTCCTGCCCCCTGATCAAATTTGGGGTTGCCACTGTAAGAAGCCGGGGGAATTATTTCCTTCTCCAGAAAACAGGCCTGTTTGTAATCCATCCTCACAGACTTGACTGCTGTATAAATTATTTATAATGAATGTTACTGAGTCTTGAATTAATCTGATATACCTGGATCAGCTTTCTGTCACCTGCTAGAGTCACCAAACACCCCACAAAGTAACTCCATCTTCCCCTAACACAAAAACACATACTACTCATCCTTCTGCAGGGCTGGAAAACAGCTTCAAGTCCTGTCTATTGCTTCACTGCCTCTCTTCCCCACAGAGCTGCATCCTAACCAATGCGATAAATTCCTTGGTCTCAGCTCACATCCTAGTGGAGGCACCTCGTGCATGGACTGAAGATGAAATCAGACCTTCTCCTCTCCATGATTTTAGTAAAATATTTCCATGAGCACAAAGCAATATATGGGTAACAACAGAGATTTTTGGCACATCCTACATGGCTGCAGAAACTTGGCATAAATCCAGTTCCTGAACATAACCACAGCCAGCTGCCTGAGACTTTGTTCCCAACAGCCGCTGCCAGCATACATACTACTGGTGGAAACCCACAGCCACTTAGTTGAAGCCGGTGGTGGGTAGGCATTTTGAGAGATAAGCCCTGAACAGAATGCCACCTGTATAGCATTACACACGGTCTGCTCTTGCCTTTCTTGGTGTACAAAGCAGCTGTTATCTCATCATCACAGCTGTCAATCTATTATTAATACTGTACTTTTGTTAAGCATCCAGGAAAAGACAGGCTCTCTCCCTTCCCCACTCTGGCTCCCATTCTTTTAATTCTCTCCCTAAAACAAGAGTGCGATGTATTCTGAATGGAATTAAATATCAGACAGCAAGACAGTACCTGCACTGTGCCAGTCCACTGGCTATGATCTGTTTTCATGGCAATCTCTGCTGTTGACCCCAGTCTTTGCATGACAAGAAAGCACAGAGTGCTTAGGGTAAAGATCTCTCTTGTATTTCACCATAAGGATCCATAATTATCACTAAAAGACCACACAGATTGGCACAACCTGGGCTGATGTACACCTGGGATCTCAACAGTAGGACAGAAAAAAATTCTTGAAGAAATTGTGGAGGATAGATGAAATAAAAGTGCTGAGACACTCTCTCTGAACACATTCCTTGGTCCTTAATGAAGTCACATAGCTTAGGATCCAAACGGTGTAGTTCTCCTTAGGCTACCAGTCCACAAATCTGCCAACTCTCACAGGGATCACTGGGAACACAAAAAGGCCCTATGCAGGATGACAGGGTTTAAGTATGAAGGCAGCATCTCTGACAGAAGACGAGTTGATATAAAAAAAATAGGCTAGGGATCAGACTAAACTCTAGAGACAGTAGCATGAGGGAAGAGAGGAAGAGAATATCTGACCGCAGAGCTTTTCCAGGCAAAGCTTCTCCAGAGCATCATTCTCCACCAGCTCCCTCTCCTATGGCAGTCCTTTCATAATTCCTTTGGGGTTAAAAACCAAAACACCTGCTTGATGGTTCTTTGGAAAAAATCAGGACAGAAGAACCTGGTTTCTAGTCCAGAAAAGAATGGTGAGACAATAAATGCATCCACTTTAGCTACCATTCATCCCTAAAAAGACGCTACCAATCCCAAGTGACTGCTTTCTCTGAATAAAAGTGAGAAAAGGAGAGGACAGGGCATGACGTACAGACAAACCTGCTTCAGTTTTAGTCAAATGCTCAAATTCGTCACCTTAAAAAATAGCGAGAGAGCTGAATTTGCTTCCCACATTGAAGAAATTAATCTCAATTCCACAAAAGGAATGAAGATGAGGGATGCAAATGTTTTACATAGTCTGCTTAAACATAACTCCCACTCCTCTAATGACAGGAGGCAGAAAGCTTGCTTTCCTGCTGCTGATGCTTCTTTGTCACAGAAATGAGAGTTGTAAAAGCCACTGGCTCTCAGGGAGGCTTCGTAACTAATGCCTGACACCATTCACAGACTCTGGACCCACGTCTGGAATGGTGATCCCACAACAACTCTAAAAAATGCTGATTTGTAGATTGTCCAACTTTACCTTTGAGACACTGCAGGAGAAAGAGGGTGTGTGCTAACCCTTTTCCTAATACCCCCTTCTTCAACTACCAACCTGCTATTTTCTTCCTCAACTCCATTGCTATAGGCAATTTTGGTCAGAGGACATACTTGTGGGGCTATTCCTGTGGGATTCAGAAACTATTTGGAGAGCAGTGGCAAGTACCAGATGTCCAGTGGTTTAGGGTCTCTACTTTTTAACAGCTTTCTTGGTCATCCCTTTGTAATGTAATGTAATTCATTAAAAAGCCTCTTGCCACAAGGCCCACGCAACACACTGTGGATACGGAAAGCACATGATACCCTGGTTTAGAGGCTAACTTAGACCTGAGTCTGATCTATCACAAAGCTTAGGATTCAAACCACAGGAGCACAACTGTGATGTAGGCTGTTTTGGTTTTATTTTTCTTAATGTGTCTATTTCTGAAAAAATAGAGCTTCTTAAATATATACCAGTCCTTCCTCTCTCCACTCTGTTTAGAAAGAGCTGTCCTTTATCAGAGGTGACACCTCCCATCACTCTCTGCTCCATTCTCCTCTGACAGGTTCCAGTGCGCTAGTACCTGGCAGCAAAGTCCTCTGGGATGCACTGTTCTAACTTCCTTATGAAAATGGAAGGATATTTACTTGCTTGCTCGTGAAAAAAGGCTAAGAGGAAAGTCCTGCTGACAGGGTGCAGGCCAGCAGTAAAAAGATGAAGCTGTGAGGAAACTCATTACACTGTGGGGCATTGTGGCGAAGAGTCCTGCTGTGAGGGCCCTTTTGTAGCCATAGATGTGCTCAAGGCAGCAATGGGTGAGGATGGGAAAGCACTGCTCTAATACATGCACTCTGTCTCCCTTGCTTTTCACCTACCAGTGCTTGGCTGTTGGCTGTCGCTATGTGCTGCCGAGTCCTTCTTTGCTTGTCCTTCCTCCTGCAAGTGTAACAGTGGCAACCTGGAAGTGGACTGTAGTGGCTTGGGCCTCTCTTCCATCCCCTCAGACATCCCCACAAACACCAGGACCTTCCTATTTCTCAACAACAAACTCAGCATCTTGCCGGGAGCAGTGTTTTCCAACCTCTCTGCCCTACAGAGGCTGGATCTATCCAACAACTTCTTGGACCAACTCCCTCAGAACATCTTCAGTGACCTGGGGAACCTCACGGAGCTCCAGCTGAGGAACAACAGCATCCGGGCCTTGGACAAGGACTTGCTACAACACACGGCCCTGCTGCGCCAGCTGGATCTCTCCATCAACGGCCTAGCCCAGATACCCTCGGGCATCTTTGATGACCTGCCTGCTCTTCGCTCCCTCTCTCTCAGGTCCAATCGCCTGCAGAGTCTGGACAGGGTGACCTTTGAACCACTCACTAGCCTGCAGCAACTCCAAGTTGGGGATAACCCCTGGGAATGTGACTGCAACCTCCGAGACTTCAAGCACTGGATGGAGTGGTTCTCCTACAGAGGTAGGTGCTTGCGCAGCGGGAGCCAAGTGCAGAAGTGACGGTCTTCCTTGGAAAGGCAAAGGCAGGCAGGGAAGAAACATGAGCAGATACATCTGGCAGGTCAGCCCGACCTGAATGCCAAATCTTAGACAAGGAGCATGAGGACTGTGCTACAATGCTAAGAGACAGTTTAGTGCCACTGCACCTACATAGAGCAACACTGCCAGGCTGAGAAGTCCCCTGCAGCCCCAGATCACCTATTTCCTTGCTTTGTTTCTAATCTGAAAGATTACTTTCTTTTTCTTGGGAAAGAACTTTCCTCAAATAGCAACAAAATTTTAGGATTATGAGTTCCCCTACCCTTTATGTCTAAAGTGAAGAAATGCTTTTCACACTTGAAAATAACCATCCTATTCTCTTTCTCAGGCTGGGAGAGTTAAAAGCCAGATTTGGCTGTAAAGCATCAGGTTTGCTTTCAACAAAAGAACTATAGAAAACAGTGCCACTTAGGAAAATACTGCAACTAATATTGGCAAACCCAAAATAAAGCTCAAATTAACAAGCCAGGCCCCAAGTCAGACTGGCTATGAAACCATCATTTCAAATGAAGCAGTTTTTGACCAGTTTGTATTTCCAGCTTTTCCTCGAAATACAGAAGGCTGGAAAGGTATTTATCACTCAGCAGGAATGCCAACAGGATGGCACGCTTTCAGGAAAGATGGCACATTTTACAGGAATGACGACTGAAAGCCTGACCTTCTGTCGCTGGAGCCAATGAGTAGGAAAGGGTCTCAAATCATGTGGACAGCAACAGTCAGCTGTCACATCCCTGCTGATCACAGTCATGCTGCAAAGAGATTATCTATGCCTATGGCTACACTGCAGTCTGAAATATGCATTTGTGTGAGCAGAATCAAACAAGCATATGAGAGCCGCTTTTCTCTCTCTCTCTCTCTTTTTTTTTTTTTCCCCGTTTGTTTTCTGTCTTGATTCTCATATCACAGAGTTGATGGAAAGCACATGGAGTTAATTTTGCTTTTTTTCCCCCCTTCCAAAGAAATTGCCCAAACTCGCTCAAGCATTTGTTTCAACATCTGTCACTATTTTCACAGAGCGGGGAGGGATTAGTTGTTAGAAGATGGGACTGTATGTCTGTTGTTATTTTGAGAAGATACAGCCTGGTCCTATCTTTTTGATTTAATTTCTCCTTTTCTAAAATGGTTCTACTGACACTTACATAACTCACTACACAGTATGAGGCTGACTTAATAGATGGTTTCAGAGGGCTTTCATGTCTTGGCCTGAAAGATATCATGGACCATGAGCTCTACTGTCAAATCAGACTAGGCAAAAGCATCCCAGCCAGCTGCCATGGTTGAAGCTGTTCCAGCTGTGGAGAGCTAAGGCATGTAAAATGTCTCCAAATTAGGCAAAACAATAGTTTTGAAGGGTACCATGTGTGCTCTTTCTGACCAGTGCAAGGAGGGGCAGCCATTCCTTCCTCCCTCCACCTTTGACAATCACTGAGGAAATGGCAGTACTTGGGGGTCTGCAACACCTCCTTACTTCAGTGTTACCCTTGAATTCTAGAAACAACCTGTACTAGATCATGGCTGCTTTCTGGGGATGGGAGAAGCTCTTTAAATACTCTACTCAGCAATGCATTCACACATGAGGGACTGAATTTTGTAGCCTCTCTACTATAACCAGTTCCCCATTTGATAACCATAATGCTGCTATGCTTGACTTCTGTAGGGCAAATCCTTAGCAGGTATGAACAGAGTCATAGGAACTTACTCCACTTGAGGATATAGCTCTGCTGTCGCTGTATGAGGATGAAGCTGTGGTTCATTCCTATTATCTCTATTGGGACAGGTGGGAAAATCGACCAGCTGGCATGCACCCTGCCCAAGGAGCTGAAAGGGAAGGATATGCGAATGGTGCCCATGGAAATGTTTAACTACTGCTCCCAGCTGGATGACGAGAACAGCTCTACAGTGCTGGACAATACTGGCCCACCCTGCACTAAAGGAAGCCCCACTCCTTCCAAATCGAAATCAGGCCCAGAAACAGAAGTGGAGTCGAGCGTGGGATGCCCTCAGAAACAGCGATACAGGCCTGTGAGCGTGCGCAGGGCTATTGGCACTGTGATCATCGCAGGGGTAGTTTGCGGCATTGTTTGCATCATGATGGTGGTGGCAGCTGCTTATGGGTGTATCTATGCCTCCCTCATGGCCAAGTATCACCGGGAGCTGAAGAAGAGGCAGCCACTCATGGGTGATACAGAAGGTGAACATGAAGAGCAAAAACAAATCTCTTCTGTGGCATGAAACTCTTCTAGGAAGGAAGGGACAGCAATGAACAAAGGTACTTGAGAGCAGTCAAGCATGGGGTCCTCCCAAAATACATCTTCTCAGACAGACAGACAGACTGTGCTATTGCTCCACTCACCCAAGTAGTGCAACATGCTTCTGGGGGGTCAGGGCACCTGGCTCAATTTCTGTTCCTCTGCCCCAGGTCCATTTTTGTGCCCTTTCACCCTTGGTCCCTACCAGACAAATAAAGTAGAGTCAGACCTTGAGTGCTTGCTGTGCCTCATGCCCTAGCACAGAGCTTCCCTTGCGTGCCTGCTGTGGAGGCAGCTGGCAGCTTCTGGGAACCTGTGTCATCCTCTCAGCTTCTGTCCTGAGTTGTCCTGTATCCTCTCAAGACCTCTCTGCAAACAGAGAGCACAGCTCTGTGAAAGCTTGTCCGAGGAGCAGGACACGAGAAGTGTCCATGCCTCACTGTTAGGGTCACTGCCCACCCTACTACAAGTCAGTGCTGCCAAGGGCACTTCAGAAGGGAGGGAAGGTCCTTAGGGGATTACAACAGTCAGGGGGAGATTTGCCTTCTCACTTTTAAAGGTGAAGAGAACCTGTATCACTCTAACAAACTAACTGTCAGGGAGCACAATGTCCCTCTTTTTGCTACTGGCGAAGTCCAAATCTGTGACCTGACATACATGTCACCTACTACAGATACAGAGCCGTCCTCCTGTACACACCCACACTGACTCATTTGGATCCTAACACACACACAGAGACAGCCCCAGCTCCAGACATCCAGGCACCCCACCTGCACATGCGGAGACACACATGCCCATGCTGATCTGCCCTCTGCATGCAGCCATGAATACATCCAGCAACTTTATCTTACTCTCATCATAACAGTACATAGCACCTTCTGCTTCAGACAAAATATATGCACCCTGCCACTGAGGAGCTAACAAAACCATCTCAGCCATAGTGCAGAGTCAGTGGAAATGGGCAGGAGGGGATGGAGAGGGGTAAAGTTATTAAGGTTACAGCATAAGTCTATGGAAATAGGTACAGAGCATGAAAAAGTAAGATGTATTATTATCTACTTTATGTTTTCACTGATAAATGGAGAGGCTAAGGATATAAAGCCTCCATCTGGAAATGTTTGATTTGCAGAGCAGAAGTGGGTCATCAGTAAAGACCAGAGGAGGGAGATGGCTTATTAGCCTTGGCAGTGTAAGCCATGCTGAGGAGTAGTGTGAGCCTAGGGAGAGGTGGCAGGAGAAGACAACACACAACCCAAGAGCTGGCATGGCTGGCAGAGGGGCAAGCACGGTGTATGGCACTGGGTTATGCAGCTGGGTGATTGAAGAGAAGGGGCACAGTTTTGGAGGGTCTTGAGGTGAAAGCTGAAGCCGGGACCACAGTGTGGCACAGGTGGGAGAGCCCAGGAAGGGTCCAGCAAAGTAGGCAGCATGCCCCACATACGCTCCCCTAACCATCACTGCTGTGTTCACTGCCACCCACAGCTGCATGAGTGTGCCTGCACACACAGCTGTGGACACTGCCACTGTCACACAGGGTGACCTTCCCCTACCAGATTTTAAAGCCCTCAGACTGCAGTGCCTCCTATTAGCTTTAGCTCTTTCTGACCTGACAGGAAAAAAAAATAAAAAAAGGAGGAAAAAAAAAGTAAGGAACTCAACATAAGGACTCATTTTGTATCACTGGAAGTGGGATAAAATGCTGTCTCCAGGGGAAAGCGCACATTGCCATGGTAACCTGCTCTAACCCGTCACAGTGGGTATTCCTGGGCGAGGAAGATGACACCGGAGGTCGTGCATCCGCAGTGCCTGTGGATGGTGTGATCCCTGCCATCAGGAAACAAGCTGACAGTCAGCCCAGCTTTGCAGGGTGTTTTGCTAGCAACCTGTGTTCATAGCCCAGCACATACTGCAGGTGCACCCTGCCAGGGCACATCACCTCTTCCCCCTTCCCCATCTGGTTCCCGATGCCTTCAGACAGCTCGCTGCTTCTGCTGGATCCCTCTGGAAGTGATGCACACCAGCTCCTCAGACCATTCTGGTCCCAGACAGGTGGTTGTACTGACCCATGAGCACACAATGCCAAGTCTTTCATCAAAGTATGGAGTGGCAAAATCCCTTCTGGCCTATCCAGGGCCAGCAGAGGCAAAGAGACAGGATACTGTGGACTGTTTTATCATGACTTCCCTTTGACACAGGGATGCATGGGACAGGGGAGGATGTTCCTCAGAAAGCAGATGATCAGGCTGCTCTGGAAGAAAGCCTGGGAGAAGCAGTCCACCCACAAGTGTGCGCACACATTGTACCCCCACTCACAGCACACTGCTTGTGGGGAAGAGGAGGAGGAGGAGGGGGGCTGGCAAGATGTGAGGAGGAAGGATTCTTCTCTCATGCACTGTATAGCCACTCCAACCATCCCATCTGCTGCAACCGTAGCCCTCTCTAAAGGGCAGAACTGGTGCACTGCAGACTCCATATGCGTGTTACTGCTGCTCCACATTCCCAGCAAGCCAGGACTATACTCTTGATGGATCCAAACCTTTCCCTAACCTCCCTCTCAGGGGAACTTCTCCCTTTACCATACTGGACTCCGCAATCATACTTGAAATGGAACTTGAGTTAGAGTGGTATATTTATAGATCTATATTTTACTTGCATCAAATAATGGTGAAATATTGCACAAAACAAATGGGATCGATATATGTGTGTGTGTGTATGTGTGTGAGTGTGTGCGTGTGAGTGAGCAAGAGAGAGAGATTGTTTTCAAGGGGATAGACTAGAGGTAAAAAGAATGGGATGGAGGCAGGGGACAACGCAGGGGTTGAGGGGGTGAAATCCTCCTTTCCCTGCACTTTCCCTGAGATCTCCTCCTGCCCTGACCAATTTTTCTTTGTTGCTAATAATATTTTCTATATCTTGTGTTGTGAGGCTGATGATGACCTTACCCATCCTTTCTTTTTTGTTTTCATTTATAAGGCAGAAAGTCTGGATTCATCTCAATCTAGAGAAGGGACTGCTATGTTTAGAAACCCACCCAGGAAAGGGGAGAAAAGAGAGTTCCTAAGAAACATGAAGGCTGGCTGCTATGGGAAATCCCACCGGAAAGTAAATACTGTGCTTGGAAGGACAAGGACCTGTCCTCTTTCACGCAAAGGAGAGTAACAAGGTTCACTGGGAAATGCCCTCTTTATACCACTGTTTGTAAACAGGCTCTTACTCTGTTCCTTAGCACAACTGGAAAACAGGCTGCCCTAGTGTGACTGAGCTGCTGCACTGCCCGCAGACACTCTGGGGAACATGGTACCCAGCATGGTCAGAAACAAAGTTCTCCTGTGGGATGCTGGACACAGAACGAGACCCAGTGATCCTTGTGTACCCAGGCAATGGGTTCCTCTGGTGTGTGGGAACAGGGACTCCCATTCTCCCTGCAGGCATGGCTAGGCATAGGGGGAATCCCCCTGAACACACCCTTTGCTATGGACAGGTGTACCAATGCCACATGCAGGTGCCTGCCCTCAGAAGGCGGTCTTCTGGGGGTGGCACGTGTCAGGCCGATGTAGGGGCTGGCAGGCCACCAGAAACACCCATTCTGCTCCCCAGCTCTCCCCTTCGCCACACACCCGCCGTGGTACAGGCAGGCACATTTGTTGCAGGGAACAGATGGCACTTTGTAATTTCTTTTTCTTTTCGTTACTGTTTGAGGGAGAGCAACAAGGTTTTCTAAATGATTGAATGGAGGTTTCTTTGGCAAGAGACAGAAAATTTTTAAAGGTATATTATATTTCTGGCTTGTTGTTACAGAAGAATAATAAAGAATGTATTTTCCTATGCTCCTTCTTGTTTAAATGAGATCTCTGATAGTAACCTTCCTTCTCTCCCCTACCACCTGCAAAAGCAAATGCTGCAGGAACACAGCCAGACAAACGAAAAAGCCCCTGAATTCCTACATGTGTGGATGCTTGTCTGTACACAGTGTTGGAACTTGGAATGAACATGGGCATATATACACACACATAGAGTGTATCAGTGTAAATCCTAGGCAAGCATGTACCTGTACTCAGGGTGAGGCTATAGGACTAAATACACCATCAGTCAAGATGAGACCCTAGATCTAGAAACACACACACACAAACACACACAATGTGCCCTGGACACAGCCAGACAAGGGCGATTGTGTAACAAGGATAAGATACTGTGGCAATCAGCTCATTACATAAAAGTAGAAAGGGCCAAATTAATCCCTAGTGTAAGAACGCAGAAGCAAATGGAGTTATATTCAGGTCAAATTTCCAAAAGCTGCTTTTTTTTTTTTTTTTTAATTAGAGCATAATGTTCAATAAAACTTACAGTAACAAATAGGGAGCTATGGGTTCCTCTATCTCTAGATTCCTGACACTCCTGCCTGAGCAAGGTTATTTTGAAATGAATGGAAATTGTTATCTAAACCTACTGCACCCCCAAGTACACAAGCTGTTACCCCTATAGCTAAAAGAGTCTCTCCACCAGCTGTTCACTGGCTAGGCCTATCACACACAGCTTAGAAGTTTAAACTCCCCAATTCTTCACTTTCAGTGCTAAGCATACACAATTCATCACATACTCTTTTTGTGAGAAAAAGTTCATCCTGATGCGTGTGAAATCACAAAAGATGTTAAACTCCGCCACAAGTAAGCCCTTGTGCCACCATACTCACACTACTTGGCTACCATTTTATACTGTTTGATCTTCAGAGAGAAACTGGGAGCTGAACCCAGATACTCTTAATCCAATAACAGCTGAGGTACCTGTTCTGCTGAAAAGGTATGTGCCGCAGGAGAATCACCATTATTGTTTAACAGTATGGTGTCTATGACACATAGTTTAATCTAATTTTGCCATGTAGGTAGAGGAGCGCACACAGATACTAAGCAGTACATATAATACCAGAAATGTAGAGCAGAAAAAAAAAAAAAGCAAAGCCAACACACTCATCTGATGACTCTAGGCTTTTTTCAATTCATGAATTATCTGGGAGTAGGCTGTGATTTTCTGTAATTTGATTATTATAATTTGATTATCATTTGATATTGGCAAATATATTTGCCCTGCACACTTATCTACTCATGCATACATATAACACCATATATTTAAACATGTAATTACGTATATATAATACAGGGAAAATATACAAAATAGAATTCCTCCTCAGTATCTTGTTCAGCAGCAGCTTGCTGTGCTGGCTTGAACAGTGTTTGCTAGCACTTTGGAAGCACAGGTCAGAGGGTCAGCTTCTATCCTCTGATTAGGTAAGTGCAAATCCTAGCATGAGATTTCTGAGGACCAAAAAGCCTTCCTTATGAGAATCCTATGCAATACAGACAAAAGAATAAGCATTCCCTAATGAGTATCGTTACAGAATGGAGTGTAAGTAAATAATGATTTCCTGTGCTATTTTGGGGAGCTCTCCACATTGGTGGCAGCCCTGGAAATATCGGGACAAGGCATCATCCTCACAGATTTTCTCCCTTTAGCTGGTGGGGGAAAAGCAACCAAAAGAGACTAGATCCCTCCTTCTCACAGTGGCACTGTGCTGCAACCAGGCAGGGGCCACATGCAGGGTACCTGGAGCCAAGGAGAAAGCAAAGCATGATGCTAAGAATAACTCTGCCTTACATAGAGCTTCTGGGCCAGGACAACAACATGCCACTCTTTGCTCCAGGCTCCAAGTTGAGATTTGGCCCTTCACATTTGCTTTTTTCTGTGTCCTAAATTGGAAATAAACTTGTTTGTTAGAACAGCTGCAGAAAATCAACTTGTAAAGGGCACCAAACAAGCAACAAATGCAGGTATTTCATTTGAAGAAATATGATACACTGATATATTCAACCAGCTCTGTATAAAGCTCAAGGGAAATATCCAGAGTAACAACGATGCTTTGCATTTCTATAGTGCTTGCCTTTGGCAGCTCTCTGGGAGCTTGCAAACATTAATGAATTCACAGAGGCAGAGATTCAGAGAGTATAAAGGCCAGAAAGGACTTTAGATCATGCAGTCTGACCTTCTGCGTATTGCATGCTACTTGGAAAGTGTGTGGAAAAGAATCGCAAACATTTGAGGGTGGCAGAAAATGCCTTGCTGTGAAAGGCTTAAAGAGCTCAATCTGTTTATCTTATGAAACAGAAAACAGAGTTCTCCTGTAGAAAGTCCAACAGTGAGTGTTTACATGCAGCGAATCTTCCAGAAAAGCATCTATCTTTGATTTCAAAAACACTCAAGAGATGAAAACCCCCCTTTTCTCTCGGTACCTTACTACAA
Organism: Athene cunicularia; assembly: GCF_003259725.1. Classification (NCBI taxonomy): domain Eukaryota; kingdom Metazoa; phylum Chordata; class Aves; order Strigiformes; family Strigidae; genus Athene; species Athene cunicularia. Next base: position 12,381,321 of record NW_020799092.1, on the reverse strand, counting down.
TAACTATTCATGCTCAATGTTAGCATTTATGCTTAATATCTCATTTGAATCTGTTAGGTTTCCTTTCACAGGTTTTTGTTATGTTTCTCTCGCCTAGACTTAAAAAACAAATGTTCAGTAACCAGCATGTCTCCCTGTGAAGGTACTTTATACTCTAATCAAATAATCTCTCCATCTTCTTTTTGGTAAAATAAGCAGATTGAGGTCATTAAGTCTTTGACTGTAAAGCACTTCCTCACCTCTGAAACCACACTGTAACCTTCTGTTGCAGTCTTCCTAATTTTTCCTCCTCCTTTTAGAAGTATATTCCTCATCCATCAAAATCTGTGCCCTGCATTGTAGATACTACCTGACTATTGCCATACAATAATAAATACCACCTTTCCTTACTTCTCCTCAGTGAACAACATCTCATAGCATACTTGCTAAGGTGTGTGAACATTGTTCCTACTTTAAAGATGGAGGCACATGGAAATGCTAGGGCAAAACCTTAGCAAGTAATTTTGTGGGAGTCACGTTATGGGAAACTAGTTCTGATCCTACTCATAAACACTTTATAGTAGTATAAATTCACTGAATTTTAAACAGGGATCTCCAGATTTATGCAATTCCTGGCAAGAGAAAAATCTAGCCCTTTATTTAAACTGAGGGTCCCCTTCTAGCAGTCTCCACTTTCTCATCCACTCATGGTCTCATATGGTTATCTTTCACATCTCTCTCACTGGACATAAATGTCATTGATTCCCCAGTTATTCTTTCTCTCTCCCCCCCAATTTTCATTCTCTTGTGACTGATCATCCCCTTTTCAGTGAGTGCCTCTGACCAGCTGCTTTTCAGATTCTCCCTTCCCTGATCTCCTCAGCTGTCACTTCTCAGCTGCCACAAAACTCTCCAGCCCCCACATCCCCATCTGCTTTTTAAAGGCTTGTTATCATAAGCAGGGGCTTCTCCGCTCACTTTTCTTTACTTTGCAAAACCCAAATCAAGAGAAACCACCACGCTGTAAAGGCTGAGAGGGGTTTAGGTCAACCCTAACTTCTGGCCTTCCAGGTGCTGTGCTGGGGCTTTCAGCTGCATCAAAAAGCATATTTTTATTCTGTTGTTATTAAAATCATGGAGTGTGTGAATTATATGGTAAAAAGGTCTAGCCTTGTAACCAAAGGGAGTTCTGTGGTGAATGCAGAGTGCCCTGAGTGACTGCCCCGTGGCTCATTTGCTTGCTGGTAATTGTGCTGTAGTATGGTGAGACAAGGGACTTCAGCTGTCCCCTGGTGATGAAATGGGACTGCAGGCTAGCAGAGTCTCATCTCTTTCTATTCAAGGCATCACGACCTTCTTATAGACTTTTCAAGCTCTGGCTTAAACCCATTTGTCTTTTTACCTCAGATTCTGGCTAAAGCTGCATTACCCTAATGGCTAGAAGCCCTCTTCTAGTTTTCTACCCTATGGCCTATCTATACTACACTCTCTTCATACAAGCCATGTGCTTTAGTTTAAACATTTCCTCCAAGGTGTATTTATTACACCAATCCTATCTGCTTCAGCCTTGGTTGCATGTGGTTAAACAAGCTGGATTCTCCCAGGCTCCTCTCATGAAGTCAGGCTTCCCTTGCCTGTCATCATCTTTCTGTCCTGTCTGTACCTGTCTCAGCCTGTATTCCTCTGGCCAAAACTTTAACTCAGACTAGAGAAGAAGTTTCAAAGGACTTTGGGTAAGAACACCAATGCATCCCCATCCCCACAGGGAACACCTCTGTGAGTACATTCTAGGACAATGGTTGCTTTGTCCACAACTGCATCACACTAACACTCACCATTACCCTACCATCTCCTAACACAGAAGTTCTCATCATTTTTCTCAGGATATGTTTACCACTGAGTCTACCTGGCTGCCTTTAAACAAGGATATCAGGACAGAACTTGGCACAAAACAAAGGTTCCCTGAATTTTATGTGGGCATCGGGGGCAATACAGCCTACACTGAGGATCTTCGCTAACACTTGGGAAAATGGGCCCAACAGTTCCCAGAAGACAAGGGCTACCTCTAGTCCTGCTTGCTGTGCTCTCTGCCAGATCTCAGAGTTCCCAGCTTACAGAAGATTTCTAATATTAGTTCTCAAGCATAATACCTTGTCTGTCATACTACTGAAATTCATTCTGTCTCTGGTACTCCTGCCAAGGTCAAATAAGGCTTTCTCTACGATATTCTGGTCCTTCCCTGTACCAGCAATGCCTTCTAGTGTTGAATCATCAGGACATTTCCTCTGAGTCAGGGTCTCAGGTTAATGTTAGCAAACACAATCACATGGCTTACCATGGGGGAGTGCTACAAGTAACCTTTCGCTAGACTTTGATAGGTGATCTTGCAGCTTCCCAGCCTGGTTTCTACCTCCCTGCTCCTCACAACTCCTCTGCCTTTCCTGATCTCCTCCAGTTTAACTAATTGTTTCTTATGTGGCACTGTATCAAGTGCTTTACTGAAATACAGAGATGAGACCTTTGAAATTTCTTTTGCTTTCCAGGAAAACAATTATCTGAAATAAATCTATTGGGTTAGCCTGGTATGGTTTTGTGTCGATAAACTCATATTGCCTGACTCTCTTTTCCCCTAACCACTTGGTAATAATTACACTTCCCTTCAAGATCTCCTCTAAAGTGGTACAAACATTACAGAGGTCACACTTACAGGTCTGAAACTGACAAACTTATTTCTCCCCCTTCCTTAACCCTGAATCTGAATTTTCACTTTTCCAGCCTGCATGGAGTCACCACTGCGGGTAGAGTTGAAAAAAATATCCTTGCTATAAGCCTGTGTTTAAACATGGCAGCTCTCCTGGGGCCAGAGAGCACCCAGGCCCAGCACTGTGAGTGCTCTAAGCAGCTTGAGTTGCTTATTTCCAGCAGTCAGCTTGTTTCTTTCCCCAAAGACAATATTGCTGCCCTTATCAATAACTCGGGTACAGAGACCTCTTTGGTTTTGGCTCAGACTATAGACTCCTTGATCTTGACTTCACTCTTACTGCCCAGAAGTGGCCCCACTTCATGTTCTTTTTTTCTCAAATAGCTGAGGAAACTTTTGATGTTTGTTTTTAATCTCCTTTGCAAGGTCTAACTCAGCTTGATTTGTAAGCAATCCTCACTTCATCCCTATATTTTCTGACCTCTAAGACACAGCTTTCTCTGCTGTCTGTTCTTTTTCCGTTCCACATAGGCTCTCTGCAGAGCCAGCTTAAGCAGCCTAAGCAGTTGGCTGTGGTGGCAGACAGATGGAGGACAACAGAATCAGCCACTGCCATTTACTGTCTCCTCCCAGAAATGTGGGCTCCACATTATCTTTGAAAGCTGAACTGCTCCCTCCCCATACTCCAGACTTTGCACTGCTTCCTGTGAAAGCAGTGCTGAGAGCTAGCAGCAGACCACCCCTCCACACACCCTGGGCAGTAGTCCACATTTTACCTATCTCCTGCACACACATCATCTCTCCCCTGCCTCCCCGTGGCCTTGGAAAAGCCTGATGCTTCCCAGTGCTTCCAGGCAAGGGTTCCCAGCCAAGCTCCCCAGTAGGCAGAAAGAGGACAACTACCTTCCACTGTTTCCTTTCCTCCCGCACCCTCTGTGCTCTTCACCACTCAACACCAGGACCATACCTACTGAAAACCATCCAGCATTCAGCACCTCCACAGTCCCTGGTGAGCCATGAAGATTTGTTGATGGTCCTCATACAGCTCAAGGATAGGGAGAGAAAAACAGAATGTCTATCAGTACAGCCTCTGCATGGTACAGATGGTAAGAGCACCAGGGAGGAACAAGAAATATTTCTGGGACTGTTAATGTGATAAAGCTCTAAGCAAACTGGTCTGGTCTGACTGCTTTGAGCAAAAGGGTGACTAGAGACTTCCTGAGGTGCCTTCCAACCAGAATTATTGTATGGTCCTATGAGTGGGGCTTCTCTATTCCAGTGAAGGAAAGGAAGAGAAGAAAAATGTTTTCTGAGGGGAAAGAGCTGGCAGTAGGAGTCCAATTACATAGCCTTTTAATGGGGGCATTTGTGCTCTAGATGGATAGGTAGGGCAGATGATGAACTCAGGAAGGAAACAGGTTGAGTTTGGTGGGAAAAGGAATGTATCTTAGGAGTACATTGGAGCTGTCCTCAGGTTTGCTAACTTTCTGTGGTTGTCACCCTGCAAAACTTGTCTGCTTGTGCCTTGTCTGAAGTCAAACCATCTTACAAGACATTTCCTACAACCTCCTCTGCTGCAATATTTACCACCTTCATTTATATGTCTACAGACTGCTTTTGTGATCCGTTTCAGCATCTTCTCACATGACTTCGCTTGTCTGCTGAACTGTAGGTCCTAACAGGTCATGACAGCAGTTATGCTAAAGGTATGGACGTTGCATGGACAATACTGCTTTCTTCTATGTACTCTAGATGCATAGATGTGGGCTGTTGCGGAGACACATGAGAGTGAGGTGATGCACTGGCCTTTCAATCACACAAGATTTAGGTTTGCACCCTGCTTGGTCAGAGGTGTTAATGCCATTTGCTTGGCAGCCTGTGGATCTTCACACAGCTCCAAATGGAAGGTCCTGGCCCATTCATGACCCTCACAGTTTGTCAGTCCCCCTGAACACTCAGTGCATGTTGACAGACTCTACACACTGGGTATACTTCCACATCCACACAGATTACTCACAGACGTACCTGTCTGCATACACTGAAAACACATGAAAGTATGTAGCCTCACCACAGACAGAAATAAGTTCAAATTGTTCTATGAGTATATGCATCTGTGCACACGCCCAGTTACAGATGCAGACAGATATCACAGCCACACAGTGTGCTGAAGAGAAACTGTGCAGGCAAATCCACACATGTATGCACAAACCCCTCACACATTGTGCATCTACAGATACTCTACATGCAATGCACTCCCACAGGCCTATGTGGCCCTGGGCAGAGACTCCCTGTTGATGCTGGCTAGGTAGGAGTTAATAAAAGAAAGGCTGGCAAGGAAATTAAAAGCAGAAAAAAGTTGAAACCCCAGCACATGATTCTTCTCCTATCACATCTGTGAATCCTGGAGCGCGAGAGTAATTGTCTGCAATGAGTCAGACCAAAAGGCACAAGGAAATGGTTGCCATGACAACCTGTGCACTGCTCTAATTCAGTTCAGAATTAAAATGATATCAAATAATTTGCAAGCAAAGGGAACATGGCAAAGGCACTGGGTGCCAATCTAAAAAATCCAGCTATAAGCAAGCCTCTCCTGAGCCAGTGTCAAGAGCTCTTTTCCCTTCAGGCGTGACAACCATGGCAATCAGAGGAGCTATGGAGGCAGCAGTGATGGATAACCTTAGGCTAGAAGATTTCTGCTACACACAGGCAAGAATGGGCTCCTGGGCTGGAGCTCCAGCCTGGAACAGGCTACAGGACTGGGAATGTCCTAGAGAGATGCCTGACCAGACCCCACAAGAGAATCCCATTTCTCACAATTGTTATGGTGTCCCATTGAGAAAATACCCTGAAATAGCTGGTGAGGGAAGGATCTGGACACAGGCACCCACGCACAGTGGGGGCTCTGTGATGGGTGAAGTGATGCCCACATGGGCTCCTGCACTTAATGTTTGTTTTTTTCTGTTAAGTGCTGCAGCATACAAACTCTGTCACTCAGCCACGGCTACAAGGAAATGTTTATTCTAGAGAATTGGCTATTGTTTTTGCTTTTCCCTCAGGCAAGGGCTCATGCCCAAGGCAACAGGTAATGTCCACACACAGAGGGAGGAGGCACAATCCCTGTGCTGAAGATCTTACACCCTATGCAGACAACCTTGGAAGAAAACCAAATTGCAATGCCCAGCCAGGGTAGGCAGAATGCTATGGAAGATGTCTCATATGTCTATTTGTAGCATTCTTTTGAGGATAAAATAAACATAATTGAACACCTTGTCATCAGTTACTGTCTATGCATGGAGACATCTATACAGCCTTTTGCAGGCACATGCTTGCTCTTTCTGCCCGTTCACTGGCCTGGCTGGAAGATAACCTGCTCTGAACAGGGAACCATGTGGCCCTAGCACTGATAGCAAACCTTGGTGAAAGGCAGAATTTATAACATCAGAGCTAGTGCAAAATAAGGCAACCGTTTTACTTTTGACTGGCTCCTAGAAGAACTTATGTCTGCCCCAGAAACACCCCAAAAAGCAGCCTTTTTGTTTACAGGTCTCTCCCTCAAGGCTCAGTATGTAAAGTAGAATGCAATGGATAGTAGGCAGGCATATGGATGGATGAAGGATGCAAGAAACACTCATTTTGGCACATCAATGGCACTGTGTAATGTTGATATCCTGGCCTGTGGGGTATTAGCTCAACCTTTAGGCCAGTCAAATGTATACTGACTGATAATGGCCTCCAGACAGATGTCCTGAGAGGTCAAGAAGGCATGGCTGATGTTAGTACTAAAACAATCAGCATTTCTGCCTTACTGAGTGCCCCTAACACCTTCTATGACTGAGTGCCAAAGCATGGCCCCTTCAGATATCTCTCATTTTGTCAGATCCAAGGGATGCCTGAGAAACTGTTTGGGAAGCTACAGGAATTGTCAGGAGGGAATGGCATCAGGAAGAAATCAGATCAGGAAGAAATCAGCAGGTGAGGGTTGAAAAGGAGTTGAGTTTTCCTTCTTTCTACCTGTGCCACCACTGGATGCAGGGGAGACCAGGATTTCCATAAAGGCATCCAGGTGATGCCTCTGTAGCTCACAGAAGTCCCTGCACCAGGCCAGTGTTGGCACAACCTCCAGCATTAAAAATGGGGCAGCATTCCTTCTGAATATGTCAGAACACATTCAAGAAAACAGCTGCTCTCAAGTTTTGTATGGGTAACATCATGCTGGTTTCCAACCCAGTCTAGTGAAATCATTTTAATTCTCCAGCTTGAAAGTAGTTATTCCCATGTAAAAGGTGCTTATGCTATTGTATCTTATTTCTATGCATTTTAGCAGCTTTTACAGGTGCAACTTGTCACTTTCTAAAGAGGAGGTTGAAATGCTTTATCCACCCTAGCAACAAAACTGTGGAAATACAGAATTGTGTGTAGATTAGTATGAAAAGATGCCACAGCAACAGAACTGGTGAAAAAGCCACTTGCACTTCCCCTCTTTGCTTGCTGGTAACAGACAGCAGGTAGCCAAAATTGGGGACCAAGGAAGAGGATGGAGAGACATCAAGCTGGCCTGTAATCGCTTTTCAAATGAAGAGCTTCCATCAGGCTGATAGAGGTTGCATTTTAACCAGTGGTATAATGGCAAAATTACTTCCCATTATCTATTTTTCAGACTGATTGATTTCAAATACTTTTGAAAAAAAATCTAAGCCTCTTTGAAAATCTGCTCCTGCTGTGAATACAAAGCTCTTCTGAAAATACTGGCGTTAATAACTCAGTGTCCCAAAACCCCCTCTGTAAAAGAGACAATATTTCTCTTTTCTCACGTTTCTTTGAGCTTGCCTAGGACTCTCCCCAAATACATCTGTATATACCATCATCATCGTAGGATAACAATTTCACTGTGGTCCAGTCACTGTAGATAAGAACTAACAGTAACTTTGAATATAAACAGAGGAGCGAGGTATCATATAAAATAAACATGCATCTCTCAAGTGCCCATTTGGAATTGTTTTATTAGGCACCACAGAGCCTGTGCATGCCCCATGATTTGTTGGTATTGGCTGTCTCCCATCCCTGAGACATGACAACATGGCAAGGAACCTAATGGGAAGAAATGCCTACCTTCCCCTGTTGGGACTGGCAGCCAACTGATAACTACATGACTTGAACAGCGAGAAGGTCAGGCAGTGAAAGAGACGTCATACACAGCCCAAAGAGACAGCTAAACTCCTGCACATATTCCAGCAGTTTCACTGGGGCTTTAAATCACTAAAAGCTTTTGTCAGCAACTGCATGTGATTTCTGCTGCGCACCCCCTGAGGACCAAAAAGCCCCAGACTACTGACTCATGGGAGGGAGCAGATGACAGTGCTATCTGGGGCAGGACTTGGCTTGGGGAGAGTACCATCACAATTCCTTATTTTTCATTGCCAACAAAGTTAGTGTGCATGAAAAGTACTGGACTGACATCCCAGGAGAATGGCTGCCTTTTAATTAATTATAATTAATCATCCAGGCATTACTTAATATTTGCATAGCGCTTTGAAGTGCCAAAGTACAATAGAGCAGGTAGATGATATTAATTTGAAAAAACAGGTATAGCCAAGCCAGGGGTAAGTTTGCCTGTGCGGCCTCCCACCAAAGAGGCCACACCAACTCAGCTCACACAAATGGACCCTGCCTTAGCTCCACCATGTCCTCTGAGACACTTGTGGGTACCTTGAACCCTTTGCATGCCCCAGTTACAGGGGCTTGGCCTACTGGGGAAGTGGAGAGGTGGGTGAAAAAGTGAGAGGGTAGGGCAAGGCAGAGGACACCACTTTTCCTCTGAATTGCCACCTACCCACCTGTTCTTGTGTGGAACAGCATCTCTAACAGTGAGAGAAGCATCTCAGACTCCCCCAAACCCATTCTGGGATTCCCTAGTGCCATACTGAAATGGGAGGAAGGAAGACCTTGTACTCCCCCACCATCTCTGCTCTCAGACCTCTAGCCTGGCTGCTCTCTAATCCCAGCTGACTGATCCCTCATGCCCTGACAGCATCCAGGCCTGTGTCATCTTCCTGCACATTTGATTTTATCAGTTTGCCTTTCTCTGCCTTGGCTGGGGACTGCCATTCAGGTGCCAGAAGAAAAGGGGCCCAATGCTCCCTGTCACTGGGATCCTCCCCATAGGGGCACAGGGTATACTCCCTCCCCACAGGCATGGCTGTAAATCCTAGAGCTCTGCATGCATAGTGAACATTTCAGAGCGCTTACAAATCACCCCCAAGCACCTTCAAGTCAAACAAGTGACAGTAATGATCAGTGGCAGAATGATAAGGCAGTCTGTACCACTTGCACTTTTATAGGGGCACTTAAGTCTCTGTTTGTTCCTCTTTTGCAGAACTGGGACTGCATTTATTCAGAAACTACAAGCCTACCCAGATATTTGGCTTTCTGGGATCCAGTGCTGCGTACCAAACTTCTGGTAGTATCCTAACTCTAAATGAACCCAGTATCAATCCCACTGAGGGCTGATGCCATCAGAGTTACAATAACAACAATCTGCATCTCATTCTGCTTTGATTGCCTCTTTCTGTGTCTCTACTCACTCTCCTTCCTTCTCCTCTCTCCTGTACCCAGGATAGTATTGCAGCACTGCTCAACATCATTTGTGCTGCAGCCTCTGCTGTGAGGTGAAGTCCTCTAGAATCAGGTCCTAGCCACTCAGGATGATCATATTACTGTGAGGGGTGATGAAGAGAGACCTGCTTCCTATTTCTCAGAGCTGCTATCCTCAAGAACAAATAGGTAGTGTGACCAAAATCATTTCCTGTTGGAGTTTTTTAAATTACTAATGGTATGAAAGATTCAGATAATAAACATACTCACTATTGGAATCAAAGCAAATGGTAATAGAGATATAATGCCTTTTTGCTCCCTAAAATGCCCAAAACAAGGTGTAAACTTACACTCAAGCCAGCAGATGTGACATAACTTGGCAAACCCTTGCACTCCCACTGAAGTCCATAGGGGATACAGCTGGAGGCCTGAAAGACTTTAGACCCTTTGGAAGAAACTATTTCCCCCAGTGCTGTCATGCAGTCCATACTTTGGATGAAATATGGGTAGTTTTCATGAACGCATAAGAAATTGGGAATGAATAACACCCAGCCGTGTGGAAGTAAGCAGAAGATGCTTGTGGTCAGGTCACATAACGTGTGTGCTAGTGAAAGGGACTGTGGTACCTTTAAGGAAAAAAAGCAATTGAGAATTTATTTCTGTGTCTCAACTTCTGTGGTTACCAGTGAGGATACTGGTTTGTTCTGTATCATTTCCACAAATGTCAGAATTTTTACCTTATTGCTACTAATGTGATTTCTTTCCCTATCTTCCACTGCTTTCTCCACCCTCTTTCCTCTGCAGAGAATCCTGTCCCTTCGCAGCATGTCCACACAGACAGCCGATGCAGCATTCAGCATAAATGAGGGGGTGGAAATCTCCACATGGGTTGTGGAAAGTGCTGCTAAGAGAAGAGAAATGGTTCTGTCAGGGGCAGAACCTCCTGCCACTTGTTCTTCCTCCAGGTCTTCCACCCAGAAGTTTCCTTCCTCTATTTATTCTGAGTGCCAGCTGAACTGCTTGTGTGTCTCTGCAGTAACTCACAGGTCAGGAAAGGGAAGGAAAAGAACCATGAAAACAACTATTTTTTAAAAAAATGTTTTTTCTCCTTCCAAATTCATGCTTAGAAAAATGCTCCCATTCTGCACAGAGACCCTTGGTACAGTTTCAGTGCCATTTCATTCTCTGGTATATTCATAATAGTGCCAGCTAGTATCAGTTTTGAGAGCAGTTGCTATGACCCAAGCACCTATTTAACATGAACTTTACTGAAACTATCTCTATTTCACAGGATAGACTTCATAATAATTTTCTGGTTTTGGGCTTGAAATGGTGGTATAGTAGTGAAAAGTGCTATTTCATAACACCCCTCCAGCTTCTAAGTACGTTCTCACTGCCCAGGTGATACTTAAAGAGTACCACTCTCAGCTGGAACTTAGTGAAAGCCTGGAAATTAAAGAATGCTTCATCAGATGAAGTTAAACTGCCATAGTTTTACTGATAAGTAATATTGAAGATAATTATTTTTTTTCTACCCAGCCTAGGCAAAAGCAATCCTCTCTGATCTGAAGGTATCTGCTATATGGCCTTCTCTCTACTGGATACTCCTACAGCAAAGTTGTTTGGTATCTATCCTACTCAGTCATTCCTTCCACCATACAGGACTCTATTAACACCAACCATTCTTTCACAAGCAGCTTTGCATCTCAGCAGATAACTACTCCATTACCAGTTCTGTCAACCTCTTCCCTTAGTCAATGTTTCAAGGTCTAAACAAAATTCCGCTGAGCTACATCATCTCTTACCCCAATACACACAGAGTGTTTAAGTTGGATATGATGCCAGCATTATTGATAAATATTGCATTCATTAAATGGCTGCGGTTTCAATTCTGAGTTTACTGTATTTCCGTAAAGGCTGAAGGAATTGCTGCAGAAAATGGTAACAGTTCAAAAGCTTTGCGGTTAGAAATAATGAGCTTTACAAATTTTCAAAAAATAGATTAATGAAGGTCTCCCAAAAAGGGTTTAAAGCTCAGATACAAAGGTAAGTTTGCAAATGTCTGAGTTGGAAATCTAGAAGCAAGCACATTCCATCAGCAGATGTTATTTTTCAGCTGAGATAACAATGGCAGTGCATGAACGTTCTTACAAAACCAGAAGTACCTCCTGCAATCAGTTCAGAACTTGCAGGAACTTCTCAACCTGCTCCTGCTCCAGAGAAAGAGTCTCAATCCATTAATTTACCAGCCTTGAAGATGGGAAGCTTCCATTCAGTCAATTTCCCTTTCAAAAGCCTATCAGCCATTCAGTACCTGTTCTAATATTCTCTGTTTAGCCTGGTTTTCAACATCACAAGCTATTGTGGCTCCTGTCATTTTCCTTGAATGACAAGCTAACAGGTCTCAGCTCCCACTCTCAATACAAGATGAAACCATTTCATTCAAGATAAAAATTAAAACCAGAATGTCCTACCTGCAGCAATGCCCATCTTCCCATCCACAGACACAGCCACAGCTGTGCTCACTGTCACCACTTTTGGTAGGCCACCTCCCTCTGTCAAGACACAAATACAGCAGGCTTGGTTAGCTTACTGCCAGAGAGGAGTAAAATGAAGTGGGAGCAGCCTGCTCACACTCTTCCCTGTCCAGGCCAGTGTGTACATATGTCTCAACCCTGAAAGAGAAACTGTATCTTTCAAGATATATAAGCAACCTAAGGGGCTATGAATAGTTTGTTGGTTTTGGTTTTTTTTTCTTCTAGATAATGCCCTATGATAAAAGAAGCATCCTCAGCATAAAATGTAAAGGACTGGCATCCTCAATTATAGGCATATAGAGCTTCTCTTAGGCTCTGCTTCATGCACCAGCTAAACTCTAGACAAAGGAGAAGCAGGACAGGCTTCTGACACTGGCTCTTGCACAGAAAAGGCCAGGCTTACACCTAGCTCTGTTACCCAAGCCAGGCCAGCACTATAAAATGGAGAGACAGACGCAGTGCTTCCAGATACCTCCAGGGTGCGCGCCATTTTAGAAACAAAAGTCTTCTTGGGATTTTGCTGCCTAAACTCTGTTATGCCCCAGGGTCTCCCGATTATCCTTTAGCTGCTGCTTTAACGTCCTGTAGGTCCTATGTCACATCTGTCAGCCCTGTGCAGATCTCTCCCACAGGGCATTTAAAATAGCATGGCTGGATAGGTTTAAGCAACTGAACTCCACCTCCCCTCTCTTTGTTAGTGCTGTTGTTTCAGCCTGCAATTGTCCATGTGACCAATTCCATTTCTGTATTTTTTTTGAAGTGATTAGATTAGCTTCAGCTGGGGCACCTCCTTTGGAACTGCCAGGGGACAGTTTGAAGGTCAGCATGATCGATCTAGCCTGCAAGTGATTCTGTCCTTGCATGCTGTATGGAAATATCTTCCTCAGACAGATGGGTCACGGATTCTTTCCTTTCCAAGAGCTCCAGCATTCATTACTGCTTTCCATTTCTGCCTCCATCATTCTTGTTGGTACCCAGTGTGTCCTGAGCATGATTCTGTGTCTACCATAGTTTAGCCTGGAGTCTCTCACTCACTTTTTTTGGACTGAAGCCAGATTAACTTGCTCAAGGATGTCAAAAAGAGCAAAGATCTTGTGAAACAAATACCCAGACAATTTATGCTAACATGACTTGAGACTAAGCCTGCCTTTATGGTGAACCCCAGATTTCTTGCTCTCCTTAGGATGGGACAAATAAGCAAAAAACTCTTAGCAACCCTAGGGAAAAAAAAAAAAAAAAAAAAAAAAACCCAAATACCCATCACAGGAGAGATCTGGACTGCAAGAACAGTTCTACTTCAGATCCTTCACTGCTGTCATCTTCTCTCTGGGACTTTTGGACACTAGAAGGAGAAGCCCTGGATAAATTATTCTGATAATCTGCAGCCTTTCCCTGCCTGGTTTCCTCTCCAACAGAGTCTCTGGGCTCTTCCTTCTTATGTGGTGAGAAGTACACCTGCCACAAAAACCCCTTATCATAGGTTGGCCATGTACTGAGTCATGTGAAAAGCAGGAAAGAGGGACTTCAACATATAATTATATCAGGGTGATCTGTTCTGGCCAAAAGGTGGGGCACCTTGGCTTCATCAGATTTCAAGGAAAGGCCTGGACTCTGTTCTGACTGTGAAGCACTGTGTCTCAGAAGCGCCGAGTATTATTTCCTGGCTCTTCAGTCCCTCTAAACCCAGCTACTCATCTCTAAAGAGACTAATAATCTCCCTTACAGTTAGGTCTTCAGGGCCAGGTACTACTTCTTACAATGGGCCTGTAGGGTTTCCAGGTGAATGGGGTCCTAGGCTTGATTGAATTTTCTGACCAACAGCCACATAATACAAAAAAACAGTGGCAGCTGTTTGTCTTCTGTCTTTATCCATGCAAAAATACCTGTAACTTCCATAAAAGCTGTATCAAGCCATAGCCCCGATGTTTAGCCAGGAGTGACTACTAGGGCCTGGGTAACGGCTGCCCTAGGAAGCCCCACAGGGTGTCACTGCCTGGTTTTCTAATCCATGCACTATTCCAAAGAGCAAATGCCATGGCATGCAGGGCAGTAAAAGGTCCCTCCTGCCATGCCTCCTCCTCTTCCCACACTTGCCTTTTAAGTGAGATGTACAAGTGCTGGGCAGAGAGAGGCTTTTGTGGAAGGTTTCAAGTATTTTCTCTTTCTATCCCTTTCCCTTTACATCCTGGTTCATCTCTTGCCTCCCAGTTTGATTTTCTCTTCTTTGCTACTTGCTTTCCCACCCACCAGCCTCCCACCACTGCACCACAAAAAGCTTTAACAGCTAAAGTGCTGAGCTCTGTGACAGAGATGGAGTGCTAGGGGCCAGGAAGGAGCACAGAGGGGATTTCTGCCTTCTGTGGAGGAATCTCACATGAGTATTTTGTTTTGTTTCTTTCTGGGCTCTTCTGCTCTCTTCCTGCCTTTGAGGAGGTCCTGGCTGGCCCTGTAAACTTATAAGAACAGACACCCTAGGCATGAGGCTGAAAAGCCACTCCTTGCTTACTTCTCATGTTTGAGCTCCTTAGCTGGGCAAGAGGTGCCATAGTAGTATGATTGGATGGGGGACCAATGAGACACCCTCATCAAGAGCAAGCCATGGAAAACCCCCCCCTTTTCCTTCGCTATCTTCTATAACAAACCCATCCTCTCCTCTCATGGGAAGCGGTGATGGAAAAAGATGACACCACATCAGTCTTTGCTGCTACTTTCATCCAGTTCTCCTGATGATGTTCCTCCCAGGCCTGGTCACATATACCTGTCTAATTCCTTCTGTGACACCTTCCCCATCTCATGGTTCATGTGTTCTCCAGCCTCACAAGTACACTGTGATCACCCACGCCCCTGCTTCCCTACATCCTTTGGTCTTCCCAGACCCTGCATTTTCATGTATCCTTCACCTCCTCTGAAACCTCATGTTATGCAGCTCTTACTGCCTTCCCCACAGCCTGTAGGTTTGTCTTTCTGCTGTGTCCAGTACCTTGGCCGTATCCCCTCTGTCTCTATGCCAGTGCAAAGATAAGACCAAGAGGCCAGGTCTTAGCACTTCCACTAGGTGGGAGGCAGTGATAAATGAGGACGAGGATGGCATGGGATGCAAGATGTGAAAAGCTTTCTCTTCCCTTCTCCTCAGCTCTGTGCGCATTCAGCCTGGGATTACCTGAATCGTCTTCTGAGACAATGCTGTAGATGAAGCTCCCGGGGGGATGCTCGGCCGCCCGGCGGTACCACAGAGGAAAGTGGTCCATGGTAAAGATACTTTCTTTGTCCTTCTGTGTCAGGAATATCCTGCCGGGAGAAAACCCAGGGGCAGCCTTGGTGTGGAGGAGCGGCAGCCCTCCCTCCTCGGGGCAACGCAGTGGGAGCCCTGGGCTGGGCGCATCACGGGCACCTCATCACCTGGGGCTTCCCCTGCGTCAGACGGAGCCCGGGGACCCCCGGGGCACCGAAACGTGCCAGCGCTAGGGCCCTCTCGGTGCACCCCTCACCGCGGGGACTCCGGGGCCGTTCGTGGGGTCTCCCTCACTACCGAAGCACGGACCTGTGCTTCACACCCCCCGGCAGGCGCGGGTCAGCGACCGACCCCCGGGTGAGGGGCCGGGCCGGGCCAGGCTGAGCTGCTGACGGCCAG
>NW_020799092.1:12301100-12365832 GCF_003259725.1 Athene cunicularia | reverse complement strand
CGGGGGGAGGCCGCGGGCCGGCAGGGCCCAGGCGGCGGCAGAGCTGAGGGCTCTGGGGCTTAGTGCTGTGGAGGGAGGGAAGATGTCCACCTCCTCCTCCTCCTGCCCCGCGGGAGGCCTGGCAGGTTACGCCGTGAGGGGCAAAGGGCAGGGCTAGGCCTGAGAAATGAGGCACGGCGGGCGCGAACAGGCGGGCGAGGGAAGCCAGGCTGGCCTGTGGCCAGTTGAAGGCTGTTAATTACTGCAGAAGAGTGGGGAGCAGGTGAGAAAAGGGAATTTGACAGTCTCCTACCAAAAAAACCCAACCAACCAAACAAACAAAAAACCCCAAACAAACAAACAAACCACCCAAAAACAAACAACCCAAAACAAAAAAAAACTAAAACCCGAAGGTCATGCTTTGGTGGCTAAATTCTAAACTCCTAGAGATGCACGGAATGAAGTACTTGAGGAAATGGGTGCTCCCGAAGGCGAGAGGGTGGGTCCTGAGGGCATGGCAAGACAGGCAGTGCATGCTCAGGAGACACCTTGTGAAAATCAGGTCAGTGGCTTCCCTGGAGGTCACTATGTCTTGCCTGATGAATCCCCTTTGTTTTCAGGCTCTCGTTTTGCTGTATATTTTGGCAAACGATAATTACTCATTTATACGGTTCCTTCCTTTCAGAGGATTCCAAAGGTGCCCCTTGAGTGATGTGTGGGGTCTGTCACTGCAGTGTGGTGACTGTGGCTGTTTAAAAGCACTGAATGATGCTCCCGATGAGCAGTGTGGGATAGGGAATCATCATATCAGCCTCCTATAGCACACGTCATTTTCTCCCTTGTCACCAGAGCCTGACTACTCTGACTTACCCAGAGGGCCTCAAAACCGTGAAGAGTGTGGCTGACAAAGTGTCACCTTTCAGGCCCAGCAGAGCTCTCTGCCCTGAATGTACGACTCACGTTTGGGGAACTCAGAGACAGAAACAGCTGCCAAGAAACTAAGGACCACCACCAACACTGTCCCTTTCTGTTCCATCTGCTGATGTGCCTCTGACCTGTCCTTTCTTAGAGCAGCGTGCACCTGCCTGCGTATTCAAAACACAACAAAAAAGAAAACTATACCCTTTCCATGTCAAAACCCTCCCCTGAACACACACCTTTGCCTTGAGGGAGAGGACAAGAGAATGAATCATATATCACAGATGTCAGTCACATCACTTAATGCCTCACTGGAAGGCACTGGGATACTATTGCAATGTGGGCAATGTAGAGGCAGAACAGAACAAACCTGGAAGAGGAATTGAGACCAAAAGATCAAACCTAGCCAAGCTGGAATGTCATCAAGGCACTGGAGTGCAGAGCCTCTGAAGTGCAAAATGGTCCTGGGGATATATAGTAACTGTGGACATTTCCTCTTAGATGACTGAAGTCAGGGAGTAATGAAGGTTTCCAATGAAATTAATGTACTTTGGGACAGTATTTTAAGAAAAACTCAAAAAGACCAGAAGACAAACAAAGGACCCCTACTATCCCAACTCTGTAAATCAGCACCCATACCGCCAAGGTGTTGCTCCTTTCCTTTCTGTCTCCCCAAATACATTTCTAAAGCTGGTGGTGATCTTGTGCTGCCCCTTCAGAGTCACTGAGAGAAACCCTTAGTGCAGTTTAGGGACTTACCTGTTGGAAATTTTCTCAGAGCCCACGTATAGGACATTCCTCATGAGTCCTGCTCGAGTGCCCAGAAATGCCATCTCAACACCTGCCTCAGTCTCCCTGTGGAACAGAAACATACAAGCAGAAGCAAACAGAACAGAAGCAAACAAGAACAGCCACCTCGCTGCCTCAGGGTGAGGACCTTTCAAAGTAGAAGCCACACCCGGAGAGGTGGTCCCAAGTTCATTTGCAATATAACTCATTTGTACAGGAGTGGCACTGGCTCCTACCTGCTAATGGCAACAGGTTGTTCCTGGCTAACAGTTGGCAGGCTTAGACCTCTGCCTAGATTCACACCTTTGAAGTTTGCTCATTTAATTTTTTCTAAGTAGACCATAAGTTCCTCTTCTGCTAGCCCTGCTCCAGGCTGTCTGCATGAGGCTGGAGGGAGGGAGAGGGCCTGCAGAGAGAGAGTAGCTGTCTCAGGGATGCAGGGGATGGGCAGGCTAGCAGACTGACCTGAAGCAGTAGATTGATTCAGGCATGTCTTTCTGGAGGAATCAAGGGCACAGATGGGACAGCTACATGGCAGAGAGCCTGCTGCAGTGTGGTAGCCTTGAAGTGAAGGGTGCGTGTAGCTGTTTAAAGATGTGCTGATAATTGAGTGTCACAGCATGACTGCAACTGCCTCAAGCTCTGTTAGTGGTAGGGATACCGATAACTGAAACATGGACAGGAGTCCTGTGGCCACATATCTGTGTAAGTAGCATGTTGTCTGCTCAAAGTAGATCTGTGTGACATGATATTAGATACTACAAGCAAAAGGTGCCTCTCTGGAAATAATAAAGTAGAAAGTTTGCTTAAGCCAGCCTGTACACCCACTTCCTGAGGCTTAATCTGAAGGCATCACCAAGAGAGACAAGATCAAACACCCTTTTCTTTGCTGCTGGTAAGGGAGAAAATTCCTTGCCACCTAGGATGGAGCTTCTGCTGCAGTCATATAGGAAGTCAAGCCAAACCACGCTGCAGCCATTCAAAGGGATAACTGATGCATGTGGAAATAACTCATGATAACTTTAAACTGAAATGGCCTCAGGTGCCCTGAGATACCAAATTCTGTCAACTACAGATGCAAATGCAGTGCATTTGAGTTAGGTGCTGCAAAGAACTGGTGCTGAACACCCCTTGCAGCAACACATCCAAACCACTGCTGTCGTCCAGTGATATTAAGAAAAACTCACCAAACTAAAAGGCTCCCCTGAAAAGGCCCAGCCTGCTGGAGTCCACTTCCTGAGAGACACTTTTTGAGTTATTTTTAAAGTTATTGAGCTATTTCTAAAGTTTCTTTTATGCTGTGCAAGGATCTGTGACTGTTTCAGGCACTGCATAAACCCACAGCATCTGGAGATGCATTTTCAACCGTGTTTTGCTCCTATTTATTTCTCATAGACTTACATGGACATATTGAGGGCTAGTGTTGTCCAGTAAGCCTCCATGGGTGCAGTGACCACTGCATCAAACAGCAATTCCTGGACCAACTCCTCATCACCTAAGAAGAAGAGAGAACAAGAATCAGGAGAGAAATATGTCCCTCCCTACATGTCTTAGAGAGTTCCTTATTATGGAGCATCTGCCTGGCCCAGAGCAGTGAAGCAACATCACAAAAAGAGGCTTCTCCTTGCAGGGCTAAGAACAGGACCTACCACTCTGGATGACAGAGAGCACAGAACAGATGTCATATCTAAGATCATTCCTCTGGAAACTCAGTGGAAGGGTTCAGATTTGAAAGTGTGGGGGAGAGGCTTTCAAATTAAGTTATTCATCAGGCCTTCACTCCAACCTTCTCCTTGATTTAATAGGCTGTCCACAACCATTGCTTCAAATCCCTGCTTTGATGTTTCTTCTAGGTGCCATGTAGAAGGACACCAGACACCCCATTCCACTCAAGAAGCTTCTTCAAAGCCCCTAGTGACTTTTTCATGGCTTCCACTCTGTCCTTGTGTTCACTGGTTTCTCTGTTACCTCTCTGTCCTTCCTACAAATCTTACAAAATGCTGTCCTGTCCTGGTTCCCCCCAGATGCTCAAGCCAGTCTAGGCTACAAATCTAGCCCAGCCTGGATTGGGACTGAGAGGCATTTAGGAAGGTTTGGATATGCCATGTGCTAAATGGCATAATCTAAGGTGGCATTTATTTGACTTGCTTCATTTCTGTATTGCCCTACCTGCATTCATTTCATGCTGTGAGAATGTGATGGCTATCATATTGAAAATATGCCCTTCAATGCTGTTCTATATGGAGTCCCCCCCCATTTCAGTGTTTCTGCCTCCACTTACTGGGTTGAGGTCACAGGTCTCCCCAGATATTTTCTCCCAACTTTCTTTGTCACAGTTGTCAGAATCCATTTCTCCAATCTTGCTGTGATTCAGACCTCAAAAGCAGAGCTCACCAGCAGATCTTTCCCTTCCCAGACCCCACGTATCTAGGATGTATCCAAATCCTATTCCTTTTTACATCCACAGCACTTCCAAATCTGCATGTTTCTCAGATTCAGCTCTCCTGAAACTTTCTTTGTCCTCCTCCCTGGCCTCTTCAACTCATACATCTCCTCTTTTCAGCCTCCTCCAAAGACAGCCTACAGGGGTCTGCTCACACCATGCAAGAGATGAACAATTGTTGGATTACATTTGGGTTTAATTTTAAGAGATTCCCATTCTCATCTCAAGAGTTTATGCCTCTCAGGTGGAGCATTACATACAAAAGCTTGTACTTGGCACAACTAAGGGGTCTGAAGCTGCAGAGAGTGAAGTGGGCTGAAGGACATCCTAAAGCTAAAATGCTGGAGGAGTTCCCATGCACAGCTTCCCACCTCTGCCCCCTGACAGAGATCCCATTCCATAGCAGTGCTTTATTACCTGTTTGTATGGCTATACATTGCCTGGAGAATGGGACCTGGTGCAAGGGATGAGCAGCAGAGGGAGCAGGAAAGATAATGTCTGCAACAATTTTTTCCTCAAATCAATTCAAATTGTGTTTGGAAAACAAAATTAATAATCCTTGTTCTGAAAGAACCCATCTGTCTAGGCAGTACCATGCAGCCCTTGGAGGATGCTGACCCTGGGGAGCAGAGTAGTCACTAGTCACAGCAGCTTTCCTGTCTCCTCCTGCCATCACCACTTCTAGGCCAGCTGGTCAGTCTGTCTTAAACATGGTGTGCAGCCTCCAACAAGCTCCATTCAAGCCTTTCACTTTTCAGTATTTCCTATGATGAGACCTCATTAAGGCCGAGTTATGTGACAGCTTTGAAATGGAAAAAAATATCCTCTGATGGAGACAAGTAAGTGGATCCTCAGCTCAGTTCCACATGTGAATTAAAATGGGCTTGAGTTCAGTCCTGCCTGCGTGAGCAGGTGCCACAGGAGCTCATTCTGACACCAATCAGTTTGTCAGTACCCTCTCCCTCATGATGGGTACAGGAAAACCGCAGCAGGGCCCTTTTGATGCCTGGCACTCACATTCCAGGTCAGGTTCCTCTCCAGTGAGGAAACGGATCACAGCCTCCAGCTGGCTGAGCTTCCGGTGGTCTGGATCAATGTCGGTGATGCAGTAAATCCTGGTGGGGAGGGGAGAAGAAGTCCGCAAGGACAAAGAGAAACCACATCAAGCAAATGCTCCTGGAAAATAATAACTGCAAACAAAAGTTCAGCAAGAGCGCTTGTGCTGCAAAGATTTTGCTGCTGCTGCATGCTGTGCCCACTCAAAAATCTAACAATGTGGCTGTAAGTCAAACTCTACCAATAAACCAAACACAAATTTATCTGAGTGCTGTGCTTAATAGAGCTGATGTTATGTTCTCCAGCACAAGCTCACAATGCAATGCAGCAGTCTCAAAACCTTCCAGCAGTTATCAGTATTATATGCTGTTTAAGATGTAGAGCTGTGTCTATATAAACAATAACAATGTGATGGAGAGACCTGAAAAGTGGAGGGTCACATGCAATGTGAGTAAAACTGGGTTGGGAGCAGATAAACTAAGAGATGGGAAAAAAAAAAAAAAAAAAAAAAAAAAAGGAATGAGCTTAAAGTATTATACGGTGGCAACAAAAGCTGTCCCAAAGGGACACAGCTTCAAGAGGCTCGACACAGTTTGAGAAGTGGGAGAATGTATTACAAATGCATTATAAAAGAAACCAGTCTTCTAATCCTGCTTCCAATTTGGACCACTTTATTGTCAGGACAACGGAGAGGAAGGTGTTATGAGAGAGAATTACAACTCATAAAGGGGCTGAAAGGAGTGATTTATGAGAGAAGTCTGAAAGAAATGAATATGTAAAGTGTGGTAAACTGACACCCCAAGTTAGGAGTGAAGAAGGAGCAGTCACTGCTTGTGTCTCAAATGCGCTGCCTATGAAACTTGACAATGTAATGAGAGGTGTGAAGGGCTGCAGGGCTTCTTGAATATAATTGTTTTGGCTTTGATACAGGCTGGGTTCATGTGCCTGGGTGTAACTGAATGTTGGGCTCATGAAAATCCCAAACCTCACAGCAATAAATGGAAAGTGCCATGCTTCACCCAGTTTCATACCCAAACAAAGCAAAACCATAAATTATGCTTGCTATTGAAAGAGGGATCATAAATCACCTCCATGTTCACTAGAAGCTAGGTCTAGGCTCAGTTCAGAAGAATGCCAACCAAAAATAAACTAGGATTTTAAAAAGCATTTCAATCTCTCGCTAAGCTTGCAACAAAACTTCCTGACAGGTCTAACATACTGTAGGTTTTGTAGCACAATTCTGAGCAACATGAGGAGGAACAAAGTATGTCTGAGCACAGAAGACTGAGCATAAATTTCAGGAGGTGTCTCTTAGCAGAGTGTTGTGCCAGACCTTAGTGGGATCTCCCAAAGGAAGAGGTGGAACTGAATTGACTGGAGACAATCAGATCTCTGCAGGTGCAGCCCCTGAACAACATTGCTTTTTCTCTAGGCCACAGAGGGCTCTGAACTCAAGCCAGATTACTGGGAACTTTGCCAAAATCTCATGACAAAAACCTGTGTCATTGACAGGATTTCCTCCACTTACCATTCATTTGCTAAAAACAAGTCTGGCTGGAGCAGGTCATGCAAACCTGAAACCAGATAATACATAGAGCATTCAGTTAGGTAGCAGCCAGGCAGATACAGGCTGTGAAGAAGTGAGGCAGTGAAGTTCAGAGTAGCTACCTTGTCCCTTAGGACAGCATGGCCATTTCAGATTAACCTACCTTCTTCCACTGAAGTGTTCCCCAGCATAATGTACTCCCCATGTCCCCTAGACAGCACAACACCCAGGCTGCAAGCAGGAAGGAAAACAGAGGACTTGTCAGCAAGCAGAGGTAGAATCCCTAAACATGACACTGCGTTCCCTACAGTTATAACCCTTAAAGACATTAACTCCCTCCACAGCTATTCAAGAAAAGAACATCATCAAAAGAGGATTAAGTGAGATCCGACTTCAGCACAAGAGGCTAAGGAATCCATCTGTAAGGCTATGAGGCATTTTTGGTGACATTTCTTTTGGCCAACATTGTAGGTTCAGGTTAACAATAACATTTTTCAAACCTGTGCCAGTTTCAAACCATTTCAGCTGGGGAGAAAACACAAATTTTTTTTTGCTTGATTTCTTATATGATGTTTTATAATTTTCAGTTTATAACAATGTTTTGTTTAGAGCCATATGCCAGAACATAAAACATATTCAGTGGAACTGAAAATTGAAGATGTCTCGTTTCTATAAAATGAAACTACATACTTCACCTAAGGTATAGCTTTAGGACTCTGAACTTCAGATAAAGCATAATATACCTTTTGAGTTGACTGCAGACTAATGGCTACAGGAACAAAGAAGTCAGTTATTCACACTGCTCTACTCATGAGTCATAGCCAGTTTTATGAAGAAATGGGACTGATTTGCTGCCCCTGATGGCAGACGACTTATAGACCATATCAGTGTTTTGCGAGTCCTTGCTCACCTGAAGGGTGTGCCACTGATGTCCGTGAAGAAATAATCATTGGTGAGGAAGAGAACTCGTTTCTGGAATAAGAAAGTGAGAGACCATCTGACAGACCAAGACCATAGTGATAATGGGGACCTCCTCAAGGCTAAGCAAAAGCAGTTGATCATTACCAACACTTAACACCCTGCTAGGGCTGGCTGGCAGCAGGGATGAATGTTCAGTATTCAGCATATTCAGTAACTTGTGACTTTTGGGATCCAGACAGGCACTCTGTCGTTCCATCCAGGACTTCAGTTAAACCTTTCTTTGCTCCTAGGGCTCCTGCACAGTCTGCAGGAAAGGGTGGGGGGAAAGCTGCCCTCCCTCTCACGCCCTCCAAGCCAATGTGCTGCGGCCCTGCAGCTCTCCTGCTATTCAGAGCAACCTTGATGGCTTTGCACATCATCATCCTAATCAGGAATGGGAGCTCAGTGAGACAGGTAGGACAGAAAGGTGAGGTTGGAGGAGAAGCAGGATGACAAACCTACCTACTGTGTGGGTGGGCAGCCAGGGCCAAGTCTCCCCACTCATGTGGGAAATGCTGAGATTCCTGAATTTGCTTTCATGCCAAATTGGGACAAATATTAACATATTCCAATTTTGTTTAAAAAAATCACTTAAAAAGATTACATTTTCAAATTTTTAAAAAGTGCTAATTCAAGTCCAAGCCATTTTGATTCACATGAAAATATTTTCTTCAGACTGACATTTCAACTGAAGACATTCCAGGCTTTTGAAAGCTGCTTCAGAATTTCAGCTGTTTGCCAGACTGGCCTTTTCCTGTAGGAAAGTGTTGATTTCAGTGGAATTCTTTTCCAAGGGAGAAAAGTTTTTGGAAAGTTTCTATCCAACCCTTATGCCAGTATATGAACCCTAATATGTTTAAAATCCCAGCTCCTGTCTGAAAACGAGGTGAGAGGATGTGTGTGGGAGACAGGGAGTGAACACCGAAAACTCAGTGTTCCCCAGGGAAAGTTGCGCCTGCTCTAACCTGCTCAAGCCATGCTGCAGTGGAAGTGAAGTGAGGCACAAAGTGGGAGCCAGCACTAGCTTCACAGTATACCACAGTGTGTGTGCACAGCGGATGGGCTGATGGGGATGGGTGGTGTTGTTAGGTGAGGAGGTGGAGGACGGCTCAAATCCTTCCCTCCCCTCTCTCTCTATGCATGGACATGGTCGCTCAGTGTACTGCTGAGTGACAGGGTGCAAACCTTTTGCTGAGTCAAGATGTTCCAAAGCACTGTGATATCCCCAAGGAACATAGAATGGTGGTGGTTTGGTGACTGTGGGGAAAGTACAAGAGGTATTTCCTTGCCAGTCTGATCTGACCACAGAGAGGGGAAGGCCTGGGGTTTAGGCCTGCCCCTGGGAAAAAGGATGCAGTAGAAAATGGCCCAGGGGCACCACTACTCTGAGACCATTTCCTTCAGCAGGGCTTGTTCTGCTCATCCTTTGTTCCCCTGACCTGCCCCTCTTCTGCACCTGCAGCCACTCAGCACTTGCTCCAGGTTTGGGCAAAGGGAGAGGGTGGGTGGATATCCCTCCTCAGGACAGCTGGAGGTATCACCCCATATCCATGGGAAGGAAGAGAAGCAGGGGCACCCTTGAGCCAAGAGGAGCTGAGGATGATCAGACATGACTCTGCTACACAGCACAGAGTAAGGGAGAAGGCAAGAAAGGGGCATGTTGGCACAGTGATAGGGTGGCTCACTACCAGCACCTGTGGTCTGGGAACACATATATTTCCAGTTTTGGTATTGTCACTGTACTAAGCAGCCAGTCCTGGCTAATGCCATTATCAGTGGTTTGCCACAGCTCCTATTCATGTCCTTGCTCTTTTGCTTTCACAGTCACAAATCTTTGTATCCTAGATGCAAGCAAAGGCATTTTTGCCACTAGATTTTTCTAACAACTACCCCTTGTCTTTGGTCCTTATTTTTCCCTATCTCACTCCATTCACAATACCTTCCTGAGATCAACCTGGGGAATCAACGTTTACATGGCTGACAATCATTTCTATTGCCCTCACTCAGCCCTTCTCTCTGCCATCTGACTGCCTCATTCTCTTTGTTTCAAGGCTCTGTCAGCACTTTCTTTGTTTCAACACTGCTCTGCTTCATCAGCTAGCAGAGTAGAAGTGGGAATTGCTAAGTTTCACTTCTGGTCCTCGCTCCGTGTGTGTTCTGATAATAGTAAAACTGTCACATACTCAGCTTCAGTCTCCTATTATGCTTCATAATGCTTGCAGAGTAGCAGAATAAAACAGATAATACCTCTTACCAAGGCTATTTTTTGTTATCTTTTTTTTTTTTTTCCCTGAGTAGAGGAGCAGAAAGATGTCCCTAAAATACTGAACTAAAAAGGGTTTTGGATGACTCAGAAGAAATGTTATTGAGGGTGCATAGAGACAGAGGTTAAGCTAGCAAAATAAACAATCTAGACTTACAAATAATAGATCTTGCTGGAAAACCCTGATTGCTTTTCTGGCAGAATAACAAAGGTAATGGATGAATAAAGGACATGCAATGTGTCTGGGTTTATATAAAGCGCTTGAAACAGCTTCTCATGAAATTTTATGCTAAAGAATCAGTTGGAGTGGGCTTAAATAAGATGTGGTGAGAACCAGCTGCAGTACTGTAAACAAAAAGAAACAGTAAACAACAGGGCATCGAGGGAAAAAGATCTAATGAGAGAAACAGGCTGGTTTAGGAGCCCTTACATACAGAGATCTTTAAAACAAAATAAAACAACATTTCTCATCGCACTGACAAAAAGTCTCAACAGCCCTAAATATTAGAAAGACTGGACAAGAAGGAACGGGATTCATATGGAAAAATGGCAACTGGCAAAAATAGCTAAGAAACACAGAAACCAAGGTAGCTGTTCCCATGCAGCTGTGGGAGGGAGAAAAAACCTGAAGGGACAGCAGAAAGGAGATTTGGGACTCCCTGTTGAGAAATATCCTGTTACAGAGAAGAGATGCTCTCTATAGAGCTACAGGGAAACAGTACTCAAATAATTCAGTGAAGCCCTGGTACTTGTATACCAGGAAATATACAAGAGACAATGGGAGCAAAAATAATTCTTGAACTGCTTGGACTGAAAAGTGTGCAATATTTCAGATGCAGATGTTGGCAATGCCCAAGAGAGGAAGAGTAGAGCCATTGACAGCTACCTGATAGCTGCAAACACTGAGAACAGAGAAAGATAATTTAGTTACAAGATCCAGCAGTACAATCATTCAGAGGAAGCAGAGGGGTGTCTTCATTAGGAAATGGCATCATTTCAGCAGTGGCTGTGAGCAGTCAGTTTGTTGGAATTGGTGCTGATTGTGGCTTAGCATGGGAGCAGTTCAGCCAGCCTGAAAAAAATGGTCTGTATAAAAGTTGGAAAATTTTCCTGAAATATAGAAGACTTCTGGGGAGTGTAACTTTCAGGACTCTGGAATACTTCCTAACAGGAAATTATAAAAGCCAAAATCTTTAGGAGATTTAAATAAACCTGAATGAAAAAGTACCAGCAAATATAAACCTACAAGACAATTTTGCATGATTCCAATGGAAGATGTATAACCTTATATTAGAGCTGATAGGGAACATTCAAAAGTCTTCATTTCACTAGGACTTTTCCTAAAATGTCTGCAAATATTTGCATAGAAATTTAATCGAAAATAAAGGAAATCGCATTCTGACAGAGTGAGGGGCAAAGTTTTCATGAGTGTTTTTTGGTAGTTAAAGTGAGTTGCAAAATAGCCTCCAAACCTCCTTCTGTCTGGGTCAGCCTAGCATAGTCTTTCCTCATTCTAAACTCTTCAAGATGTCCCTTTCACAGCCCTATAAACAACATGGGGTTTGGCTTTAACAAAGTAGGGAGCTATGAGTAATTTCCAATATCTTTGTAAGAGCAGAATGTCGGTAGGTATAAAGAGCACTTGTAACGATGCTCTATTTTATGTCTTTTGCACATGTGTTATATTTGTAGTGAAGCAATAAAATCCTCACACTCAGAAATGCTGAGCATTAAAACCACATCCTTTGTGGTTCTTCGGCATCCATTTCCCATCCCCTCTCTTGTGTGACCTGAACAGAAGGATAATTTCTTACCCCTTTATCCATAGGGACCTTCACATCCATAGAGAGGTAGCCCGTTTCCCCATTGATCATGGCAGTTCTCAGCTGCAGAGGTGAAGAAAATTAGTGTTAGTGTCTCCAGGCAGGGCAGAAGAGGAATTAATAGAGCTGCTTGTCATTAATGAACAAGGGCTGGCAGAAAACATTGACTGTTTTTCCACACACTCCCAGCTCTTTCTTGCTTCTTTTAAACTGAAAACCTGTTCTCAGTGGTCAGGATCCTTGTTCAGTCAGGACTGATAAGTGACACACAATAATAATGGCTTATACTGAAAGCTTGTTTGATACGTCTTTTTAGTGAAAGGAAAGGATCTTGAAGCTATGAAATTGCCAGTCCAAGTTTCAGTCTTCACTGTTTGACAGCCAGAAAGTCATTAGCATGGTGCTTTGAGAGCCTGGAAGAGGAGACACCTGAGAAACTCACTAACTCCCCCAGACAGATTCCAAAGATCTTGGACATTTTTAAATGTGATTTATAAATTATAGGCTGTATTCAGCAACACTTCTGAGGTGCAGCAAAGCAGCTGTTTAACACAGCAAAGCAAGAATGTATGATAGCAGGGTAGGCAGCGAGAAGACCACTTTATTCAATCCAGGTTTCAAAGGCAAAATATAATTTTCACAGTGACTCCCAGCCTCTTGAAAGAAAGAGCCAGGGAATTTTTCCACAACTGCAAAGGCTTTAAATTTATATCCAGCCTGCCAGAGCATATCAGCCTATTGGTTCAGTCTGAATAGAAAAAAAGGTGGGAAGTAACTTATTCATTCACACAAATTTCTTCTGTACTCCCAGAGACAGGCCTCCATTCAGGTGCTGGCCAATCTCAAATGCATTTGCTTTACAAGGCCACAGTTCTATTTATTATGGCTGCTTGATGTGGGTTATTTACAGACCTTGAACGTAAAGTTTGTCGTTTCCCAAGACACATGTCTTGGAAATCAAAACACTGACTATTACTCCTTTTTGGCTAAGAGTGTTTGACCTCCTGCCAGAGGTACGGCATACTATCTGTTCTGGTCTGACAACCTGCAGCATTTTCTATGGATTCTGAGTTTAGTTCAGATATTGTTGCTTCATTCGTATCTTCTTGAACATCAGGCATCTCTTGTTGCCCCGATAATGCAGTGGAGAGGTAAATTAGTGGGTATCTGACATCTCCTTGGATCTTCTCAGCTCCAGCTAGTCTGCACACAGGCTACTTGTCCTGTGCCCAGCCCCCAGGTGACAGTAGCTGTAGGTTGGTGTCACAATCCTGACTTGCTGCTTCTTCCTCAATAGCTTTTCCTGCATTGAGTAGTCAATTACAGTCCTGGTGTCTGCCCCCTCACCCCCATTGCTCAGTCATTTTTAGGCAGGACACTTTTGGCAACAACTGGCCTCCACATTGAAAAACGTGTAGCAGAGTTTGTACGGTGGTATAGTCTGGTGCACACAGAAGCACTTGTTCCCGACACCCCAAACAGAAAACTCTCTTGCTCCAGGGCAGCAACTCTGTGTTGTCCCCATCACTGGTAATGAGTGCTGCTGAATCCTCCCCCATCTGCTTGTGTTTCAAACCACCACAGACATACAATTTACCTGAGGGGTCTCACGACACCCAGGTGTTTTGCCACTCAGTTTCAACATCTTTGCAGACTAATTTCTTCTCCACGGGTTCTGTCAAGGCTGAAGAAAATCTAAGTAGCAGCTCCTAGACTGCTGGGGAGGATCACTTGACCCTTCCCTTTTCCCTTCACCCTGAGAACAGCCCTGTGTTCCTTTAGAAACAAGCCCAAACTTCCTTCCTGCCTAGTTGCAGATAGTACTATTGTGCATCAATTGGTATTTTCCAGACAGTGCCATCTTCCCCTACATTTCTTTATAGCAGCTGGTTGTATTACACATCATAAGCACTTGGGCATATTTTTCCAGTCTGAATTTGCTGCTTATCAGAGTTGCTGAGATTATACTGCAACTGATGTTGAGTCTGTCATTGATCTAATACCATAGCTGCATATCTGAGTGTTGAAATGTTGGCAGCTCTCTGCTGCAGTGGGTGTATCTCAAGAGTCTCTAGACTTGCTGAAGTCACACTGCAGATATTGTTCATGTCACTGAATGTCTCTGTACCCTTAGTGACTGCAACCTTTATTCTGAAAGGTGCAGTACATGAACACATAGTAGCTTTGTTTTTCATGTCTCTTGACTTTTTTTTTTTCCACTGGATGGTTTTATTCTGATTGCCTACAGAGAGAAACCTCACCTTTTGCAACATATTTACATTCAAGTATCAAAGTTATTTTGTCAGACAGGAATCTGCTAACCAAATAAATATGACAGCAAACCAAATTCCTCTAATTTCCTGATTTTTTTAAATTATTTTTTTTTTAAATAGCAAACTGAGTAAAGAGGAGCAGCTCTAAAAGTGGCTCCAGTGAGAGAGAAAACTACAGTGGGAGCAGAGCTCCTATAAGACAGTGAACCCACACAAAGTCACTGGTAACCTGCATCTTAGCGGTTCTACTGCATGTAAAGCCTCTTATTTCTGTCTTGCTTTCTATGTTTCATACCCAGTTCTGCTGTGTTTCCTTTCTCAAGTTGCCACTCTTTCACTTCCCAAGTTCCTTTGGTGTGGCCCTTTGTAGTCGGCCTGCACTAGCAGCAGTAACTACTTTGATCCTCTTGCTGGGCAGTTCCTTTGTCCTAGCTGTTTAAGTGGATATCTATAGCATCAGATCTGTTTATCTCAGCAGTCTCCCCTGCAATCTAGAAGCATGTGTCCCACAGGTAATTCTATCTTACTCCAAATTCAGTTCTTATCCTAGTAACTTAAGTGTCTATTCTCTCCTAATTCTTCTGAGTAAAAGAAAACCATTCACAGAGGAACTTGTCTACCTTCTCATTATATCTGGGTTCCTAGTTGTGCAATGCAGCAATGTGCAGCTGTTAAGTGCATGATGCTTTTTGTTTATCACTTAATAATTTTGCTCAGAAATCCACAGGAAAGGTATTTTCTGATCTTTTCCCTCTGGTCAGCTGTTGTTTTCAGTGCCTCCACACCTGTGCAATAAGGTGGTTTCTGGAAATCTGTTTTTCTCAAGTGTCTAAGTACCTTATTCTCTTTGTCTATTATTAATAGTGACTGAAGCTTCAGTCTCTTTTTGAATGTACTTTCTTCCTTGTTGCAGATTTCATTGAGTGGCTTCAGCTATATCTCACCTACTACATGTATGGGTAACACCATGGCACACTGCCTAACTCCTAGGCTATCTTGGCTTTGTGTTAAGGCAGCATTTGGGCCATGTACACACAGACTGGCTCCCTGGAGCTCCCTCCAAGTGCTTCCTTACTCCTGCCAGCGCTTTCCCTCCCTGTTCCATGAGAAGGAAAACTAATACTGGGGAAGGAAGACAAGCACTTTTGTAGGGGAGCATCATCCTTGACCTCTTGTAGACTGCCAACCTCTCTTAGTCAGGGTCAGTCAGGCACAGAAAAAAAATAGGAGTGCCTGCTACTCTTCTGCCCCTTCCGTACAGGCACACAAAGTAAGAGAAAGGAACTACAAAAAAGGCTAAATTAACTGTCTGATACTCACTATTTCATCCCGGTCTTCCCATTCCACTTCAGAGAGATCTACGCTATTGTAGTTCGGCTTAGGCTTCAGTTTCTTTCCTTCTTTATACTGGCATTTGTTAAAAAAAAAAAAAAAAAAAAAGAAAAATACCCAAATAAGCAGCTAGATAACTTCCTAAAACTAGCCCTTTAATAACTGTTATTTGAAAAACAGGGGTGTCTCATTTATTCTCTGACTAGGAAGGCAGCTTTTGGATGCAAGTGCCTTCTTGGTGCCATGCCATGTATGTATTTATGTAGACAGTGTGGGACTAGGAGAGTTCAAGTGGTAGAGGTTGATCCAGGAGCAAGGGATGGGCAGGAACACAGGTAAACTTGCAGGTAAAGGCGATGACCTCTTTCGTGAAAGTATTCTAAATAGATCAGTACAATACACTTGCCCCCAGGAAATCAGGTTTTTCCCACAGCTAAGAATGCAATACATTAACACTATAATACCAGCAGCAGATCTTTTCTGTTGGGAATTAGGCTTTGTCACCACCGATAGAAAGGTAAGTTTTTCACCTAAGGCTATCTGATGCAAAAGAGCTATTTTCCTGTAATCTTCCAGGCTAAGGAAAAGGTGTGAAGCAAACTAAGAGAGGCCAATTTCAGGTGGAAGATAAAGCAGTGCCCTTGCCCCATCCTGGAGACACGATGTGTCCCTTCTCTTCACATATGGAAGTAAAATTAGCTGTGCTTGTGGTCTGCCTGTGCAAAACTGCCTTTTTGAAGACAGCTGCTGTGAAGCCCTGTGGTGGCACTTTCTCTTGCTAGTAACCACACTAACACTTACAGATGTGTGCAGGTGGATTTGTGCCATCAGGCATGTGTATTAAATGTAAAATCATTGCATGCCTGGGTATCTGAGTAACGAGGCCGGCTGTGTGTTTGCAGACAGATGTGCAATCTGGAGCTCCAGGAGGCATCATGAGGGAGAAACATTGTGCTTGTGTCCATTCCCTCAAGTCCCACAAGGTCTTTGCAGCCTACTGGTCCCTAAATTGTCTTTTATTTACCATGTTACCAAGATTTGTGGTACTGAACCCTGCTAGCCTCAGATTGCCAAAATATCCAACACTACAGCTGCCGGGTAGCTATTACTGGGGTGTTACTCATGCTGAATCTTCTTGTAGGAGATCTGCCCAAGCAAGGGGAATTGTTTCCTCAGCCTGGCAGTGAAACCTTGCATGGATGCAGATACACATGCACCCACAGTACAGCAAGTGCACACAAATACAGCCCTCACATGCATTCTTATGGAAAACAGACAGGCAGGGTGCCTTACACTTCATACACGTGTGTGCATATACACATTATGTGGAATTGATTTCTCTGGCCCTCATGCTCCTGGGTACCTATATACCAGAGTCTGTTAGACTTCACAGCTCAATAGAATGAGAAATCAGGAGCATCCCTGAAAGCCACTGTTTCCAAGTAAGAAAAGGTTCTCAAATTCACAGCTATACATACCAAAGGACGGAGGTCTGGGTGTGAAAGGATGTAGCCATTGTTGGTGTTCAGAAAGGCATATCCATGGACACCCAGCTGAAGAAAGAGGGGTTAGAATAGTTAGTACTTTAGCTAGAAACACCGCTGTTTAATGGGTGCCACTGGTAACTCGGCACCACCAATATTCAGAAATATTTTCTTTTTAAAGGTATTGACCAGCAGAAAATAGGGTGCATCCCAAACCATTTACCTCCTGATCTCTGGCCACTTCATCTGAGCAGGCTGACTATGCTTGGATGCACAAAAGGATAGGCAGGTACTTGATCTGTGTACATTTTCATAAAAAGATGCCCTCCTAGAGTCTGATTGTCCTTGTGGACAATTACTACCCAGAGGCAAAATAAGCTCTCCACAGCAGGGCCAGCAGTGCTGCACATAAAATGGGCATCGATGGGGAATGTCATAAATAGTACAGAAACAGTGATAACAGGTCTGTATACCCATCACTACATATGCACAACAGTGAATGAACAAGTGAGTATGAATCTCACAGATGGCTTCCATGGAAATCAAGTTGGCCTTCAGAGGATCTCTGCATTATGTTTCAGTGCTGGCAAGACCAGACCTAGCCTAGGCCAATTGTACAAGCCTGTAGTCTTAAAATGCTTTTTAAGGAATAGCATAATCTAACAAGAGCAGACACTAGCTGACCTGATCTGCAAGAGATTTCCAAGAGAGCAATTACTCAGATCAAGCCCATATATAACAGAAATTCCAGCTAAACCCTGAGCTGCTAAAAACCTGCTGATAGCCTGTGCTTGCCAAAACAAGAGCTGTCTCAAGGAAAACAAGAATGGCTAAGGTTTCTATCTTCAAAAAAATATTGCAACTTAATATTCCTATAGCGACAAACCTGAAGGAATAACAGTAGGGAGGTGGGGAGGTAAGTAATTCACAATCTGTCTGTGCCTTTTTGGATGGAATTAATTCTGTATTTCACACATCCCAGATCAAAACTTTGGACTCTCTCTATGTAAAACATTTTTTTGCAAAGCCCACTGAGCTGAGCTCAGCATGGCAAGATGAAACCAAAACATTTGATCAGGACTATAGCAAGCTTCCTTGTTAGCCTATTAAAGCTGAAATTTCCCAGCCCAGTAAGTGCAATCATAAATGTGTGAGGTCTCAAGGTCTGTAACTCTGGAACTGGCCCTTTGTAACCCATATGCCAGGGGATTCAAGTTGATGATCCGAGGTTAAGAAACTAGTCTGGAGTTGGAAGAGCTTCTGGGAAGTGGTGACCCGCCTCTGATATAAAGAAATCCTTCAAATAATTTTCCCTCCTTCCCTTGCACTGCTTGGAGGAAAGAACAGTGTCCCTTCTTGGCTCAGAAGAAAGATTATTCTGACGAATGTCCTTCAAGTGATGTGGAGGAAGATGAAACTGTATGAGTCTTATAGAGAAACTGAAAGTGTATAAAAATTAAAACTCCTATACAAGGTTCCCCCAGACCCAAACCAGCTAGCTCTTGCATGCTGAGTGCATGCACCCCGATACTCATAGTTCCTGGGTTGCCCAAAGGATCAGTTTCTACAGCTGCATGTGAATGGTCTGCCCTGCATCCATGTCTGGAAGCGCCACACAAATTCATAGCTTCTGACAATGCTTTCAGTCCTGTGAGTCTTCAGCAATCAGATTTTGGACAACTGCCTAACTGGTAGTAGTCATCTGACAGTTGTTTAAGAGAAACAGAAAACTTGAAATGATGGCTCAAATTGCCTGATTTCATGGTGATCCTCAGATGTGCTTGCTGTCTCCTGGTATGCAGACTGATTGAAGAAAAGGTCACTGCACAGAATTTACAGCAGAAACCAAACTAAACAGTGCACCTCTGGGGGAGTTTCCTATGGATATTTTAAAATATATTGAACATAAAGCTAATGGAAAGTTGCAGTAAATTCTGGTGAGCAAATAACCTAAGTACAGCACAAGCTAGAGGGAGCCAACTTCCTGTACACTGTCCTGCCAAGAAATCTTCATGCTGCTCTGGAGAAAGGATCCTCCAGGCATGACAGAAAAGTTGGCTCTCCATAGTCCATTCAGTTTTTCTGAATGTTTTTCTGCTAAGAATATTGACAGTGAAACTATGGGGTTCTTTTGCAAGCTGGCATGGCAGCTTTTGTCCACTAGGAACTGAATGTAAAACTTTCATTCTTCTGAGATAGGCTGTGAGATCCGTATCATCTCTGATGGGTCTAGGTTGGTGACCATCAAGATGCAAAGGCTCCTTGACCTGTTGCCAATCTACAGGATCATCCATTCCTTGTGCTTCTGAAGCAGTCTAAGAGCTTCTAGTGATGAATGACTTCTCATACGCTATATAGAAAACCACACGTCACGGCATCCAGCATCTCTTGCTTTATGCTCATAGTTCTTTCTACAGGCAGATGAATCATTTTTCAGTAAGGCCCATGGAAAAATAACTAGTGACTTTGTTGTGCAGATTAACAAATTGGATTATCTCAGTCTTACCTTATATCGTGGAGCAAGTTTTAACAACTCCCTCAGTGGTACATCGGAGCCCACCACACCCAGGAGAATGCCATGAGATCGCTTAGAAACAAAGGAGAAATCCATTTTCAGAAGCAAAACTTTGGTAGCTTTCTACCTGAATACACATTATTGCCTTCCTACTAGTCTCTCACATGTTCTCTCTAGGCTTGCATGAATATATTAATTCAAAACCAACTAACATACCTCAAAAAGTCTCAAGGAGTTGCTCCAGTGTTCATGGAGAGGCACATTTCTACCCAATACTAGTCAGCATTTCTATGGTTCAGAAGTAACATAAAATCATGACAAATTTGGAGGGCAAACCCCTGCATTCAGTATATGTATATAATAGTAAGGGCAAAGCAGTCATGCAAAACAGCAACTAAACCAAATGTCAAATACAAAATTGTTAACCTAGGAAAAAGGAATCCATGAAATCCTCATGAAATGGGGAGCTGGTTGTTTAACAGGCATCTGGGGAGCTTGATGGAAAAATGACACACAGGCTCCCACTGCAGTCCTGTGCTAATATGGATAAAGGCCAGACTCAGATGGAGAAAGCAGACAGTGTTTGTAGGACTTGGATGAAGAGCTTATCCCTTGTACAGCAATGGTAAGGTAACATCCACCATTTTAAAAGGATGCTGAGAAACTAGAAATGGTACAGTAAAAGTGTCTAATAGGTTTCAAAACACAAAGGAAATGTCCTTATGAGACACCTGAATTATTCCACCTTTTCATCTTATCAAAAGATAGGCAGGTTTGACTTTATTGCAGCGTAGAAGATGCTTCCCAAGAGAAGATACCAAAACGTACAGGCTTTCTAATCTAGCAGAGAAATCCATTATGACAGGGAAGTGAGGTCAGACAAATTGAAAGTGGAATTTAGACACCAGTTTTTAACAGAGTGAGAAACTGCAATGGAGAGCTCAGAGCTGGGTGCTTTTCTTCAATGACACTTTTGCCAAACACAGGTTATTGGACTCACAAAGGACCACCTATATGAAATGTAAAGGTCTGCAATAAAATGCACAGACTAGACAAGGTAATAATCTCTTCCACCCTGAAGCTTTATGGGCCTGCAAATTAGGCTAGGTTTGAAAATGGAAAGGATAAAACAGGAAGAAGTGTCATATTAAGGGGGCATTTTAAAGAAATAGCATTTAGAGGAAATGACAGACTATCATTTTGTCAGATAAATTATCAGCCGCAAGTGCTGCCAGAGGTCTACAGCAGTCCCTAATGGCCATCTCTTCTTTCAGAGACCCATTTGCTTTAAAAATCCACAAAGGTCTGCTGCATCCTTTCACCTCTGCTGGCTGGAAGGAGAGTGAAGCCCACATTACACTCACCGTCTCGTTCTTTTTGCTGAAGACTGGCATAGCCACTGTTGTCATGAGCAACAGACTTTGAGCCTGAGATGCAAAGAGCTGCCACAGAACAATGAGCCATGTGTTAGCACATACAATACTGCAGATAACCCGAATGAAAAGCAGTGGAATTCCCAAAGACCCCAGATGTTGATTACAATTAGCTACCTCCTTGCTTCCCACACCCCTCTTTAAAACAGATGGCAGCACTTTTCAATACTCTGTATCTGAGAAGATCGTGGGATGGATGTTTGGATGGGATGAGAGCCAGGGAAATGTGTTGAAGCAGGAGAAATTAAAGAGCTGTTTTAATGAAGAGACAGGAACATGTAGAAGTGGTGGCACAATTTATACCCAATACACATTGGGAGTGTAGACATGAGCACTTATGCAAGAAGTATAAAAACCACCAACACAAGGAGTACAGAATAGAGAAAAGCAACACAAATATGAAAACAATCACAAACAAGATATCATTTATATTGCAAACACATGAATATCACAAATGAGAAACACCACAGGCAAATATTTAAAAGGCACAAACACACAGAGCCTGCTTATGTATACTTGTACTCAAGCATCTAAGCTTAGGAAAAACAGAGACAAAATCATGATCCAAACAGATACAACATGGTGAGCTGTCTTTATGTGGGATACAGGACATGCATGTGTAATGGAGTAACAGTTACTCCTAGTACTGCAGAAGACAGATGCTCTAAAAACACACACAAAAGGAGATAAAACAGGCGAGACACATGCAAAGGAGTATCCCAAACATGCCTAAGTATTGAAAGGACCTAATCCCTCAATGCCAGTAGCATTCCCCTTCCATCTCTCATTTGGTCAAGTAAGTAGCAAGGCAAGAAATGACCTCCTCTCTCTATTACTGTACACACTAGGAGCCATAAAGGAGACAGTCAATAATCTATGCAGTTATTTGATGGAGATTTGAGCCTACTATCTTGAATTACTGGTCTGTTTGATTCCATGTGGAAATTTCTCATGCACAGCAACACTCACACCAAATAAACTTCTCTGGCACTTATCGGACATATGGAAAAAGAAATCTAGTCAACTAAGCTACAGCACAACACAAACACCCCTACCTACTCTGAACAGCACAGCTCTCCAGTACATCCAGCATTTCCTCTCCTCCTCTTGCTAGTGTAAGAGGGCACCTTCGATGCTGCAGCCCCCACACCCCCCTAGATGTACAGGCCAGCTGTGGCTGTGAGCACTGGCACTGACACACCAACTAGCACAAGGGAAACAGCACGCTCACAAGACACGGGCACAGTTACCTCCTCAGACTGTGGCAGCTAGTGAGAGGCATGGATGAACAGATGAATGAATATGTGAATGGAGGAAGGTAGCAAAAGTGGAAGAGGTTGGGATGGAGGAAGAGAATGGCAAGCTAAGCCAAGAGACAAAAAAGAGATACAGAAAAAAAGTGCAACAAATTAATCCCTTTGGCTGCCTTGAGAAGCGTGACACCGTGCATCAGTGTCAGAGGTGTCATGCCTGCTAATAGAATAAACATGCTCGGTAGTTAGTAGCATTTCTGGAGGTTTTGCTTAATGCACTTGGGTACCATGTCCCCAGCTCTCATTTAGCACAGCTCCTGCAGCTAAAGACATCCCCATGTCACCCTCACAGAGCTAGTGCGCCATGGCTGCAGCCTCAATGGTCAGCCACAGCACAGGGGTAGGGGACAGTTCCTTACTACAAGACTCTCCTGAGCATAACATCTGTGTGCCATGATGGTGCAAGCCTGGCTGCCTTGGAGGTATTTCTTGGGGTTTGTGTGGTGTTAACTCTGAGCACAATATTGAGCACTGCCACACGTGACCTGAACTTCCATGTTTCCTGCTACAAAGCTAAGCTCAGTACCCCTAGTTTTACTCCAACCCAGAGAGTTCAGGTTTCTCACCATGGATCTTAAACTCAAAAATTGTGGGTTCTCCCCAGGGCTGTGGCAGACACCCTAAAACTGCTGCTGGCCAGATCTGAGCCAGTAACTTCAGTCTCACAGTGGGATTGTATAGAGGAACAATCTCAATGTTTCTAGAAGATTTTCCCTCTCAGACAGTATAAACAGTCCTGAGACCTCAGGTTTGTTTCTGGAAGAGTGAAATCTGACTTCTGGTCAGCTCTGTCTCAGTTATGCAGATGCTTCTCTGGGGTGAAGAGTCCAGGGCAGGAAAAAAACCTTTATCTCCCTGAAAGCACAGAGAGCCCCAAGAGAAGTGTAACTTTCTTTCAGCAGTGTATGAAGGGATGGAGATGAAGATTGAGGAATGTCTTCTATTTGGGGAAATGCAGGAGAAGGTTCCTTCAGTGTTCTACTCCTTTGTCCTTGCCTTCACTCCTTGGAATTTCAAAGCTGACCTGGCAACACAACACTGTCATAGCATCTGCTCGTGCTCATCTTGCTAGCTCTAGGAATGAAAGAACGAGCCAGTTTCCCAAACTGAGATCTGTAACTATGAGTGGCAAGCAGGATGCATTTAGCTACTGGGCTGGAAGAAATAAATCTTTGTGACCTGTATCCTAAGCTGTAAATAATCTTTCCTGTGAATAATCCTTTGGAAGATAACCTGCTTTCTCAGAAGCACTACTTAAGTCATGCTGTGCCTGTGTGATTAGTCCTGGGCTCCTGGGTCACTGCAGATTCAGACCTGAGTCTGCATAACACATCTCAACTCCAGGGAGTAAGCAGAAAATAAATATTGTCTGTCTCAGCAGAACCAGAAAGCTGTAATTTCTATCAATCAACCAACTCCTGGTTTTACATAAGTAAGGACCTTACATAATAAGGACTTTATTTAGATTCTGATACACATAAGATATTTAGATGGGAAGCTGGAACAAATTATATACCTAACTTACTAACTGGGTGTCTAGCACCTTTGCCAGTTTGGCCCACAGGCCCTACTGTTTACTGACTAAAGACTTGTGCTGTAAGTCCTTACCGCACTGTCCATGTAGGCTTCAGTCCAAATAATGTCATGGTCATGGTTGATGACCATGGGACGGCTGAGCACATGCAGGTACTCCATCACGTTCTCCTGGACATCCGCCAGCGTGGAGATCTGAGTGTAGTAGCCTTTATGGAGAAACAGAGGTGTGAGTCACTCTACTAACAAGTCTTCGTATCTTTAAATAACTGTCTATGCGAAGATACAAAACTAGATGTCAAAGACTGTATCTACCCAGATGGTTTATCTGCTCTTTACAAAAAGTGTCTTGTCATGCTTTGTATCCACAGGCTTCTGCAGACACATGTTTCTGTGGAAATCTAGAGTTTCAAAGCACTGGCTCTGTTCTTCTCAAAATACTAGACCAACACTCAAGACCAGAGTCTTAATATAACCAGAATCATGCCAAGCAGATGTAAAAGGTTGCTTTGGGTCTTAGGCAAAACTGTCCACTAATCAAGGCTGCTTTTGGTCCTGAAGGCCCAACATATACAAAAAAAGTATTCCAACCTGCCCAATTTTATATTAAACCTAAACTGCCAATTGTCTTCCAGAATTTTTCTAGCACTCTACTCTTCAGTCTGCCAAGCTTTGCACCTAAGGATGGTGACTACTTCTCTCTACCCATTGGAAGCAAATGCAGGTTACCTATTTCCAGAGTTTTGTCCCTGTGATGGACCCGTAACAGTCTAACACTACAACAAGGTGTACAGGGGAGGAATGTTTTCAAGTTATCAAAAGGTCCTCTAAACCAGCTGCTTAACTGGTTAGAAATGCTAATGCAGTGTAATGTCATGAGAACTCTTGTCCTGCTTCTCACCACATGGAACCAATTAGTTGTACTCAGTATAGGATAGAGTATATCAGAGAGATGGAAAACTTTTGTTATCACTAAGAAAACTATGCCCTGTGAAAGGGCTCATGATCTTTGCAGTGTGAAAACAGATTTAGTATGCTTGAAAACAAGGACTACAAGAGCAATACAAAGTGTAGCAGAAGAACCAAAAATCAGTGAGCCTTCTGCAGAGCTCAAGTCTGGTAAATGAGAATTCAAGTGAAAAGAGCATATTTGCTCTCTGGTTATTTGGGAGAATCCATTCCCACATTTTATGT
Source organism: Athene cunicularia (assembly GCF_003259725.1). Taxonomy (NCBI): domain Eukaryota; kingdom Metazoa; phylum Chordata; class Aves; order Strigiformes; family Strigidae; genus Athene; species Athene cunicularia. The sequence goes on along the minus strand of NW_020799092.1, from coordinate 12,340,978 downwards.
TGAACCAACAGCACCATGAATTCCCTGTCAATAATCTTATGGCTGTCTGAAATGCAGCCTGAATGCAATCTGAAATCCAGGTTTTTATTTTCTCTAACAAAAACTAAAGATGTTACATGTGATTCATAGTGCTAATAGATGAATGTCTAAGCCTTGAACACCCCCAGCTCACAGATATTCTGCAGGCCAGCAACTCTTGTCTGTCAATTATTTTTAGTAGAAAATACACCCACGCATTCCATAGTCTGCTGGAGCCACTGCTCAGACAAGAAAAGAGTTGATATACCCAGTTAGTCAGCCCCCAGCTTGAGCCATCCCTTCCTTTTCCTGTTCGAGCAGGATACTGATGTAGCAAGCACTGCTGTCTTCAGGCACACTGAGGCCAGGTCATGCCCAGACAGGGAAGATTTCCCCTTGGCATTCCCTTACCCTTGCAGACTCTGATAGGACTTAACAGGAATTTTTAACTGGCCCCAAATGCATAGGGGTGACTCACCTATCCTGAATGAATTTTCCCATTCATACCATTTCATGCCAGCTAGAGAGACTATTCATACCAGCTAGAGGTTTGGGGGTGAGATTAACAAGCTATTCTGGTACCTGAGTGAAACCACTGGCACACAAAGAATTTGGCAAGGATATAGGGGTTAACCTGCAGACCTTGTGAAAAATGCTGTAAAATCTTTAAAGAAGAGATGTTTGTTTTACACCTCAGCCAAAAAATGTCAGGCTTTCTGGCAGAGTTTTAGATTGTCAAAAGCCAGCAACTAGCACACAATAAGCACGGGGATTTAGGTGAACAACAGCCAGCATAAATCTCGGTCATAGTGTCCCTTGGCACTGTGACAGGAAAATGTGGCGGCTCAGCACGGAGGACTTGTGTTAGACACAGGCACATTTCATGTGGACAGGTAGGGTCTGCTTTTTCCTTAGTCTGTCTTTCAGCCAAGGGCTCCCAGGCCCCAGCTGTAGTGAGTAAGCCTTAGAGGGGTCCGGGGACCTGTAGCTGTGGTCCACATTTGACATGCATGATGGGGGTTGATGAAACATTCCTATACAGCACCTTTGTTGTTGCAAGCAATCCATTTCACATTGGGGGCAAAAGTGACCTCCCGTCCAATGAGGTAAGTGAAAACCCGGACCTGGGAACAAGAACGGAAAGATAGATGAATTAGGCTGTAATGTTCTGCCAAATCCAAATGGCCGAGGTATGACATCCTGTTATACACTGGTGTGAATGCCTGTTTGTGGCACATAGCAGTAGCTCTGCCTTCACACAGAGACAGGAGCCTCTCACTCCATTTATTTTGCATTTTGTGGGCTGGCACTTAATTTCCAGTTACAATAAGCCCTGAAAGCCAAGTAGCACTTGGGATCATATGAATAACAAGGCAGAAGTGCAAATTCTGTTTGATTTTATGATACCAGCTCTGCTAGGCACTCAGCAACCACAGGTGGAGAGGTTTATAGCTCACAGGAGTCCTTCACCCAGGGGAACAGCTGGCTGCATGAATCATTTAGAGAAAGCTTCACCATTTCTCTTGTGTTTGACCAACAGCAAAAGAGCCAGTCCTGAAGTAAGCCTCATGCTTTGGTCTCTCAGTAGGCTGCTTCTCTCCCTTTGTGCATTGCTGCTAGCTGGGCTCAGGTAAATAAATAAATCGGGACGATTTAGGATGAGCCATGGTCTATTCCACTTTCACAGTCTGCTCTGCTAGTTCAAGCCTGTAATCACAGACCTCAAAGTTAATAGGGCTGGAAGGTAGCTAGAGAGGTTGTCTGGGCCACTGCCCTGCCCACCATAAGAACTGGTAAACCTTTCCCAAACAGGACCAATTATAAACAGTCCTGGATAGAATTAAAATTATTTGCAAAAGGTGTTTTGTTTTGTTTTTTTTTTGTTTGTGTGTGTTTGGTTTGTTTGTTTGTTTATTTTTTGTTGTTGTTGGTTTTTGTTTTTCTTTTTTTTAAATTTTAAAATACTAAGCTCAGAAGTCTTTATCACCTTCTCAGGAGAATGTTTTGATTGTCCATACCTTTAGAAAACAAAGTGCATGAAAAAAATACCTTCAGTGACCTACAGATATTTGTGATCCTACCACCTCCAAAATCACCGCAACAGGCTACTGCCCGACGGCTTTGTTTTGTGTTTACAGCCAGATGCACACGGATATTAGAGGATGTGAATGCTCAGCTCTGCCTGATATCCTGGCTCACGCTCTTCTACTCGCACCATAGCAGGACAGCACCTTTCCTCACCCTTTCTATTTATCACTTCCCAAACAAACCTTCCGATCTGGCCAGTTGTATTTTTCAAACACAGCTTCATAATCCTCTACTGCTCCATCTGTGATCAGCATGATAGCTTGGTTACACAAGCCTCCTTGACCAGCATCTCTGAACTACAAACAGAGAGGAAGAGAATTAGACCATTTCATGTAGTTGCAGCTTATTTATGCATGGTGGGCCAGATCCTGACTTCCTCTAACAGACCTCACACTGTGCTCAGAAAGAGCTCTGTTTAAATAAGGACTGTGCTTGTATTCTGTGTGTTTTTTTCTTTTTTTAAATTTATGCAGCCCTTTCTTGCACGTGTAGGCACAGGAGACTTTACAGAAGTAAAATAATGAGAAAATAAGTGCTAAGGAGGAAGGGTATGATTCCCTGCTGCCTCACTTCTTGCACAATCACATTCATTTATGCAAAAAAGCTATAGACTGACCATAAACACTGCAATTCTGATTTGACAGTAATAACTGTCACTTTTAATGGTAGAAAATATAAGAGGAGGGGGAAATCAGACTCATTATTTCAGGGTAAATCCATCAATCTGCCAAAAAATAGCAGAAAGAGGCAGGAGCACATGAAAAAAGGCTACTGACATCAGAGCTGAAATAGGTTATGAATGTGCCAGAAAGGCCATACACTGTAGTGACAGATATCCCGTTATCTTTGCAGAAGTGATATTTAAGGTAGAGTGGAAGTACACTGGGATACAAGTGTGGATGTGCTCCCAAGGACACATGGAGAAGTAGGCATTGAACATGCATGGTCTCATGGGCAAGCCATACCCCATTCGTTCAGCCAGGAAGACCAGGCTTCAAATGCCGCTTGCCTAGTGCTTCTGTATGCAGAGCTATTTGCCTCTCATGCCCTCAGGTACAGCAGCTCTAGAGAACCAAGTGCCTTATTGTTTTGCCAATTATTAGGCCTAGCATAAAGGACACAACATAAAGATGAACCAATAACCAAATTGTATTTGATACAAAAGGGTCAGTACATGGGTGAGCACTGGGGGTACAAACAAGTCAGATTATACATAATCAACATAAATCCCACTGACCTAAGCAACGACACCCCATGACCAACAATGGGTGGAACAAATGGTGAAATGCAGCTTCCCATAGAAGGGACAGGAGACAACCAAGTCAACGAGCCAAATACATAAGACCAAGGAAGCCACATACCGAATCTCTACACAGCCTGTGTTTACAAAAGCCAGACCTGACTGGAGCCCAGTCCCAGGGAGGCAGGAGAGCCTTCCCCAACAGGGAACTCTGCAAAGTGCATCCACCCCACAGACAGACACTGCTCCTTCCTGCAAGGGGTCCCAGCTTTTATCCCCAAGTGGGACACCTGACCTTTGCTTACTTCATGTGGGACATCTGGGGCTCATTTACCCAATGGCTCTCCCTGCCGGGCCTGCACCACCCTGGAGGGAAGCTTAGAGGTAAACTCACCCCCCCTTTGTGAAGGGCTGTGGGAATCACCCATACATCAACCTTAATTTAGGGCTTGGGGTTGAAACCCCAGAATTTCACTTACGCAGCATCAACACAGGTGTTGAATTAGCAGTCCCCAGAGGAGGTGGCAGAGAACATCAAGACACAAAACTGAGAGGCTACTTTGCTGCAGCTCCTAGCTCAGGGTCAGTATGCACTTCTTGCACAAGCGTATTGTGGCTTGTATGCTCTGAGCAAGGAGAAGTCTAATCAGCAAAGGAGGATACAGAAAATGATGCAGAATAAAAAAATATGGAAAGAGGAAGATATGGCAACTCTGAGCAAGAGAGTAATGAGAGGCAACGGCATGAGATGGAGAGCATACAGGAGACTGAAGGACGACTAAGGTTATATCAAATACAGCAGCAATTTTAAACTGGAAAGGATAGTTATATCTTATGAGAAAAAAGGTATCCAAGTGGCAAGACTAATTGCATAAAATGAAAGCAAACCCTGGATTGGGACAGTGAGAGCACAGCGTGTGAACTGGTACTTTTTAGATGGTTTAGGGTTCAATTCACAAGTCTCTTCTGTTTTGGTAATGCTATGTTAGGACAGAAAGCAAATATCTTCACCAACACAGATGATACTCTAGTTCCACTGCAGATTATCATCATGACCACTGATGCCTGGAAGCCAACTGCAAGTCCAGATTTCCCCAGTCATTTCACCAGTCCTACAATTACCTCTGTGATTGCCCCTTATGAAATTACCAGGTTCCATCCTAATATCACCATAATGTCTCCTTCCACCAGCATTGATTTTATCAGTCCTGCCTCCTTCAACATCACTATTAATATCACTGAAGTACCTGTTACTCTACTGCAGTAAGCATGGATTCAACAGCTTCTGAATGACCACATGTACGAACCCATCTCTCCCTGTTTCATGATAATCCCATTACTTGTATCACTGACCAGAATCTGTACAGATGAGAGAGAAGGGTAATGTAACGGGGTCATTTGTAACTAGCTGTTCTAAGGAAAGACATCCATGTGAATTATTGAATCAGGATGAAGTTTCTGGGTGTGTTCCTCTTTCATATCACCAGAGCAGCACATTCAGAGGGGGGACAGACTGTACCTCTGCTGCTATGGTCATGCCAGCCCAGCAGTGGGGATCTCCCATGTCCTTCTCTATAGTCCCCAAGGTCTGACATTTCCAGTGGTCCAGAAAGCTTCTACACCTTGTACCATGGAAAAACCCCATCAGCACCAGCTACAGGGTAATTGAAGCTCCATGAGGGGTCAGAGCACACATGCTCCTTGCTCAGCAAGAAGACTCAGGGCAAAGGCTGAGGGTGCACAATAGGAACAAGCATAGGATGCTTTTCAGTGCAAATGAAAGGGGAAAAGCAATTGACAGCCACATGGGATTCTGCTGCAGACCATCAGGTAGGAAAAAGACAAGGAGTCTCAAGGGAGCTATTCCTAGGAGAGAGATCAGCTGTGTGCAGATTAAGAGAAGAGAACAGCTAGTGTAAGCATCCATTAGGGAGGCATAGGGTTATGATGGTGCAGGAGATGCTATCAAAATGAGGTTCAGATCATGATGCATGAACCTTGTAGTTATGAAAGCAGTTTGTTCTAGACTTACAATCTAAAACATGTTTTGTTTACATGATTATTAAATTAACACTTAGTTAAGGTCACCCACCATTTCATCAAACTACTTAAGACATCTCTTCATGTATCTTACTTCAGACCTCATAATACTGAGATACTGAGAAATTAGATGCTGTATCAGAAACAGCAATCTCCTAATTACAGGAGTAGATGATATTTTCAACAGAGAAAATGAGATCATCAGTGTCATAGAAATAGAGATTAAAAAGACAGATTTAGAAAACAAATGAACAAGAGGTAATCCCTGAATTTTAGGTCCTTTTGTGGCTGGTTGCAGCTGTAGCAAATGATCTGACAGCATTCACATCAAGCTGTGAGCATAATTCCCTGATCTGACTGAAGTGTCAGGAATGTGAAAGAAAAGGAGATGAGGAACAAGATGTTCACGGAACAGGCATCTGCAGAGATGCGGTCTAGAGCTGCGGTTGATGAATGAGGTATGGAGCAATGTATTCTCCTGTATAACTTTGGTCATATGGCCAGGAGTATCAGGCATGATCTAATTAATTCAGTGTCATAGTCTCTTGTACTCCCTTGTTCGCTCATTGCCGCTTATTTTGCAATTATAGCCCGGCACATAGTTACCAGTGAAGCAATAGGAACATCAGCATAGCTCAGTGATGCGCAGGCACACATGCTGATTATGTACACATCTGGCCAGATGACTGGGCAGCCCTTCTCTGTCTCTTCTGCCCCATTCTTATGCAGACCTGCCTCCAGAATTACTGACAATTCAAACTTGGTGTAAGGTGTCTCATGGGTAGAAAATGAGCAGTAGGAAGGAAACAGCCAGTGAATAAGAAATGAGAGATGGCATTAAGCAAAATGGCATAAACTGGTAAACAGGAAATCCTGAGCTTCGCCTATCCTGAAAAATATGCTGCAGAATCCAGGTCTGTACAAATGCAAGTACCATAGAATCAAGAAAATATTTATAAATGTTCAGAGAAGACACAAGAAATGGAGTAAAAAGAGTTATCAGATGATTAAAAAACAGATGATTAAAAAAAAAAGAGGCAAATTGTCAGGCAGAGATTCTTTATAGCCTCCATACTTCATCATCAAAAGAACAATACTGTAATGGCTAGGTGCATACTGAAGTAATAAGAAACAAAAGAATGAATGAAATACAGGCAGGGTCACAAAGTGGTGGGGTTAAACAACAAGTTAATTAAAAGCATATGAATAATCTGTGCTCAGCAGGAAGGGAAAGAATTGCAGAAGGTATTGCTGAACTACTTGCCTCATAGGCTAAGACCTGACTGGGACCATATGAGATCCCAAAGGACAAAGAGGGAATCAACAGAAAACATTTGTTACAAGGGAGAAAACTAGATGGCTAAATTGTCCTTAAATATCTAGCACATTACTAGAAAAATTGGTAACACAGTCCTCTTGTGAGTGTGCAAATAAAATGGTTCTCCACACAGGTAGGGCATAAGAGGCCACAAACTCCTTTGATTACTCACATCAGCAGACAAGTTCATTCTTTTTATGACACCACTTTGCTCAAGTTACAGAACTTTATATCTCACTGAAATCCAGTTTGTTACAAGTTTCACCATGTTTTTCTACCTATAGCTGATTTGGAGTGACTTACTCATAATTAACCTAAAAATTGATGTAATTTCTGAGTTCAGCAGCAAGTCAAGGCACCATTAAAGCAGCTTGGTGTCAAGAGGAGACATTATTCCAAGGTGGCCTCAGAAAGCAGTAATTGGGGTTTCTTTTGCTCCAGGGTCAGAAAATATTAGCTTTCAAAATACCTGCTTACTCTGAGCAGATCCGGAGGAAGAAGGACCTATAAGAGTCACAGATTTTATACTGTCTAATCCTAAAAGATTCATATATAACAAATATGTGAATATATATGACTCTCAGGATTAGGGAGTATGTTTGCATATGTATATATGTACACACATATATTTGGCATGTCTATAAAAATATATAAATATATCTACAATTGATGTACATTAGGAAGGATAGTCAGAGACTCAAAGACCGAACAGGAGGCTGAATGACTGGCTGGAGAGGAATACTGCAGAGGCAGATCAGCTGGATAGGAATTAACAACATGACAGTGTCTGAAGAAATGTAGCTGTTGTCTTACATCGCGTTAAGAGGACTTAGTGTGTAAAACAAGGGAGGTAATTATTCTGCTCTGCTTAGCATTTGATAGCTCTCAGCTGCAGCACTTACATACTGTTGGGAGGGTGGTGTTTCAGGGAAGGCAGGCAGCCTGGAAGCAGCCATGAGCAGAGCAGTGGCCAGAACAAAGGGGTATGAATCCTACAGTAAAAGGGTGAGAGAACAAGATGTGCCAAGCTTGTCAAAACAAAAAACAGAAGATAGCAGTGAGCTAAAACTTGATAAAGAAGAAAGGAACTCAAAAGATAACACCTTCCACCTGAGAATTATGAAGCACTTTATAAGTGTATGCTTAAGACCATGGTTTTTCTGGGACACATTTTATTGAAACCACTTGGTGTTGTGGCTAAATTGAAATATAGAGTTTAAGTGGTTTATTGAACATGGCAGAGAGGGGCAGGGGAGGCTCTGGCTAACTGTTCTCCTGAAGCTGTTCTGCAAATTGCGTCATGGATTAAAATATACCCTGTCTACCTCAGAAGATAATGAAGGAAAACAAAGACAGGGAGAGATCGTGCTCTTCTTCAACCCCTCTCTGCTACTCATACCTCATTGAATAGATCTCTACTGGGCTATTAATTCTATGAGCAATTGGACTGAGGAAAATTACCAGGGAAATTTTGCAGTCACTTTCATTACAGATATTATTACTGGTTGTCTGTTGTAATCAGCAGAGCCTGTTTCATCAGTGTGATGTAGCAATTCTAATTTTCATTCTCTTGCGTATGCTCCTGTGAACAGCAGGACTGTCTGTGAGAAATGGCTATGACTACAAGCAGAGAATGTGAATTTTGTCTGGCAGGAAGAGGGTGGCCATTTTTGCTAAAGTTCTCCCTTCTTCTGCCTGCATGACTGCAGCAGCACAGATTTGTTTAAGGGCACACTGATGGCAATCCTCTTCCTCTCTTATCAGTTTTACAGATCTAAGAAGCTCTAAAAGATTTCAGAGACTCCTAAAAGCATATGACCACTTGGCAGGTGGTACCCATTTGCCTTAAGCTGTGGTACTTGCAGAGCCTGGGGTCCTCTGGTGACATCAAGGCACTTTCTAGATGAGCTCTTACCAGGGAAGCTCCAGTTTGGGAAAGGCTGCTGCAGGACAACAGGCATGTTTCCACACCTGCATGCCTATGTATGTGCAGCCTCTGAGCATGTGCACCAAGACTCAATTTCTGTCTCTTCTGAATGCCACCAGGCAGACAGAAGTCCTGGGATGAAGCTGCAAAGTGACTTGCAGGAGGTTCCACATGCCTCCTGCTGCATGTGCAGCTGTCCCACAGCCAGCTGGGAACAAGGCTCCCAGCTGATGGCTTCAGTGACCTTGGACTGAGGTCCCATTTTATTAAAGAAGAGGCAGTCATGGTCCATGCTACACTGAATGGTGTACTGTGAGAAAGCTGCAACTGGTGTTACTGGGAAAGGAAAGCTGGGTGGAAGAGATATATAGCCCTGTTTTACACCTTTCTTTGACAACAAATTTACTGTTTCTGAACTCCTGTTTTATGGACAGCAATGTCCAAGATGCAGAGAAGTGCAACATCAGCAGTCACTGAGACAACAGCCACACTTCCTCATCTGCAGGTACTCAAAGGAAAGATGATCAAATGCCTGAGTCAGTTGCCCTCTCCCCAGATCTGAGCTAATAATGAAAAGCATGAAGGAAGCAGCACCTCACCTTCTGAGTGAATAACACCATAAGGTTTTATCACCACTGGGTGATGTACTGTCTAAGAGCAATCTCAGAGCTGTTCTGAGCTCCTTAGCCAAGGGAGAATCAACAAGGATCAAGACAAGTGATGATTACTTAAACTGTTGGCTGCATTTTTGATGTCAAATAGAGAGAAAAAAGTATCTTATCCACCTGCCAAAGAATTTCTTCTCTATTACTGCAGTGGAGTTACATTAGTCCATCAGGCTGCATGGACATCACTCTCTGGAAGTATTTTTGGTCCAGTTATGTCACTGGAGGACAGTGTTTTCTGTCTCAGCTGTTCCACCATGTATTTTCTATTTCCTATGGCATGCCTGGCTCAAAACATGTAGGGTTTTATAAAGATCCTGTCTCCTGGAAGCTTAGGGATTGCCTAGTCTAGTGGGTGAGCCATACTTGTCAGAAAGGGGCTGTGAGGTCTCCTGATTAGTGGAACCAGACCAGTTTTGGTATCTGTGCCTGGCATGACAGGCTGCTATTTCAGCTGGGGCAAGCAAACTTTCTTTAGGGTTATGCTCCATTATTCTCCACCTAGACCTTCGAAGTTGTGCTAGTTAAGAGAGTCTGCAGTTGTACTGCATTGATGGTCTTTAATCTCTTGTCACTGTACATAACCAGTGCTACATTAGATACTAAGAAATCATTTTTCCTCTGGTGGAAAAATTATTTAAATATTCTGACTTATATAACACAGGTCTATATAGGCTTTGGATCTTCGCTTTTAAAGGTAAAGTTGATTTTGTCATAAAGTATAAGGATACATGTAGATAAATCTAGCAGGCATCTAGTCCGTGTAATTCTTTTAGGTTTACATCATTACAGCTTCCCTAGTCATCTCAGTAACTATCTTCTCCAAAAATGTTGAACCATTACTACTAGGACTGCTTCCAGCCTATTACTGTATTGTCAAGTCTACACCACACTCTTTTCGGGTTGCCATTAAAACCATTATGTTTCTATTACCACTGACAAGTCAACTCAGCTACCACCATCCCTGGGTTCAATCTGAAGATGCTTGCACTGGCATAAATTAGGAACAGCATTACCATAGCTAACAAACTTTCTGTTTGTAAAATAAGAGTGGAGAATCCTTCCCAGGGTATCAATACCTCTAGCACACTACCTTGAATGTCAACACCATCATTATGGTCACTAGCATTGTACCATGTACGTATTTTTGTCAGCACCAAAGGCATTGGCATCTTTAGGCTGACCCCACTATAAACAACGCATGAGGAGATGGGGATGGTCAGCTGGTTCTTTTTTAACATTCCTTAAGAAACAGAGTCAAGTCTTTTGTTTACCTCCAGGCTACTGAAATCCCAGTTGTTCACATAAGGCAATGAATCATTCACAATTTTGATCATAGGACATGATCAGACTTACTGATTAATTCTCCTGTACCTGTGATTTCTTCCCCAAGCACTGATACTCAGCAAAGTGACACTGAAATAAATGTGAAGCCTGAGAATAATCTTTCAAGTCTTCATCATGATCTACTCACCGAGGCTTACTAATAACATTACTTAAGACCAGAATTGTTGCACTCAGCTAATTAATTATGTTTTATTGACACCATCTGTAACTAAGGTGCCTGGGCAATGCCCAGCTGTGGTGCTTGTTAAGGAAACACTCATAGGGCCACAGCCTTGCTGGCTCCTGATACCTCCTGGGCAGGAATCAGGAGCCCCAGAGCATCACACACAAACCAACACCTTCCCAAAGCTGGGTCACCCCTGCACACTGGTTGTTGCAAATTTGGGGCCTTTGAGATCAGCTCATACTACCTCCCCCCTGCAGCACTGTGAGGGTGTGCCACGTCAGATGTAGAAGGGAAAGTAGGGGTGGGCAGAGACACTTGTGCCCAACACAAGCATCAGCACTGACTCTTACCTCCCTCAGAATTTTGAAGGACTCTGTCAAAGCCTTGTTTACAGTCCCCACTCCTTTTGCCTGCAGTTCATCCACCAGCTGCTTGAAGTGCTGGCAACAAGGGAGGGGAAAAAGGCAGCAATGAGTTGAAAGCAGGATGCTCCCTTTGACTGAGGAAGGAAAGGGTAACCTGGGAAAGTCTGTGCCGTTGGGCTCCTAATCCTTTGCCACCACTGGCAGGGTAGTACAACATGGTGACAGATGGAGCTCAGAAGGTCAAGAGGCTGCTCCATTGACAGTGCCACTGTGCTGCATCTTTGCCAACACAGCTGCAGCAGGACTGCATTTCTCAGCCTGTGTGCTGCGAACCACTGGCAATTCATGAGACATCATGCAAGGGACAAAACTATTAGAAATCAGACTTTCCCTTATCCACCCCTCCAGAAAAAAAAAAAACAAACACCCCCCTCCCCCCAAACATTCCTGTGCATGCAAGAGCAATAGGATTGGGAAAAACAAAAAATTTGAATGGCTGTCTACTACTTTGGAGACATTGATCTGAGCGTGCTTTCCACAAAATTGTGTCCAAAAGGCTTGGTGATCCTTTGGGAAACACTGCAGGAGACATCACCCTTTGGAGTCATAATCTGTGACCTAGGGCTAAGCTGAGAAAGAAATTTGGAGAGAAATCCAGTTGAAGACATGCAGGGATGCACTGCCTCTGTGGTATTAATAGAAAAAAAAAGGAAGAAAATGAAAAACAGTAAGAAGAGCTAAAAATACAAGTCAGCCCAGAGGGTGGTGAGGCAGCTGGATGCAGGCTGACTACCTTGGGGCTGCTGAGCCCTCCTGGATCAGAGCAGCAAAACCCCTCATCAGAGAAAGCTTGCTGGCAGTCCACCCTGGCAAAGGACCAGGCCAGGCTGAGAGTGCTTTCACCAGGAAAGGGCGTATTTTTCTCCTTTCTGAGGGCTGAGGATGTGGAGTTTCAAAGATGGAGAACCTTTGCCCTCTGGCACACTGTTTTTCCACAGCAGTCTGGGCTAGGTCCACTTGTGCTCTGGTAGCATGGGGACACAGGGGAAGCTGGTTACTGCTGTTTAACCAGCCAGCTGACCCAATCTTACAGCAGTTTTGTGTAAGCAAAGATGAACCATGAAGCCAGCACACACCACTGAAGTGGTGCTTGTTTCTGAAATGCAAACCCTTCTGGGAGATGGTTGTTTCTTGTCCCTGGATTTTCATGTCACAACATCCTAACCCCATGTACTTCTAACATTAAGAGAGCTACCTGAATAACATTGGTAGGAACCTGGTACTCACCTCTCTGTTATCTCTGTCCGCTTGGACCAGGATACCCTTAAAACAGGGTTCGACAAAATGAACATAATCATTGTACTGCAAAGAGAAAATGAAAAGAAAGGATTTGTAATGGGAGAAAATTCATAAAATGAGTTCACGTCCTAGGTGGATATTTAGAAAGCAGTATGGAGCATTGTGCCATGTTATACATATTTCCCTTAAGAATTGTTTGTAGTAATTATAATTTTGATAAATCTTGTCTTTGTTTAAATAATTTGTTAATCATGTTGTTCTGATGAGTTCTGTCTGGACATATCTACACATGAAAAATTACTTTTTTTTTTTCTCCCACTCCCACTGTAGATATTTTCTCCACACTCTATTAGCTTGTGCCCCTGGACTTGCTTCTAGCACTGTTAGCACATACTTCTGACTTCTGGAAAGTCTGTGAGTCCCCACTCACCAGCTGAACCTTGCAAGTGGTTTTGTAGCCTAATGTCTGATGCCTCTGGAACACTTCTGAACATTAGCATATCAAGTTACCACATATCCACCAAACTGTGATAATTAGTGCGGTGTATGTTTCTAGCCCAATAAATATGTGAGGTAAATTATACTAGTGTAAACATTTTCCTGCAAGGTTCAGAAGAGCATAATTCATAAGAGCATGGCTAAGAAGCCACTGATGCTCAGCTGATCAATAGGAGCTTAGTTCAGGCTATAATGCATCTGAGCAGTAGGTTCTTGGTGTGTGTACAGTAAAGGAATATATTAAATGCCCTGTGAGAGCCGAGCAACCAGGCCTGTGAAAAACTAAGACAAACAGCCTGGGAAAGCAAGAGTTGAGGCTGATTGAAGATTTGCCTCAAACACTCCCAAGACAAAACCATGAGTCACAGGGTGCTTTCTGTGGAGGCCGAAGCTGATAAGGCTGCCAGATGTATCTGGGGGAGAGAGCCCTGTGGAGATGGGACGGCTCTGCCCTGGGGCACCTGGGCAGATTTCAAGGGCCATGTGTCTGGTGAATGAACTTTGCTTCGTTATCCACGAAATGCATATTAAAGTTGACACCCCGCAATATGCTAACGAGGGCTGTCCTGATCATGCTAGTGGCATCATCCCATGAAACACCTGACCCCTCCCCGTACATGGGATACGTAGGTCTGTGGGTCGACCTAGGGGACGGACCCAAGGAAAGTGGGTATAAATCAAAGAGGAGAAGAAAGGGCTCTCTCTCTCTCTGCCCCTCTTCCTGCCCGCCCCCCCGGCCGTCTGGAGAGAGCAGTGAAGCAAAGATGACGGATGCCAGCGAAGAAGATAGCTGCCTCCTGGAATCCTCGCCGGCAGGAGCAGTGCAGGAACCCAGACCGGTGATCTGTACTCCCCCATTCCCTCTATCTCCCTCTTTTCCTTTTTTTCTGTTAAGAAATGTAAAGCATATTATATTGCTTGCCACAGCTTGCTCTGTACTTAGCCAATTATCGTGTGTTCAATTAGTGCATTGTAGGTAGTTAATAAATGCTTGGAGACTTGTTGTCCGCTCCAATTGGGGATTTACGAATCTGAGTCACTTGTCCCCCTCGTTGGAGCGGGACGTGACATGCCCTTTCTGGGATTGTTTTGGAAGAATAGATAATATTTCAAACACCTTAATGACTTCCCTCCATTTTTCTGCCAACACTGTTCACTATTCCATCTATACAGCCATATAAAGACAGAGCTGTCAGCACTGCAGTTTCTAAGTATCTTACAAAATAAAAAGCCATCAACAAAAAGTAGACTTTATATCTCAGTGACCGTGGCCTGACAAGCTTTTATAGAAAGGAGCCTGGGGAAAGGGATGGTGCTTGACTTAGCTTTGAAAATTAGGAGGTAATCTGCCATTTGCTTTTAACTTGGTAACAACCTCCCATGGATCATGGAAAAGTTTTGTTTTCCGTGGTCAGCGGTGCTGGTTCTTTGGTTGCTCCTTATCCAGAGCAGGGCTTAAAAAGGGAGAGAGTAACACCAAGGTAACCTGACCAAACTCCATGCAGGCCTGTGCAGATCGACTATGAACTGGATTGCAGCCTTGCAGGATGCTGGTGCACAAAAAGGTATATGGTGGTAATTTCATAGCCTGAAAACATTATCCTGAGGATTATACTGCTGCTGGACCCAAATACAGTATTATGCTATGCTGGGTGAATTTATTAGCTCAGGTGCCTGTTAGCTCAGGTGTCCATCCATAGCACTCTGTTATCTCTGTTGTAGTCACATCCCTAAGTAAGCAAAAGGATGCAGCTAACATCCTCCATAGAGGGGAGTGAGATGATTAGTTTTAACCCGCTATCCAACATAGGTACTAAGTACTGTAGTTATGCCACTGTAATGCCTGTAGTTTGCTAAAGGGACTGAAGTGTTGGTGCGAGGCACAAAAAGACAATTCAGCACTGGAAATGAGAGATAACTTACTGCAATGATGTTGACAAAGTCGTTTTCTCCCAAAGTATCTAAAATGGTGGCAATGGTGTGTTTGGCAATGGTCATCCGTAGGCCCTTCATGCTCCCACTGACATCCACAATTATGACAATGTCCTTGGGAGAGGTGGCCGCTTGAATATACCTTTATACAAAGAAGAATACAAGGAAGCAGCTTGAGCCTATAGGGAGGAGGAACACTGGGCATGCTGCTGTCACATGTTGCTACCCACAGCATGACATGCATCATGAACACAGCTATCCAGCAGTGAGGCTAGGCATCTGATGGGTCCCTTCCTACCAGCCTGCCTCTTTCATGGGCCCCAGCATCTCGCTTCCCACATTGGCAAGTGCTGTGCCTGCTGCAGACATATGTCCAGATTCAAATGAGAGTGACAATTGCTAAAGCCTTTTTTAGCCATGCTGAGTAAATGACCTGCATTTCTGGAGTCTGAACAGCCCCATCCCTCTGGTTGTAGAATTATAAGGAGGATAGGACAGAGAAAGGACATGCTGGGGACAATTTCCATGTAGCATTTGTTAGATGCCATATGGAACTCTGGTGCTGACAGGCGATAGGGCTTCCTAACTTGGTATTGCCTTCATATGTACCCCTCATCTCTTGCAGGAGTAGCATGGAGCAATCAGTAACTGCTGATCAGCCACTAAGGTGTCACCTTGGAAAAGAGGGAGAGGGGAAGACTGAAAGGTGCTTTGGCCAAGTCTCTCCAAATTTCTTACCAGCCACGATTCCTACAGTCGAAGGAGACAACTCCGTTCTCATCTGGTAACCACTTTATTCCTGAAGGGAGCAGCAAAAGGAGCAATCAACACACACAGACAGGCAGGCATCTGCTCCCCACACCCCAGGCACCTGCACTTCTGCTCTTCACTGCTGAGACCCAGCTACCCCACATTCTGCAGAAAGACAAGCAGAGCTGTGTGGTCTTTGGCAGTTCTCAGTGAACCATTTATTAAGTTTCTATTAAAAAATGTACTAGGCATAATCTGACGGAATTTGGGGAACAACTGCACTTGCTTTGAACTTTTTGCCACTTTGATGTAGTTGTCAACAACATCTTTTTCTCCCCAAGGGTGGTTGAGAGCATAAAAAAGCAGCAGCACTGACAGGAATGTGTTGCAGATTCCCTGCTAAAGGCTCTGGTCACAGTTATCATAGAATCACAGAATAGTTGGAGGGAGTTGGAAGGGACCTTAAAGATCATCTAGTTCCAACCCCCTGCCATGGGCAGGGACACCTTCCACTAGCCCAGCTTGCCCAAAGCCCTGTCCAGCCTGGCCTTGAACCCTGCCAGGGAGGGGGCAGCCACAGCTTCTCTGGGCAACCTGTGCCAGAGCCTCACCACCCCCACAGGGAAGAATTTCTTCCTTAGATCTAATCTAAACCTACCCTCTTTCAGTTTAAATTAACTATCCCTTGTGCTATCACTACATGCCCTTGTAAAAAGCCCCTCCCCATCTTTCCTGTAGCCCCCCCCCCTTTAAGTACTAGAGGCCCCTGTAAGTTCTCCCTGGAGCCTTCTCTTCCCCAGGCTGAACAACCCCAACTCTCTCAGCCTGTTTTCACAGGAGAGGTGCTCCAGCCCTCTGATCGTCTTTGTGACCTTCCTCTGGACTTACTCCAACAGGTCCATGTCCTTCTTATGTTGGGGGCCCCAGAGTTAACTGCAGTATTTCAGGTGGGGTCTCATGAGAGTGGAGTAAAAGGGGGAAAAAATCATCTCCCTTGACCTGCTGGTCATAATTCTCTTGGTGTAGCCCAGGATACAGTTGGCTTTCTGGGCTGTGAGCACACATTGCTGGGTCATGGTGAGCTTCTCCTCAACCAACACCCCAAGACCTTTTCCTCAGGGCTGTTCTGAATCCACTCATCACCCAGCCTGTATTTATGCTATGTTGTGTCATCTCTGCTTTCCCCTTCCACAACATGTGACAGGTCACAGAACAAGCACATGCAACCATCTGACAAAGGGGCCACCAGGCCACACTACAGCTGCAGAGGATCTCATGGATTTCTCTGTGCACAGGGCCTCCCTCCTCTGCAGTGACTTTACCTGCTGCTTGCAGCTGGCAAGTGAACAAGAAGTTAAGTTGACCAGTTGCATCTGCCATGTGTGGCATCAGAAATGGAGAGAATATGTGGCCACCACTAAAAACTACAGGGGCACCATGAGGCAGAAAGCCCTCCTGCAGCCTCTGCACCCTGCCTGCGAGATTCACAGGTCCTGCCATGGTGTTTTGTGAGGTTTTGGAAGGCAGCCTGCCCAAGGCACATCCCGGCAAGCAAACTCCTCTGGGGTTGCAAGGATAAAATGTCTGGGGGACTGATCCACTTGGGAAAAAGGGGTTTATGCCTGCTATGGGCACTAATAGAATCACAGAATCATTCACATTGGAAAAGACCCTTGGGATCATCGAGTCCAATCATCAGCCCTACTCTACAAAGTTCTCCCCTATACCATATCCCCCAACATCTCACCTAAATGACCTTTAAATGCACCCAGGGATGGTGACTCCACCGCCTCCCTGGGCAGCTTATTCCACTGTCTGACCACTCTTTCTGTGAAATTTTTTTTCCTAATGTCTGGTCTGAACCTCCCCTGTTGCAGTTGAAAGCCATTCCTTCTTGTTCTGTCACTAATGACCTGTGAGAAGAGACCAGCACCACCCTCTCTACAATGTTCTTTCAGGTAGCTGTATTCCTTCAGCCTAAGCAGCAGCAACCAATGCACTGAATATGTTGCTCACTGCACTCCTCCTTCATAGTGCCACACTACACCCAGCTTTCCCAGATTGGGCTCTTCCATGACACAGATGCTGTCCTGCAAGACTATTGCATTACACTGAAAGAGTGAAGCTGATCTCTGCTCTTTTACCTGGGTAGAGCCTGAAGAATCCAGTGGAGCTGCCAAAGTACTGCCAGGTCAATGTGGGATCCCTTTCAAAGTTGTCCACAAAAATAGGATTCAAGGCTTCTGACATGTAAACTCCATTCAGGATGTCAGGGTCTGTGGGGGAAAGAAGATGTGAAAAAAAGTGTGCAAAAGAGGGGAGGATACCCACCCTTGACCTGATGGAGGAGTGGGATGGGAACAAAGGCAGTCCCAGGAATGGGAAAACCATCACGGTGCTGGGCAAAACTGGTATGCCACAGGCAGGATACAGCTGCTACCTAAGAGGAGATGTGTGTCTGTTGTAAGGCAACTGCCTGGTTCACCGCTGAGCAGAACAGCCTTTCTGCAAAAAAGTGTTTAAATTTATGCTAGATGTAATTACCTAAGACAGAGGAGCTCTAGGATATATATGTAATTTCTCTCTCTCTTTCCTCAACAATTCTTTATTTTTTTTCTTTTTCTGCCTTCTTTCACAAAGTCTGAGCTGTCCTCCCTTGCCCCTGATCTCACCAGAATCAACAGGAAGTTGCAGACTTGCAAGAACTCGTTAAGATGCAGTGTGTATTTGGTGTCTGTGTTGACTCATTTCCTCAGGAGACCAAACAGAGCAGCAGCAATAGAAGCAGGGAATTATCAGAAACTGGGCATTGTAGGATTAACTGTAATAATGTTGAAAGGAATGGGGCTTTAACCTACCACTTCCTGTTTAGTCACTTTAGTAAAGTCGGGTTTGGTCAAAATAGGGGAAAAATTTAACTGTGGCACCCCAGCGATGAGGCCAAAGTAACACATGCAGAAGGGAGCCAGACGAGCTGTGGAGAGCCAGGTTTGCTGCTGTTTGCAAGAGAGGGAGTACTGCCAGGTACTGTTCCTGGGAGGAGCCCTGGGCATGGGAGCAGCTCTCCTCTTCCTCCATCTGCTGCTCACTCTCCAGCTATAGCGGGAGCAGCTGGATGGTTTGTGTCAAGCTGTACAAGCAAGAAATCAGCTATCTGGGAAGTGCCTCTTGGCTGTCTCTGACAGCGGCCATTTGTCCACCTCTTTGTATGCTGCTGTCCACAGCAACCTACTTCGTGTAGCTGTTGGAGCTACCCACAGCCAGCTCTGCTGGTGGCTCTATTGTGATCAAAACTTTAGTGTCTGTGTCTGTCAGACCAGATGGAATTAATTTAAAATCATGGGAGAAATAAAACTCCCTCTATTGTCCCTCCAAATAATGTAGCAGTTGTGAGCACAGTCATGAGCGCCTGCTCCTTCTGGTCCTGAAGACCGTAAACAAGCTCCATCTATGAGAAGTAATGATGCTTTTTTTTTTTTTTTCTTGTCTAAATATATGCAAGAGGAAGAGTTGATGGGGAGTCAGGGAAGGAGCCAGTTCAGACAGCTTCGAACATTGGCCAAAAAGAACAGTAAACTTAGAACAATTGCGGCTGGTGTCTCAGCCTGCAGATTTGGCAGCAGCCTGGAGATGGACTGGCTTCTGGTGTGCAGCTGGAGTGGTGTAAATATGCAGGGGAAGAGGACACAGTCTGGGCAGAGATGAAGCCATGTGAGCCTCAGTACCTCCCTGAGCTCCTGCTGCTGCTAAAGTGCCAAAGGCTTGCTGAAAATGGAAAATGGCTCACAACAGTCATGTCCTGGTAGCATTTGTGAATTACCCCCAGTCCCCAATGGATATGCTCACTGGGAATTAAGAGTGTTCCCATGAGGTGTTAGGTCTAAATTCTTGGCTGAAATCAATGAGATCCTTGACACCCAAGATCTGACCCTTTGTGCAGAGTAACAAGAGCCAATAAATTCACATCACAGTTTGCTTCGCAGTGTCTTTAGTTGGGTATATAAACTGTAGGAGACTATACTGCCTGCCTAAGATGGAGGCCTGTCTATCATTAGAGGTCTTCCAAGAGCAGATTATACCCAAGCCCTATCACAGTGACAGGCTACTATACATACATGACCATGCCTTAGGACAATACCTTTACAGTCCTGTTTTCTGTCAGTTGGGGTTTTTTTCTATTTCCATCCTCTCTTATGTATTATTACTGGTAGTTTCCACAGCAACCTACCAGCAGAAAGAAAGCAGAGGCCAGTAGAGGCCATTACCTTTGTTGTAGACGTTGGTGGGGAGCTGGATATCACTGTATGTGGTGTTCACCATCAGGTTACTGAAATGCTCATTTGGCTCCAAAATAAATTCATCTCCGAGCTCCACATAATTATCATTTTCATCCTTCTCATTAATCAGGAGAGAGTTGTAGTAATCAAACTGTTGATGAAGACAACAGAAAAGAGAAAGGCAACAAGAGAGAACATGACAGACTATTACCAGTACTGCCTCCCTCAAGAACACTCCTAAAAAAAAAAAAAAAAAAAAAAGGATATCTAGAGAATTCAGGCTTCAAATAGAATCAAGATGCTCAGCAAACAAACTCTGTTACCAGCTGGAGAGTGTCAAACTGCCCAGATGATGGTTTCTGCCTGGTTTCTTATTGTCAGATGCCCCCATGACTGAAAGCATGGTAATAACCATGAGCAGAAGCAAAGGTAATAACCACGAGCAGAAGCAAAGGCCACCTGAGAGCAAAGGGACACAGTGGCAGACTCCCATGGTCCCTCAGAGGTATTTAAGTGACTAGCCAGAGAGTGTCTCACTATGTCTAGCTCCCAGGTTTGCTAGAGGGCATGCCAATGCTGACCTTGCTTGCCCTGTCTCTAAGCTGTCATTTACTAGAGTTAACTTCTGAGGTACATCCGGCTAGGATTATCCCCTCACTCCAAGCAGCAAGCACTTGTCGGAGCAAAGGATAGAGCAGAAGGTGCTCAAAGGCAGCACAGTTTTCTCCTTGCGAAGGCCACTGGGGATTTAGAATCCATGGTCACTTTAGTATCTTCAGGACACTCTTTACCCTTGAATAACATGTTTTTAAGATGTTTTTGCTGACTTTATCAGAGAGCAGAGGTTATTTAAGGATTTATGTTCAAGCACTAACAGTACTCAGTGTGAACTGTGTGTGCAAATACAGGGTCACGTACCTTGACTCACCTATGACCCTTACTGTGAATGCAGTTGACCCAACCAGCATGACTGTAATGTGATTCTTAAATAAAGAGGTAGACATGAAATTGGTAGATAGTTTGATTTCAAGAAGCATTTTCATTCCTACTGTTTCCCAGCACGGAGAGTTGTACTTGCAGAGGTAGCCTGTACTTCTGCTAAGCACTCTGCACTTGTACTGTGGAGATCAGTCTTCCTTCATCAGTTTTCTCTCCAGTTCCCTTCACCAGCAATAATCCTGTAGCTTGGCTATAGTTTTTAACAGAAAGGCAGTTGTCCAAATTGCTTGAACGGCACCAAGCTTTCACCTACAAGGGAGTCTTGACAAGTGAGTGTCTGCAGGGTAGATTAAAGATGATGGGAGCTGTTGAGAGAGATGATGAGAAACTCAGCTCATTAGTATTGTTTTCTGTGGGTATTTGTAACAGAATTCTCCTCATTGTTCATACACAATTTTTAGCTCATTTTCCAGTCAAGTAACCCACAAAGCATCAGCTAATTTGCACTAACTTGTCACACAGTGACAACGTTGGTATCACTTACTCACACTGGTTTCTAGACAAGCTGAGTGTCCTGAAGACAAGGAACCTCCTGTCTATGAGCCTGAAGTGGCTGGGGGCTACTAGGCCTGCCTTTTGGCTAATGTCTCTGAGGATGTGTGTCACATTTTTTCACTGACAGGGATAAACTTACCTCCAGTGAGGAGTTGTACTCATGGTTCAGATCTGCATCTTCTGCTGCTTCCACCAACCTCTAATGCAAGCGCACAGAAAGAAAGATGAGTGGGTGTGGTGGAAAGCCCTCCAGAAGCTCTTCCAGCTATATCAGCCATTTACACAGTTAGTGAAAAGACACATGACTGCCTCCTCCACCACAACACAGAGGCATGGGGCTATAAACTTCCCTCCTTTTCTGCTGATCCATTATTCTGTGCTGCAATTTACAGCTTGGGAAGTATATTCACATCTACTTACTCCAAAGTCCTTGCAAAACCTCTGAGCAATATTAGATATCATAGGACATATACAAAGAGAAATATGTTCATTTAGAGAAACAACAGCCAGAGATTTAATTTCATTTTCCATGAACCCTTCCAAAAAGCCATCGGAAAGGCATTTCAGACCCAGCCTGATGTCAGGATTTCATCAAAGGAAAAGGCCTTGTGGGAGTCTCAGTCTGGTATTGTTACTGAGACAAAGACCGTGACTTGATTTCATAAAGGGTTCAGTGATGCTGCGATCATTTGTAAGCTCTTACCATTTATGGAAGGCAATATGATCAACTAGTATTCTCCAATATGTTTCTTCAGGACACTAATTATCAATTGGTACAGACTAGGAAGGAATCCAGCTAAACATGTACATGTTTTCAGAGTTGCACAACCAGTGACAGTTTCAGCAAAACTACTTTTTGCTCCTTCACAAAGGATAAGGCAATCTAAACAATGGAAAAGTCTGGCTATGAATTTAATGTTATGGGCCAAAGCTCAGGGTCTAAATATGCCCACATTTCACTCTGAGATTCAAATGATGTGTTTCTGGATGACTTTTCCACATTAGACACCTTATATAGTCAAGGCACTGTGACTACAGAAATATGCTTTTCATAGTAGGTAAATATAAGGGTATATGATAGATACTTAGATGCAAGCAGTAAGAGGGGCCATAGTGATTACCTGCTCTGATGTCCAACACAGAAAGAGCTAAAGACCTCTTGCTATCTCATCCATGCTTCCCCATGTACACAGCTGGAAATCCAAGCACATTCCTTGCAGCTCGTGTTCAGGGGCTGCAGGAATTTCCCTTGAGCCACACACACAGCTGAAACAAGATACTAGTCTTTGATGGCCAGAGTGCATTACACAGAGATAAACTTTATTTTAATTTATGAGAGGGTTTTTTTCTCTTTAAACAGTTCTTTTCTCCTAAAAGAGTGTTCGTTCCCTCATATTTATTCCTAGACTTTGTTTTTATCTTATTTCCTACTTTGGGCTGAGGGAGAAGCCAGCATTCCCTTGTCTGAACACCCACATCCTCCCACCAGTGTCTATTTAAAGCTCAGAGTGAGCAACCAGCTGCACTAGCAGGCATTTGGTTGGGCAAGGAAGTCCTTGCACAGCCTCTGCGCCCACACTCGCCTAGTATAGGCAGGAGGCCTGCATCTACTGCTCTGGGGCTGATTAGGAGAGGACTTCCTTCCCCTAGGCCCCAGGGTCATACCTCAACAGCTTCAACCTTCCTGCGGAGCATGCTTTCCATCTGCTCTGAAAACTTCTTCACCAGCTCTAAGCCATCCACCTCTTTGATCTTCAGAGTCGGCTCAACATCTTTGTACTTCTACCGAAGGAAAAGCAAAAAATCCTGCTGAGCAGAAGGCTCTCAAGAAGGGTGAATCTATTATTGTTAGCTAGGTATTGTCTTTGGCAAAGAAAGATGTGTTGAAATAACTGGTCTTATTTATCACTTCCCATCTTTGCCTTTCATCCCTTTTTGCCACATAATACGGGTGTGTGCAGATCCCTGGCCATAACACAAAGCATCTTAACTAAGTAAAAGCAACTTATCCAATTGTTAGCTTGTGGATGTTGAAACCAGCAATGTACGTGAAGCTATTAGTGCTTACAAATAAGAGTTTTAAAAACCTAAAATATACATTGTGCTTACATCCATACTAACATTATATGCATCACATACCTGAAATTTACTTGAGGCAGAGAGGAGGGAAAGGTAATAGAGCTGTATTCTGTCATTAATTCACCTCCTATGTCATATGTGTTCTGGGGCACTAATGGGAAAGATGTCATGCTAGTGTATGTATTGTCCTCCCACACTGCCATCGTATCTGTAGGGTGACTTGTCGGGTCTGCAGCAAGAAGGGTCTACTTAGGGTTTAGGTGGGAGATTACCAAGGAAAGGACAGCAAGACAGTTATGATGCTGCTTATTCAGCATTCATGAGCATGCTTTGGGCCAAGAGAAGCACAGAGGCAATTCCCAGAAAGTGAGAATCACAAGCATGGCTACTTAGTGCTGTCTCCAGTGGGAGAGATGCTGTAATGAGAAGGATCAGGATCTGACAGCTTTAGAGATAACCAGTTTCTCCTGACCATGTTTCATATAATCTAGGCATTAAAAACCTGAGAGTACTCCCAAACTGGGTAATGGTAATCTGCCTCCCTAAATCTGCCCTTTCAAGACTGTATACAATGGCCTTTATTTCTCTTTTTCAAAAAATCCAAAAGCTAGCAGAGAGAGGCAGAAAGAAAGAGTAAGAAAACCTGCAATAGGACACAAGACAGTTAACCTATTTCAGAAAAGACAGAGCCTTATTTCCTCAGTAATGTGGAAGCACAAAGGCAACCAATTGAATTTCCCTGGTCCCTCATCATCATTTCTCTGCACAGTATATACACCCCCCTCTTCTTCATGTTGTATTAGCACCACAGCAGCAATCTCTGCCAGGGCTGGACTCCCTGTGGCAGTACAAAATGAGGTGGTGAACAGGGTAAGGGGATGGCAGGGCTTTTAGTGGCACTTCTGAATTAGAAGAAAATGGCAGGTGGGACAGGGAAGGGGGACTTTGCATGTCTTTGGACTGAACAAGCAGAGCTCCTTTTGTTCAAGAAGCTTATTGACCATCCAAGAGGGCAGCTGAGCACAGGCAGAGCAAGAAATGCCTTGAGCATGGGGCAAGCTGAGGAGATCAGACAGAAATAGCAGCAGCATCAAGCCTGCAGCAGGCATGGTGGGGAGGCTGCTCGCTCTGTCTGGCATGATTAACAGCAAGGGGTTTATTGGATTAAAAATGCCAGGCCTCACATCCCCTCTGCTGCTGCTGGGTAGCTGGGATGAGTGGGGGAGGAGGAGGAGGAGGTTTGGTTGAACATGAACGTTAGTGTAGCCATGCTGTCAGAAGAGGGATGTGCAAAAACCATCCCCCCCCCAGCCGAGGTCCTTGGCTGCTGATGAGACCACAGCACACATCCCAGATGGAACCTGTCCCATTTAGCTCCATGTCATGGTTTCATCGTGAGGGAAGTGATCTCTGACAGGCTAGGCTTTAATCAGGCCCTCCTCAGAGGGAGGAGGGTAATCTCTTCTGGGAAAGCTAGTGAAGGGGGGGACCACACCAGCATGGGCAAGCATGCGCTTTACAAAGTGACCTGCCATCGGTTACCTTGGGTCATATCGTCAATTAAAAAAAAAAACAAACAACAGGCTCTTTACTTCTCAATTATTTTTTAATGTGCTTTTGACACATTGACAAGTAGATGTTAATAGGGTAAAAGTAATCATGAGCAATCATGAGCAGTCTGCTAATACCATACACACGTCTTGCCCTGAGAACTCATCAGAGCTGGGAAGACAAAAAAAAACCCGGAACCTTTGTGCAAAGTTTCAGCTGGCTGCAAGGACTACACCAGGTTTAAGCTCAGATGCCCTTGGAGCTTTTTTTCCTACAAAAAAAAGGCACCAAACCATTTTGTATATGCATTCTCATCACTAAAATCTCTTGCTATTAATGATCATTCACTGCAAGAGCTCTTAAAGGTGGTCATTGGAATAGTACCTGTGATTTCCGTACTGTTATCACCATGGATGAAATGTATACCATGGCTGAAAGTACACAGCAATTGTCAACACAGGTGCTTGTAGCTGACCAAAGTTAACCTGCACAACCTGAGTTTAGGGTTCAGGTTATCAGATCATTATAATTTACAGAACACTAAACAGCTACAAGCTTAGGAAGACTGGCTGGAAGGATCTGATGTTGAAAAGGGGCCAAAAAGTTTATTTATCTAACAGAAAATCTTTTCATATTCACCTAGTACTTAGTATTCCCTTAAAACAGCAGGAGCAATTCATTAAGATTCTCCTTCCACAGTGATGGGGGTGGTGATTAAAAAAGTGAAATATCCAGGATTCAGTACCCTAAGTTTTATCTGCAAACAGAGATATGACACCAAATAGATTTTCTTGTTCCCACCTCCATGAAATTTAGCCCATTGAAGTACAGTGTTGCATTAATCACTGCTAGTGAAACTATATTAAGAGTGTGAAAGACATTCCTTTCATCTTCACCCAGGAAAGTGTCTTGACTGAACTTCTTTAATTCGTCTGTTCTTTGCTATGTAGTTATTTGTAGTGCTTTCTAGTAATTACATAGCTGGAGCCAGACCCTGATGTCCTTTCTCAGCAATATCCACAAGAGAAGGCAATCGGCATCTCAGCTACAGGAGGAAGCAGGGGTTAACACTCAGACACACTTCTAATGCAGTTAAGACAGTAGAAGAAAAGTTGGTTTGGGTCTGCTGAAGCTGATGGTGTCTCTAGCACCCAGAGGCAAGCCCCGAGAAGCCCAGAACCACCATGATGTCCTCCTGGCATGGCTGCCATTGGTGGCCCCAGGCCTTTGGTCACTGTCCGCAAACAGACCTAATAAGCCAGGTTCAAAATTTCTGTTGCTTAGCTCTGGGAGATATTACTGCCCTCTCCCTACTCAGCCTTTCACATTGCCGCTTTACTCCAGCTGTATCACCCACATCTGTCCTAGAGCCCAGCCAGCATTTTATACAGATCCATCATCTCTCAACCAGGTTTAAGTGCACAAGCTTATCTTAACCTCTGCTGCATAATGATCAAGAGAATACAAGGAATGTTTCAGCCATCAAACCGAAGCCATTCTTCAGCTTTTGCTACCTCTGCAAGGTTTAATTTGATGATATCCTGACTGCTTGGGGGCTTCCTCAAAGCTCTCTGATCCAGGGTGAGAACCTGTCTTTATGGATTCAAGAGATGTCTGGTGATTCACCAGGTCTATGGGAACAATAAGGTCTATTAAGAAATTGACCATTTGAGTTTGCAACATGGTATTAGGTTTCTTCTGGGGAAACAAGCCAAAAAAAAAACCCAAAAAAAAACAACCAAAGAAAACCAAACTCAAAGCCCCTAAAGGAAGTTTAGGCTAAATATTGAAGAGAAGGTTTATATGTAAACATTCTGTAACAGAAAAATTATGGCTCTCCAAACAACAACAAGATGGTTACTTCAAGCCTATTAGGCACAAGGGAGATGAAGTAAGATATGAAAGGTGCTGTTATCTCTCAGTTTGTATTTCCTCAAAGGTAAAATGCCTGTCGACTTAAACAAGCACCAAGGAAGGAATTGTCTGCCCTCTCCACTGTGCTTCCCACTCCATCCTTCTGCTGATCTGTGCATACTCATGCACACAGAAAAAAATATTTCATGTGAAAGAGAGACAATGACCCAAAAAGAGGAAGGTGCCTGAAGAACACACGTTTGGATTTCCAGACTTCAGTGCATTTGGCTCCTCAGGCCTGACTTGTCCACAGTCTTCACTGGTGTGGTGATCTACATAAAGCTATTTGGGGTCTGCCAAGGTGCATCTCATGGGGCATGAAAATGTTGCCTAATAGTAATCTAAATACTAATATTACTATGTCAGTAAAAGATCCATCTGCTTCCTCCTGAAGCTGTCCTGCAGCACTGTCAGGGACACAGAGGGAGCCCTCTAGGATAGTCCCTGCTTTGGGATGCTGATTTGCAGGAAGATGGCTGACCCAGTGCTTGCTAAAGAAATGGAGACTGAGAGAACTGAAGAAGTAGGTGCTGGCTGGTCCTCCTCTATTTCCTTAGTCCCAGGAAAACAAGGGGACATCCCCAAGACTACTTGCCTAATCCTAGGAAATAAGGCGAAATGAAGGAGATCAAAAAGTGGGACTTGAGGGTTGAAGGGTAAACTTCAGCTGTTTAAAGTGCTTAAATAAAGTTAGGGCAGGATAGGATGTCCATTTAGGAGATGACCCTTTGCTGGAGTATTAAGAGAGCAAGGCTGGATCAAGCATTCCCTGCTGAAAGTGGTGACAGTGAGTCATAGGTGACACTGTCCTTCTTAGGGGTGTCCAGAGACTGCAAAATACAATCGGTCTGTGCTGTATCCAAGCGCAAACACACACAAGAGCAAACCAGACACCTTCCCCTCTCCAAGAGGAAAACCATGTGGACATGGACTGGGACAGGCAAGTGCAATTATTTTAGAAGGTTGTCAGACCACCAGGGAAATATAGCTCTGCCTTGACATGAATGCTAGATTGGATTTGGTTACATTCAAGTTTCTTTTTAATCAGAAAATAGTTTTCTTCACTTCCAGTGAATTACAGCAAAAGCTGATAGAGTTGTGAATTTTTGTTCAAGATCTGGTTGCCATGATTGTCACTTTTAGTGGTACTATACTAGCATCTACAGGCCTTATATACCCCCTGCCCCAAAGAGATCAAGATCCCAAGAGAAAACATAGTGTGGACAGAGGGAGGCGAAGTGATCTGGCTCAACATCTCCAGAGGGCCAAGACAGCACAGCTGTCTTGACATTCACCTTGGTGCCACATCTGCCATTCTTGGCCTCCATCATTAACTTTCACTACACTGGTATTTTCAATCTAACCCCTGTTCTCCTTAGTCCCACTGACTTTTGACCCTTAAGGAACATGAACTCACTTAATCTGTTAGAAATAGCCACAGAAGCAGTGCAAGTTGGTGTGTTGAAGCACACCTATACAGCATCAGAGACAGATACCTGACTATCAGATAACCCCAGTCTGTAACTCCTGCCCACTGGAGCTCCAGCATCCAGCAGAGATGCCTTAGCATGTCACTTTGCCTCTGGCAATTATCACTTAGGGACCCCATGGTAGAATAAGCAATGCAGGAGCATCATCAAAAGCCAAACTTTTGCCTGCATCTATATTCCACCACAGCTGCCTCATGATTAGTACATGAAGTATCTATATCAGTGCCATCAGCTTTTTGTTGCACCTAAGAAGAGCTGATGATCAGTATAGACCTTTGCAATTAACCTTGAAGGCCTTTCTTGACCAAGCCTAGCAAAGGTGATGCTCCCTTACTCCAGAAAGCAGCACTGTGGGGAGAGGTAAGTAGAGGGCTCATCAACAAGGCAAGGCAAATGATATCCAAATCCTTTTTTGCACTGGAATGTGAGTGTTTATAATAACACAAGGACAGAAATCGGACACCTAGAAGGCCTAAAAGGCAATGCATAGCTTGTATTGAAGAGAAGAATCAGAGAAAGAGTAAAGAAAAGGAAGCGGATGGCCACTTGAGGTGAAGTGACTGCATCCCTTCAGATGCATTCAGCAGCCACCAGGCCCCTGAGCAGCACTGGGGAGGTACTGATCCACACAGCCCTGATGCCGCAGTGCAGAGCCCACCAAACCTGAAAGAAGAGCAGCCATTCACCTCTGAACTAAGAAATCAAGGTAAAACAGGACAACCTCTCTACAGCTGCAAATGGAACCAATCATTTAAAGCCCCTGGAGCTACACCCTTTAGCACTGGTAGAGAGTTTAGTGCAACAGTGCCTGTTGTTTGGTGACCAAGCCAAGCAAAGTTCTGCACCTCTGGAAGATCACAGCTTCCAGGGCACCTGCCTCAGAGATCCTGTTCAAACAGTCTCAAAGGCACAACTCAAAGATTTTAGGAGTGACTGGAGGAAGACAGATGAGGAAGCAGAAAGAAACAAAAGTGCCAGCTGGAGAGCTGCAGGAGGTGATGATGAGGTGACAATGAGAAGGTGAGTGATGCACGAGAGGGACTGATACACTTAGGAAGGGAGGAGTGAAGGGTAATTATGGAAGGGCATGAAATCATCATCAGAGGGGAAACATGAGGAGTACTATTAAAGAGGGTTTTTTTTTAAATGAGACAATTTAGGTGGCATTTAGCCACGGCTAACGAAAAGAGGAAAGGCATTAGATGAATCCCTCTCTCCAGTTCAGGGAGAATGGTCACAGGGCATCACTCTGTACTTACGAATATGGACCTGCATGGTTTTGAAAGTTAGCTGGAAACCTGTGTATTTTGCTTCCTTCAACAGGAAGGAGGAAACCTTGGGGGCCACAAGGGGAGATGTTGAGAAACCAAGGAAACCCTCGCAGCTTTTGCCTACCTTCTGCAACAGGAGAGAGCCTGAATACTTAGTCACAATGGAGTACAGCTCCCCACCGAAGGCATCTGCCCAAGACTTCACCCTAAAAAAAAGACAAAATCAGTGTTAGTAATTCAAAGCCAGCAGAACTGCTTCCTTCTTTAGACAGGGAAAACTCCATCTTCTTGAGTATGAACCCTGCTGTATTTCTCTAAGCCACTATAATGACAACGTTTTCTCCCCAGATTGCTATCCAGACAAGCAATGAAGCAGGAGGCAAGTGCTGTTCTTGAACATTCTGCCCAGGACATTGGTCAGCAAGGTGAAACACTGAGTTCTACTGGTCTTGGACATCACATTTTGACTCAGAGTGGAATTTGTCTCACCTAACTTCAGAAGTTGTACATTTGGTCTTAGATACCATCTGATTTCCTCTATTGTTAACCATGTGAAATAAATAGCTCCTTGCAGACATCTATTTGTCTTCACCGATTGCAGACAGAACCTGGACTGAAGGGCTAGACACCTAACGTCAAGGCTGCTGAAGAGAAATGAGTGTCAGACTTGAAAGCAGTTGTCAAGATTCACCCCTTGGATTCAGTTCCTAGAGCTGTGTGGGATACAGACTAAGAAGCCAGACAAATTCACTGCTCTCAGTGGAGTTACTATAGCTTGATAATACCAGAATAGATTATGCACCTCATCATTGTAATACACTACTCACATTTGTGCCATCCTGTAAATAATTGATGATAGCGATACCACATGGAGAACATAAGGATGTTGAAGAGCAGCCTGAATACTGAGCCATCCAAATCAAAATAGATGGCTTTCATAATTGACAGAGCACTTCATCAGAAATCTGTTACATGATTCACATTAAGCAGTTCCACCTACATGCAGTTCCTTCAACAAGGATTCACTTAGGAGAAATTTATTTAATGAAATAAACAGCCTTCTCCACTTACCAGAGCGCTTATTTATGGGGTGCAGAGCTTTACCTATGGTTTCCAGTAGATTTCTTCTAGTCCTAAGCAGACTTTAACTTTAGGGCCTTATTTCCCAGTGCATTGCACCACATTTGTGACACAATAATACACCACCCTAAAGATGAACTTTGGAGTAAAGCCAGCAGAGCAATGGTGGAATAATCACAACAGCTAATTTTAGCCTAGACAAGCCTGTTTAGGCTCCCCTCTTGAAAACAGAGACAGATAGGCAGCTATAGAGGATGATTTGGCACATATAAGGCTTCTGCTCTGAACTATACCTCTCTCTACTGCCTATAAAAGGAGTATAATGAGAGTGAGTGCCTTTTTTAATCACTCCTTAACTGGAAATGAGGCATTCATTTCTAACCACTGAGTGTGATCTAGCACCAGCAGAAGTCAGTAAGAACAAGGTTTTTTTGTGTTTTGTTTTTTTTTTTTCCCCCATTGTGCTCTGCATCTTATTTTGACAGTCAGAACTTTTATCTCTTCTTTTCATTCTTAAAGAAAAAATAATACAGGTATTTGCTAGGAGACCAGGATTTATTGCTCCATATCAGAGTTGTTCTAGCAAGCCTAGAATGAAAGAGGAAACCAGAAACAGGACCCCATGAGATGCTTTCCTGGTTAATGTAGTGACTAACACATTCTGTCAGGTATGAGGATGTCTGAATCAACATTTAACTCGATGTCCATCTGCTACTGATGGTTTTATAACTTTAATGTATGAGATATTTTGTGCTGGTATTAACTAATATTCTCCAGTCTCCTCACATTTTACTGTAGAAAGAGAGAACCTAAACATGAAGTTTGGGATAGTAATTTTAGCAGGGAGGTTTATTTTTTACTCTATTTTCCTCCCCCCAAAATGAGGTGTGTGTGTTTCTGGTCTTTCTGTTTTGTGTTGTGTCTGTGGCCATACATGTGCCCCTATTCTTTCCAGCCTTCATCATTTTTCAACCCAGCAGCATGGAAGAGTCTGTGATAATAATTTCTGGCTAGTGGATGCGGTTGGGCAGCTTCAGTGGAAAGATGCTATTATCGAGGTAAACACCCACAATACAAGCTTAGCAATGACCAGTCAGTAGAGAAGCCAGCCATAGACAGTTTCATAGAAGATCCAGCCCTACTGCTTGTGGATCTGCTTATTAGTGAAGTCCTTAAATCCACTATGACTTGGGATTCTCCACTTCCATAAAAACAGGAAAGGGAAGGTTGGATTTTAGCCTTGGAGAGTGCAGCAAAAAAACCACCAAAATGTATGAACCTTGAAACTTCCAGTAACAGCAGAATTTGAGAGAAAAAAAGTCCAAGTTTTGTGTAATTTCACAATTTCTATGTGGGTGCCCTGTGTCAGATGCTCAGCCTGGGAGGGCTCTCCCAGCCCGCCCAAGGCAGCAGCCACTTCTGAGCTGCTGCTCTGACCTAGGGGCTGATATTTCTGTTGGTCTCAAAGCAAAGGAGGAAGGAGACGCAAAGGCAGAGGGAGAGCAGAGTGAGTGCCAGAGAGCGCCAGCTTTGAAGGGCTGGTTGGAAAGTTGAAAAGGGGGGCACAGAAGAATGAGAGGGCACAAAGGTCCCGAAGGCCTGCGTGGCAGCGCTTAGGGGTGGGTAAGTAAAAATATACGGTGGCATTTCATAGAAGTTGAAAAGGAGGCAAGTGAAGAGGCAGAAATATGCTGGCATTAATATATTTAAAAGATAATTATTTGCCAGGTAAAGGAGAAACCCTAGCCTGATGAATTTAAATAGGTTTCCTTATTTTTTTCATAAACAACTGAGAGAAAAGGTCAGTCTAAAATTCATCAGGTTGCAGAGAAATTCCATCTAAGACTGCTGGCTCCATGAACTCAGGAGTAGATGCATAGAGACAATAGGGGCAGTCTAAAGAGGCCGTATGATGCGGATCGTTGTCTCTCCCACCAGCATTTCTCAATGTTTCCAGAACCTCAAGAGGCAAAGGCTGACCAGCCAGTGCCAAATCCTCACTATCCTCACAGCTGCAAATACTTCTGTCCATTTCATGGCCAGCTGATGAGCAGACTCATGGCCAGGAGGGAAGAGGAGGTGGTTTCCATGCTGAACTTGCACCCCAGAAGCACTGCTAGCAACTGATCAAGAAGATTTTTGCACCACTGGAGTTAAAGCTGAGTGAGCTTTGCAAAGATGTGAATAAGTTGGCAAAAAACTGAGCACAGTGCAGCAAAACCAGGCACAACCTGGGGAAGCAGCACAGGCTGATTTAGGCTGGTGTCACTTAACAGTGACTGAATGCACCTGGTGTTTAAGACTAGTTTTCTGTCCCCAAAACATCCCTGTGTAATCTATGGAGTAGGTGCATTTTTTGATGCTTTACTCCCTTTGGCCCTCTGGCCATTGTGTTCTTCTACTGAAATTTCATTTGTAAAGGGCAACTTTTGTGTTCTAGTTAAATTCATCAGTGGATTTGAAACACCAGGGACTAATTTAGCTGTTGGTCTGGTTTCAGTATCAGGGGAGAAAAGCTCTTTTTCTATTGTTTATTCTTCATTCTTGTACATGAATAAGTTCTAAATTGTGCAAAGTGACGTAATCCTTTTCTCAGTAGTAAAGGGCTTTCACATTATAACTAAACACATCGGAAAAGGATTTGATCAGAGATTGCCTGCCTTTAATCCTTGCACTTGTATTCAATGACGGAAACAGCAGAAAGGACAGGCTGGCTTCTTAATGCCACAGATTTCAAGGCCAAAAGGTATTTCCATGCAGTATTTACACTAGGCATGGAAAGTTGATTTTTATTTTGCATAGTCTGAAATTATCAGAAGTTGGATTTTATTCTGTGTAACCTCTGCATCCTTTTTGTAAAACCCAAATCAGAGACGCTTTCTGAGGAAGGGCTTGATAGTGCAGCCAAAAATAAATTTGGTGGCAAAGTTTCCTGAGATCACCCTGGATAAATTCAGTGCAACTCTTGGTAATCACGTGGGCTGAATTGGTGAGCACATCTTCAAGGGTATAATTGGCAATTTTTGAATATAAAACATTTTCTCAATCTCAGGAAAGGTCTTGAGCTGATTCATCAGTTTATCAGACATATTTCCTCTTGAGATTGGATGGCAGTCTTGTCTCCTCTCCAGACCAACCTGCTGTCCTGTGCAGACAGACCTATGCCAGCTCCAGAGAAGCTGCCCCACAACATCTTTAACCAATCGTGGTGCTGACATTTTTAATCCCTAAAGGATTTAACTTGCCTAAATTTAACAAGGTGAAGTCTTTATAAAGTGGGTTTGCTGAGCGCTGTTAGCTTCCTGGTGGGCTGCTGGGGTGGGCTGCACCGCTGGCAGGGAGCTTTCCAGTGGTGACTGTGCCGGAGGGGCCACTTATGCACGACAACGTGCGTGCAGGCATGGTGCCCTGCAAACCCACACCCAAAAAGGTGCATCAAGATTCCCTGCATGTGCACTAGCACCTGGACCAAAATGCACAAAACATGACTGTTTCTGCTTTGTAGTGCAGCTCAGCTTTTATTTC
Organism: Athene cunicularia; assembly: GCF_003259725.1. Classification (NCBI taxonomy): domain Eukaryota; kingdom Metazoa; phylum Chordata; class Aves; order Strigiformes; family Strigidae; genus Athene; species Athene cunicularia. The sequence continues at coordinate 12,306,644 of NW_020799092.1, read as the reverse complement.
CTATGCTCCAGAGCTGTGGGAAGGGCTGTTATGCCTTTTGTAGTAAGGTGGAGCAGGAGCAAGCAAGAAAAGACACTGTGGCCTCTTTCCTCTATTTAGCCTCTCCTTACTAACATCCCCTGATATCCACACACATGAATAAACGTGTGTGTGTGTATTACCCAGGCTGTGTATGTGCGTATGAAGGCTTTTTTCAGCTGTCAGCGTATCAGACCAACACAAGGGATCAGAGCTTAGGAGCTGCTAACCTTGCACTGCACAATCCGTATCTCGTGTGTCAGACACACATCTTCGCTCAAACAGCCTGTGTGTATGCCTCCCACTGCTAAACTGAGGAGCTGCTAAACTCAGGCCACTTACATCTGCCTCCATGGCTGAATCTCCACAAGTTGCACCAGCAGTGGGGTTTCATGAACATGCCTTTAAACTGGTTTTGCCTTCTGCCACCCAGTGCATTAAGCAGAGCATTAATAGATGTCAAAGTGCTTAACTAAAGAAGATGAGTATCATCCCCATTGACGAATGGAGAAAATGAGGCATTGCATCTGCACTAGACCTGGGAACTGAATCTGATTCCCGTGCCTGTGACCCCTCCCAGGAGCCATTGCCACCATTGTAAGGAAACGCCACCCCCCCTGCAGTGACATGCCCCTCCAGACAAGCCTGCATCCACAGTGCCTGCCACTGCCAGGGATGCCTTCCCACCCACCTGCCCATGCCCACAGCATTGCCCACTCCATGCCAGAAATGCCCCATGCCATAGAGAGGGAAACACTTACGTCTCCAGTGGGATCTTCGTCTGGGCCCTGACAGAGGGCAGGAGGAAGAAGAACGAGAGCATCATCCACAGGACAGCCCAGGGCCCCATCCTCCATGTGCCAACCATCAGCAAGGGCACTGGCCGGTGGGATGCGGGGGTTCCCCGCCTTTCCTGCTGCCCTGGAGAGGGTCCCACGCAGCCCCCGACATGCTGCCAAGCTGGGCGCCCTGCTGCTGTGAGGCCAAGCCCCAGGGTGACCCCAGCTACCTCTGCCCTGGGAGTGTCACTCCTGCTGCTGGGTGCTGTCAGGGGTCTTCGGCACAGGGCAGGTGGTAAAAAACCTGCTGGGAGCCCTCGGCAGCGGGCACCCACAGGTGCGGTGCGTCTCTGCACCCCGAGGAGCAGCCGTGCTGGGAGGGAGCTCCGTGCTGGGAGCTGCAGTGGCTACATAATCCCCCACCAGTCCCTTAATCCTCTTGCCAAGCAGCAGCAGCCGCAGATTTAGGGTAGTGGAGTGGGATAAAATCACCCAGGATTACTCTGATTCCTGAAGACAGGTCTCAGCTTCAAAGGTCAGGCCATGCCTGCTTTAAAGGGGTCACATCCACACCCCTGACCCCCCCTCTCCCCCCAGTCTTTGATCTGTGTCCTGTAGGGCTTCTCTGTCACACTGCAGGATGGTGGTGGGTCACCCCAGCAGGTCACCCCAGCACTGTCTCCTCCCCACTGGGGACCTGGGGTTGGGTCCAAGGATCATGGGTCATGTGGCAAGCTCCTGCGGGCACCAGCAGGTTCATGCTGTGCTGCTGCTTGGTGATGAGGTTTGCACAGGTCTGATGAGGCTGGGCAGAGCTGGTGCCTTGGCAGCATCCTGTGCAGGTCCTGCCAAAGCACTCGTCCTCCAAAGCATGTCTGGGGACCTCACACAGGTGAGAGGAGAGGAGGGAAACTGGGCAGCAGGAAGCAAAAATGGCATGAAAAAAAGGACTCTGACAGGTTTAACTGATTGCCTCTTAATGTGAGTGATTATTTATTAATAGTCAAACCTCTTCATTCAGGCAACATTCAGTTGAGATTGCTATCCCCTCATCTATGTCTGGAGACCAATGAATTAAAGGACCCCAATAGCTGAGTTTGATGAATAGCAGCAAGTAGCAAACTGCATGCTCAGGTAAGGGGCACACTATATAAGCTCATTACCATCATGAGAAGTATGAAATATAAATAATTACAGATACAGCAGTGGAAAGACTATAAATTACTAGAGTGACCCATTGAACAGCTTGACTCTATGGCTATGAATTAACCTGTTTATTAGAGTATCTTCCAATCATCTTTTGCACCTTTACAAATGGCTTTATATATTTAATATAAAATGCAAAGCCATGCTAGATTGTTAGATTTCTCTTAAGTATGTGGAGGGGAAAACTGGCTGTTAAAGCACTAAAGTAAAACTAAGGCATGTATTATAGATGTGCTATTGAGTGCAGCATTGGTGCCACACATTAAATGGGATAACAGAAGTAGCAGAGGAAATACAGAGAAGGGAATAAAACTGTGAAATGTGGAATAGAGGTTAAATTGCATGATGAAGAGGCTGAAAGCCCAGGGTGAGCAATTCAGTAATTACAGGAATAACTCACCTCAGGATAGGATGGTTTCATCATTTATTACAATCTTTATTCAAGACTGAGTATCTTTTTGAAAGTTAGAATCTTCTTCAAGCAGAAGTTGTGGGCCTGAAGGGGAGATATTTCCAGATTATGTTCTTAAATTTATGCAAAGGGTTACACAGAAAGGTTGAAATGGTTCTTTCTGACCCTAAAAATCTACAAAAAAATCAATTTCTGCACACACAAACACTCTAGAGACAGTGCCTTCAGGGTACCACATGGCTGTACAGCAAATGCCACAGTCAGCATGTGAAGGAAACAGGCAGAGCAGATCTGGATCTTAGTAATGCATTTCTCAAACAGCCAAAATGTGCTATGGGGGCTCTTACCCCGAAAAGGGGTACATCCAGACCTGGATGGTCCCAGGGGGAATCTGGAGTTGAGGACGGTGTGGTGTGTTGCCCAAGGGAGCAGACTGAACTGATTGCCCTTCCCCTGACTCTGGCCTCACGCTGCTGGGATGGGGGACCATGGGGCTGGACTTCTGCTGCCCCCTCCTTCCTCTGCAGCCTGAAAAGAGGAGACCATTGCTCTTAGAAGAGCTAGGAAAACTGACCATCAAGGTCTCATTTCTCTGTGTTTACCAGGATTAAAAATGAGGGGTGGCATCCGGGGTGGCAGGCTTCCCTGTCTGGAATCCTATGAGAAAGAATGAAAGCAAACACTTAACAAGGAGTGAGCATTTAAGGCTGCAAGAGGTATGGAGTGAGCAAGTACAGCAGATTAGAGCTAAATTTGCAAAACCATGGTGCGATAAAAAAATGCCAGGGTGATTTTGTGCTGTATTCACAGGCAGGGGGAAGATTTGCCAGCACTATTAATTTCTGGTTTGACTAGGACCTCAGCTCAGTTTGGATTATCTTCTTGTGAGAAGATACTGGCAAATGTCAAGACCAGCCAGAGAACAAATGTCATCAGAAGACTGGGTAAGACTGTATTGAGGAGAGTTTATTAAAGGCAGTAGAAATCCTTGTTTGTTTAATGTATTTATATGGTGACCTTGAGGTGGATATGTCTGAGCAGACTGAATTGTAGTCTTACAGTGGGATAAATGTAAGGAGAATGGGGCAAAACAGGGGAACTCTACACTGAGAATCAGAGAAATCTGATTAGAAAGATGTGCTGGGCATGGCACAACCTCTTGAGGCAACTTCTCTCCATGCAGTACTGGTTAATAAGGCACATTTTGTAGCAGCTAAGTGTCTCTTTGTTAGAAAATCAGCTGGAACAGGGGATATGGCAACAACCTTGAACACAGCAAAGAGGAAAGGATGAGGAGCAGGTGGGATGGTGTCTCAGCTTCCTCAGGCATCAAGCTCATTGTGATACTACTCCTGTTGCCAAGAGGTTTATTGGGCTGAAGCTGGTCACCAGAGACACTTCCTCCCCACAGCACCAGTGGTACTGATCTCCCCGTTGGCCCATGCAGTGAGGCGGGGGTGCTCCCTCCTATTTTCTGGGTACTCTGGACCAATGTCTCAGGGCCTATGTGGAGAGAGCATCAGGGTCTTTTTTTGCACTGTAGATATCAGTACTGACTTGTTTTTCATTTTGGAGACACTGGGATCTTTCTGTGTGCCTATCACTGTTGCATACCTCAAAGCAAGTATTTTCTCCATCATAATCCTAAACTTAAAACATCTGGGACATAATCACTTAATAATTTACTTCAATTTTAAATAACTTAAGGCATGATGGGAATAAACTATGCATTCTTGTTTACAGCAGATGCATTTATCTGAGATAATAATCTTGTGCCTCTCATTATCTCTTGGCAGGACTCCTTAGATAAGTATCTGGGTAGATAGAAGCTCCTGGTCAAACATTCTCTTGTGAACCTGCTCTCTCAATGGTGTTTGAGCTTGTGTCCTGTTCAGGAGATATGAGGTTGATGTCTCTGGCCTGTCTGAGTAGGTTTAACTGTTTCTCAGGGTGGATTGGAAAGCAGTAATGCAGTGTTTTGCCAATACTAGAGAATCTGATCTCCTTGTCCCAGCAGCTGCCAGGAGGAGGGGGCCCTTGCCAGAAGCAGCAATGGAAAAACACTTTTAGTTGTGGTTTTAATGGCTGGTCATGCAAATCTCTTCTGATGAGGTTTCAGTGCTGTAGAGAGTTAGCACTCACAAGCTGAATTTGTGGGGGTGTGGATTTAATAGCTGAGCATGAAAGAAAAAGAGGGCTGCAGGCTCGCTTCTGCTTGAGTGCTGATGCTGCAGACAGGCCCTGGGCTGGAGAGGTATCCCCACAGCTGGCTGAGTGCTGCCCTCCTTCCCTGTTTGGTCGCATCAGTGCCTGTGAAATCCCAGCTGAGCTCTGGTAAGCCCCGGGGCAACAGGGAGATGCTGTCTGGTCTAGGACTGGGTTGGCCAGGTGACTGGCAGTGTGTCTGGGACCTGGCAAGTTTGGGTTGATGAGACCTGAAAGATCTGTGGTGGTGGGTGAGCACAGTCTCTGTAAGTGCCCCTTTGTCACCACAGCCATTGTGGAAGAATGATACCTCACTCACTCCCAGGTGTGTTTTGGGTTAAATTAGCTTCTTTTAACACCATCTGGATTCAGGGGAAGTGCTTGATAGTCTGAAGCTGTGCATGGAAGTGTTCTGCTATTGCGACAAGGCTGATGAGTGCCGGTGGTCACAAGGAGGCCCTGATATGACTCCATAGAGGAGGCACACAAAAGCCTCTTTACCATAGGAATGCAACTAATACTTGGATACCTGATACCTAACTAGGATCTCTCTGGAGTAGGACAGACTCACCCGTGGTATAACACAGGGGGGATATACAGGTACACCAACTGATGCATATGAAGGTATTATACCACTGACTTCCTTAATTTCAGGTTGCCTCAGAGGCAGTGAATAATAGATGAATATCTGGCCTGCAGAGCATCATCAGATGTCAGCAAGATGACTCGGACCAAACGTGTCCTTCAAGACCCCACATTCCACCCGGGTGCTCTGTAAATATCTGCCTGCAGACCCATTCATCTGCAAGCCACATGTTCTCCCTGTTGTTTATAGAAGCAGCCAATAGGTGTCATAGTAATTAATGCCTTTGGCTGGTTACTTTGCCTTCCCCCCCCCCCCCCCCCCCCCCCCCCCCCCCCCCC
>NW_020799092.1:12270715-12301050 GCF_003259725.1 Athene cunicularia | reverse complement strand
TTTTTTTTTTTTTTCTTTCCCACAGCTCTGCTCTAAATTTACATTTTTTTAAATACTCCAAGATGAATTTTTTTTTTCCCCTAGTAGCATTATAAACCTTCATCAGGCACAGAATTCTGAGCAGCAGGAAATTTAGGGCATGGAGGGAGACACCAAGGGAGAAGCAGAACGCACAAGAGACAAGGAGCACTGAAGCATCTTCTCACCATCTATGAAGGCAAGGCAAGAAGAAGAAAGAAATAAGGAAAAGGAGAAGTAAGAGAAAGCAGGTGCTCAGTTTAGGGAGAACTGTGAGCAGAATGCAGCTTTCCAAGGTGCTGTCACAAAAGCATCCAGAGTGAAAGTCAACTTTATCTCTCTGCTATGAAAGGGTTAAACCTAATCTTTTCAATTCCAAGTCCACATGACCTGAAGGAAGTTGATTATGAGGACGGGAAACCCCATTTTATAAGAGATTAAAGTGTTTTGTGGTAAAGTGGCTGCACTATAACAGCTTTTTCGAGGGAGGAGGCTTTGCTTCATGGGGAGCCCCAGGAATTGTGGTGCATCAGGTGACTAAATAAATAATGCCACTTACTCTGTTAATCTCCATGGGTGCAAAGACACTTGACTCAGTGCACGTCTAGCAACATTATTTATGTTGCCAAATCCTTTGTATTAAATGTCTGATGCAATGACCCTATTCAGAGGACATTACAAATACCTGCAAAAGGATTCAGGATTTTGCAAGGGTATCAGGACAGGGGTATTTGGGCCAAATTAGGGTTCCTCCAGCCTGACTGTGCTAGAAAGAAGGAGGGTGCCTTCTCCCAGGTGTTCCCCTGTCAGGGTCAGCAGATGTGGAGGTCATAGAGATGAGTTACTTGTTTTAGTGGTCTGACATTACTGCCTCACCTATTTGCTGAGACACTGATGAGGATTTACCAGGTAATGGCTATAGGGTGCTTTGAAAATACAGAGCACTCTCTAAGTCTCTGCACGAGAGAGACAGCATAGACTGGGGCCAAGGACCATCTTCTCCATGGCAAATGATCTACTGGGGCAAAGCAGCAAACATGTCCACTTCCTTCCCCTCCCCTGATTTATCTAGATCACACTGTCTGTGGTCCAGGGGTCAGACCGAGCCCACAGGGTGGTTTTGTCTGTTCCCCAACGACAGGGATGGGTCAGGGAGACAGCAGAGCTGGTCTGCAGCACTCTGCAGACCCCTCTGTACTGATCCGGGCATTAAACATCTGCTTGTCAGGAAAAATGGCATCAATACAGATGAGCTGACTATCCCTGGTGTAGCATCTGTGGGTCATGGGTTCTGCGGCTGTCGGTTTGCACAATATATACAGCAGTTGTGCCTGATCCCTGGGGAAGCTGCTACATGCTGCTATAGCATAAAGGGCAAAGTTTAGGCAGAAAGACTTTCAAATATTAAAAAAAATAATTCAAAAGTTTCCTGTTAATTTTATTTGGTTTACTGCTGATACTGAGTGTCCAGGCAAAAGCTGTTGTAGAAGTGCACATCAGAATTTCTGGAATATTCAGAACTCAATTAAAAATCTTAAAGGTTCGATTATTTTTTCCCTTTCTTTTGATTTCACAGAAGGGAGCAGCTTTGCCAAAATTCTAGGTCACAAATTATAACATTTCATGCTTTTCTTCTTTGAAAAGAGGACTATTTTTTTTTCCCCACAAAAATCAGAGGCGATCAGTTTCAGTGTGATTAAAGAGAAAAGCTGGGCTTTGGATACATTTTACCACACACTGATTGTAGGTGTAGATAAAAACAGTCCATTCTTTCATGAATATTAATGAAAACATGTTTTGTGATTTTAGGCACCCATCAATTGTTATTAAAAATACCCTGACAGTTTTGAAGAAGAGAAAGGAGTGGGGGAAGGGTCTGCAAGGCTTTCCACATCCGAGTAACACCATTTTGCAGCAGCTTGCATTGCTCTGCAGTTACTCTATAGCGAGTATGAAAGGTGTTTCCCTGACACACGGCTACTCAATGGGCTGATGGGGAATGGTCTTTAGCCCATCCGAGCACGGCAGCACCGGCACTGTCTCCTTTTAAACTTTTTTAGCCTCTGGTTAAAATTCAAGTCACTTCCCATCACCCTAAATTGCCTCTGAGTCTGTAATTAGCTCAGTCACCTGCCAACTTTCATAACACACACTCACTCTTCCTCCCTTCAACATCTGACAGCATCTCACTCAGTGAGTGCTTTCAAAGAGATTCCCCCCTCTACCCCAGGGGTTTTCATGCGATGAGCCTGCTCCGAAAGAATGAAGATGCAAATCATGTTGTGCCCAGAAGGATCATTAAATGCCTTCTTTGATTTCCTTCAAGGAGCACAAATTAGCTGAGGAAGCAAACCAGCACATTTCTTGCTAGTGGTTTTTGTTAATGTTTTTTAACCCCCATCAAGCACAGGATAATGGAGCCAGTAGCCTCCCCATGGTGGGTGAGGTCTCTTCAGGCTGCAGCCATCTCCTCCCAACATGGGTGCCAGCTGAGGAGAACATCAATCCCCCAGGACAGAGTGGCTCATAAGGATTTAGCCTGGTCTAGATAGGCATGTTAGGAGCGGAAATAATCTCTCCTTTACTGCTGGAATGCATAACAGTGTGCAAAGTATATGTCTAAAAAAAATAAGTTTCTAGCAGCCTCACTTATTCTGCTTCCTTCTGCTGTTGTCAGCATCTGGGCAGCACGTGGGACAGTCAGTAGAGAGATGGGGACAGCTTGGCAAACCATTTGCTTGGGTCAGGGACAGAACAGTCTGCAGCATGCTTGAAATAAAACTAAGAACTACATTCACTGTCCATTGCAAAAAGTGGAATTTCAGATTACCAGAGCTGCAGATAAATAAACAATGCATGCAGATATTGCAAAAAAGAAAATTTGAATTCCAAGTCTAAAATCATCTGCTGTTTGCTGAAGAAACACTTCAGCTGCTTGCCTTCTGGTTAGTGCAGTGTCGAGGCTGAAGTTAACAACTTTCTGAGCCAGAGGCTCCTGAAGTTTCAGACAGAAGCCAAACAGTTGTGCCCCAAGGGATTTCTTCGCAGGAAATCTGATGTGCATAAAGTAGGCAGAGTGGCACTGAAATCTCGTTAGCGATGGTTGCTTGCTGCAGCTCTGACCTTAGCTTAATTCGTTCAAGTGATGCTGAGGTAATTGGTGTTTGGAGTTTCCCTTTTCTAGCTGAAGTTTAAACCTCTATCTACTCTGCTTGCCAGGCCTATAAATCCCCTAGAAAGAAAAGGCATTACCTGTCTCTTCCTGTAATCTAATGTACAGTCTCACACTTTGACAGCCACTAAGTTACTTGATGGCTGTGTAGGGGCTAAAGTATCATAGCAGGCAGCAGTGAGATGTGTGTTGCAGCTTGCCTGCTGATAATTCTGGGGGAGCATTTCTCTGAATAGTTGAAACAGCCATTAGACCGTGATGTCTTTGTCCATTTTCAAAGCACTATGTTGCAAGAAATGAAGACCACGTCTGAGAGACCATGATGGATGGAGTCAGCAAAGCCACTCCAGCAATCCTGCCCCAGGAGCACTGGCAAACATTGGTTTGCAGGCGCAGGTCCCTGTGGTGGCTCTTGCAGGGTATGTGAGAGCTGCACCTAACTGGGAGGGAGAGGGACCACAGCCTCTGCCAGCATGGGGTACCCATCACACTGCTGATGGTATGTCTCACAAGATCCCTGGGCAGCCACAGGTGACATTTCCATTGCAGGCCAGGACACAAGTGCTCCCAGCTGAGCAGCCACAGCTGTGAGAAGGGGGCTGTGACTCTGCAGCAGTGGCACATTGCGCTGCACAGGGACCTGTCCTTTTGGCATTACTGGTGTATGTAGTCTAAATTATTATATCAGGCAGGTCATATTCAAATTTTCCCCTGCACTTTCCAGCTATATAAGACTCTACCAGCTGCTGAGTATCACCTACCCATGTGGAGCCCAGTGCAGGAGGGAAACCACAACCAAACAGAACAGCTGGGTTTTACAGCATATGCTGTTATGCAGCCTTATAGTGATCCCCTCTCTGTCATTGAGACATAGGGCCAGCCGCCTCTGCCAGGACACTCCACCTGCTCTCCTGCTCCAGTAAATTCCCCTTACACAACTTGCACCTTCACCTTGGAAGCTCCAGCTCATTTAGGAGGTGAATTCCTGAGACTGATTGCTGCAGAGTGGTAGGCAAGGCCAGAGACCCTAACACTCCTCATCACACCCTGAACAAGTGAACAGTGCCCAGGACTTCACAAGCCCTTTGCTGGGCCACCTCCAAACTGTGCTGTGGCTATTGCCACAGTCCTCAATTTCTTGCCAGCTTTGTCCCATCTTTAAAGAGCCATGAGATTCCACTTGTCTTCTAGATGTTTTCCAGAGCTCTGCTGATTTTTTTTTTTCTGTGTGCTAATGTCTGGTTTCACATCTACCAACAGCTGCTTTCTCCTCATCTATCCAGGCAGAAACAGAAAATGCAAAGCTTATTCACTTCCAGAGCCTTTCCTCCAAAGATGGTCTCCAGCAGCAAAGAGCAGGCTATTGTTCTTTCTCATCTCACTGACACAAACATCTGTTGAGGGTGATCAAGAAAGAAAGGAGCTCACTGCTTTGACAGTCCTCCCAAAATGCTGAGGGGAGGCCAGCAGGCTTTCAAATACTGCATGCTGCTGGTCATACCCAGGCTAAAAGATAAAAAGAAATAACCTAACACAGAAGCAGAGGCGGTTGAGGTAACTAAAACCCCTTATAATTGCTTGCTTAGGAGGGCTAGGAAAGCTGATGGGCTAGAATAGCCATGGAGCCTTTTTCCTGCTTTTTGGCAGAGAGGACACCTGTTAGCTGGATTGAGTATGATGCTGCATATGTTAACCAAGTAGAAAATTGTTATTGGCACTAGGAAATTGTGAGTTGTGTGTATGGCAGTTCAGGGCCAAGAAGGTGTAGAAACAAATGCAGATAATGTGCTTGAGAGCACACGGTGAGCTTGAGCTCTGTACAGCAGTTCTGTGTAGACAAGGTGAAAAATTTTTGTGTTCAGCAGAGAAAGATGTTTTATCATACACAGTGGTTTTCGGCATTGCTGAGCAGTCTTTCGGCATTGCTGAGCAGTCTTTCGGCATTGCTGAGCTTTCTCTGAAACATGAAGACTGGGATGGCAAAGGACAGGGGCAAAAACAGATTTTGGAAGCCCAGTAGTAAACTGGTAAACTCGTGTTTGTGGGGAAGTACCTAACACATGTGAGGTTTTTCCTTTTCCTCTTCAACTGAAAATGGACTTTCTGTTAATTCTGATCTTTCCTGAAATGCCAGTAGCGATCGCTCACCTCTGGATAGACCATCAAAAAACCCTCAAGGCTCCCTTTGAGCTGTGGCAGTCATCTGGCAGAAGAAAAACATTTCTAAGGAGGAATTGCAACTGCAGCTTTGTCCGCAGCACTTTGCAAATCACGTCAGAGACTCTGAGCAAAGAGACAAGGGAAGAGCAGATGCTAATGGGACTGGAAAGATAATGGGAAACTTGCACCAACTGGCTTCTTTAGTGTGGCCTCTATTACACAGATGGAGAGAGCATATTTTGGAGCAACAGTAATTTATTTTTTGACCGATACAGAAATTGCATATGTAAATACCGTTGCTGTTCTGCTCATTCCTGCTGGCTTTGTTCATTTGTCTGGCCTATGACAGGCACAGGGCACACCAGGCTGACAGATGCCAGCCTGAGGGATGCTGCAGGGAAAGGGAGAAGGGAAGAGATTCCTGCTGGGTCATATAGCACCTGCAAAGGGAAAAAATATAACATCAGAAATCCTGCATTTGTCAGGACTCATTTTTGGTCGCTAGGCTGCTGCTGTTACCTCTATCTGTTCCTTGCTTTTTCCAGTTTTCCCTGCCTACATAACATGCTGATGTCTTATGAGGTGCTGCACCTGGGAAACAGAGCAGTTTGCCCTGGACTGAATGATTTTTCTGTTTGCTGCAAACAGAAATGAAGTAATGAAGAAAGAAGCGAAGCCCCAGTGAGGCACAACTGAGCATTAGTCTCTCTTTGCCTCTTGACTTCTTTTGTGACCTCCATAAATCCATTATGGAACCACTCTTCACATCCATTTCAAATGGAGATAGTACTTCCTGCTCTCTCCTTTGCAACGGTAATTTGTATAAAAAGCACTTCTAGAGACTTTGTATCTATCTAGCTATTCCTGTAAAAGCACTTTCAGAGCAATGTTGAAGACAGAAAATTTATGTAAGAAATAGAAATCCTTTAAAATCATGTAAGAGTTCTCATTCAACAATGTTTTAGTGGATTATGAAACCACCACTTCCAAAGAAAGATCAGATCATTTTAGGTTAAATATTCACCAGTGTGTCCCTCCATTCTGTACCTGAACCTGCCCATCTTCCCCACCTTAGACCTGCTCCCTCAGCACCAGCGTAATTAAACAAGTTGTTATGGTATGACAAGAAAAGCCCCCAACTTTTCTCTATCATGTCCTAAGCTGGTATTTTACCTCTTCCTATTTTATCATTTGGTTTCTTCAAGGTATGCACAGCAGCACCTGCAGAGTGCACTGCTTTGCAAAGCCAGGTCTGCTCTGACTGCCTGCCAGTGTCTCAGAAATGAGTGCTTACTGTCTTCATCTTTGGCCATCCAGCTGGTTCAATGTACTTGACACTGAAGAACATTTGTCTGCTGGATTTAGCGGCCTCCTGCAGTGAGCGATTAGCTTAGTGTTTCTTCTGAACTTTAACACTGTATAAATTTCTGCTTTTATACAAGGAAGTGAAAGTTTCCTGAACAAAATCATTTTTTTAATTTGTGCTTTTCCATCTCCCTGCTTCCTCTTCCAATTTCTACACTTTCATTTCTGTCCCTACAGGTGAGCTGAAACTTTCCAGCTTTCACTTCTGTTTAGAATTATTCACCATCTTTCAACGACCTTACTGGATTTTCTTGAGTATATACCCAGCATTTCTTCATACCTCGAGTTAAAGGAGTTAACTGGAGATGTCTTTGTTTCTACTCATTCCTTCTACACTTCCCTTGACAAAGCTCATGTTTTACGATCCCTGCAGGGATTTTTCCTAAAGATAACAAAATGTATTTGCTATAGAATTCATCATCTTCATTTTTGATCCTGCTGATTTCTGTCCAGACATTCCTAAGTTGTGGCATGCATTTTCGGTGGGATGTGATCCCCCTGAAAGTAGTTCATGGTGATGGCTTGTGCTTGCTTACATGGCAGATATGGACAAACATCTCCCTTCAAGCAGCTGCTTTGGAGGAACTGGAGGTGGGGATTATAGGAATTGAGGTAGTGATGAGAAAGGATACAGACTGCTTGGAAGCACTAGGTTTTGGCCTTCAGGTGTAGAAACAGGAAGGGGAAGGGGTATCACAAGATGATGAGACAAATAGGGACAAGCAGTTGATTCTGCTTGCAAACATAGCTCTAAAGGAGATGGGAATTATACCCCTATTGCCAAACAGAAGGCAGGATCCCTGAATTATGCTGATACTACAGCCTGACTGATTGTCTAATTCAAACTCTCAACTACAGCTCGCTGCATCCATAGGAAAAGCCAGGAGAGGCAGGACTTCCCTGACAGCAACCCGAGAGGGGAGCCTCAGGCATAAAACCCCAACCTTCTTAGATGAATGCAAAATGCAGGCACTTTTACTAAGTGGTAGGTCTGGGGCTACTGCTCTAAGTGGAAAGAAGGCGGTTGTTAGTGAGCCAGGCTGTTAAGCAGCAGTAAAAATGAAGGAAAACAGAGCTTTGTTCCCAGCCCGAGTAGCCCTACTCTGGGAGTGCTGCCAAGAGCCTGCATGCTCCTTTCCTCTCTCCATCTAAACGCTGTATTTACAGGCAAGTGCTGAAGAAAAACACATGGGTGGGTAGGTTTCTGGGGTGACATAATAATAATAATAATCTCTCTGGTTTAGTACGTTTCAGAAGTTGATTTCATGTATCAGGTGAAGAAATACAGTACCAGTGGCTACACCTGCAGGTACATGCTGTAACAGAGATGTGCAGTAGCACAGTTCAAGGCAACGTGTGGGCTCTGCATTCAACACATGGGCCTGTGGAGCAAGGTGGCAGTATGCAGGCAAGAAAAGCATTACTATTTATGTAGGATCTAAAGATGGGATTAGCATCCCTCTATGTACACGGTAGCAGCTGTAGGACTTTGCCATCATTTCCCATAGTTCCCTCATGGCATGAAAGCAGGCTACTCTCTTACTGATAGTAAAATGTCACCCTTTCTATTCTTGACTTTCGTTTAGTCACCACGTGCTAGAGGGTTTTTTCTTCTGTCTTTATTGACTAGTGGTGTTCATGAAGACACATTGTTCTGGACTTAGGGGTTACTTTGTTTTTTGTGGAATTTGTGTCCAAACATAGTAAAAACTGCTTTAATATATGCCCAAAATGGTTTCCAAAATTATTTTTATTACATGTATGACTAAAGCTGCTGTTGTCAAAAAATGTGCAGTGATCTACTATTGTGTACACCAGATGTTTACTCTAAATTCATTCTTTGGAGGTTTTTGTGATGTTGCCCATCTTTTAAAAGGAAGAAGGATGGTAATCACTTGCAACTTGATTTTTTTCCGTAACAGCTATAAAGTAAAGGTGTTCATATACTGGACACACTTTCTCCAAAAGCTATTATTTAAAATTACCTAAAAAAATATTTTTTTTTCTCTACCCTTTATCTTTCCAGTGCTTATTTCCTGCTTAAGTACTTTTTTCAGCTACACACACAAAAGCAATCTGGTTCCTGCATTTCACATTCACTTCCATGCTGGGCAGATTTGTATCTGAACACTCTGTTCAGGTTTGATGGTACAGTCTCCATTAAATAAATAAAAAGGAAAAAAGGAAGTGAAAATTCACCCAAACATCTGCTGTATTGTGAGGAAAGGTAGAGTCAGACTCTGATGTCAGTACTGGTTCAGTACAAGATGGTGGTGGTGGGGAAGGTGTTTGCAAAGGCTAACTTTAGCCCAGTCAATCTAATCTCCCAAGCTAAATTAGGTTTGTACTGAGTCTTTCCCTCAAGAGGACACTGTCTTTCCACTTCTGCAGAGAGCTTGGAGAGATTAGGCTCATGAACAGTAGTTACTCTTTGTGGTGGTATCTGCAAACACTTTCACAGATTTCCACACGGAGCCAAGGTAGGGATAACAACAAGGTCACATTTTGATTTTTTGTGGCATCTTCTGAGTCTTAATGTCAGCGAAGAGGCAAAGGCCTTTAGATCACAGTTTCACAAAAGCTTCAAGTCAGTTTAAGGCAGTGCTGCTAACTCAAATCTCCTGCCCTCTCCCCACATCCCACCCACTTATCCACATGGCCACACCCCCCTGTCCATGCACTGATACAGGTGCCTGGGCTGCTGCTCACTGAGCTCTGCCAGGTTAAAACCAACCTTGGCATGGAGGGAGTCTTAACCTGGACTAATTGTGCTGCAACACATTTTATCATGTAGCCATCTTAATCAAAATAAAAAAAAGGAGAAAAATAAAGGAAAAGGAAAGGAAAGGCTGGTGTGGAAGCAGGGATGAGCAGCTAGGAGAGGGCGGCTGGGACAGGCTGCCTCTTCAGCAGCAGAGTCAGCTTAAAGTGTTTATAAAGCTACAGCCTTTGTTTCTTCAATGTCTTACAGAATCACATTTTCCTCCTCCTGTCTGTATATGCAAGCTTGCTCCTCCTATATTCCTAACTCTGCTGTGCAGAGATTTATGTCTAGAGGCCAGAACAAGCTTGTTAGACATATCTGTAGCAGTTTGGAAAAGGAAAGGACTTGTAAGGGTCTCTTAAAAGTCCTTAGGATTAGCAGTAAAGTTGACTGAGGATTAATTTTTTAGTGCTCTATTCATCTCCAGGACTAGAATTTTGTCTTTTTCTAGGCATAAGGGATCCCTCCGGGTAAAGCTGCTGTCTCATAACATTTTCTACATTAGAGCCTCAAATGCCTACTGAAAAACATCTTTTAATTTTGCCTTTTCCCCAAAGATCTCCAAGTTTGCTATGATATTAAATTATGATTTTAATATCCTAAAGGGACAAAGATATCTCGAATATTCACTGCTTTTATGACTGAAATTCAAAGCTCAGCATGTTCTAAATAGGCTATCAGAGGAGACGAAGCATCCTGCCTATTCAGCTGCATCCTGCTCCTGGAAAATTTTATTTTGCTGTACAATTTTAATTATCCCCTCTGCAACTACAACAAGGAGGAGTAAATAGAGGAGCAACAGAGAGCTAATGAATAAAAATCAAATTAAGGATTTGAATTTTCTCTGAGAAGGGCCTGAGGAATGATTTGAATGCCCTCACTGAATATTACAGATTTCCATGATATACACTGACAGAGATCATGATTCAAGTATTTCACTGACTTTCCACTCTTTGTCCTCTCACTCTAGTTTAATAGGTGTGGAATTCTCTAAGGAAGTGAACAGTGGTTATGTGGAACTACACTGAAAACTAGTGACAATTCAATGCTGAGACTAGGATTAATGCATAAAGCACTGATGCAACTTTTGAAATTCTTTCTAAGCCCCAATTTACAAGGCATGTATTCTACTGGAAGAAAAAACCAAAACAAACCACAATCCAAAATCAGCAGTATATTAAGAAATACACAGATAAAATTACACAATTACTGTGGAAGCATCTAAAACAGAGTTAATGTCATCCTTACATACCTTCTGAGTTTCTGCTTGCTACCTTTTTTCCTTTTTCAGATAAAAATAACAGGCCCAAAAAAAGGCAATAGTAACTGCTGTGGCCTTATCCTCTCCAAAGGCCTTGCTAACTTAAGGGTTCCCTAATTCTAACAGTGTCTTAAAAAATTAAAATAAAATAGGGGAACCCAAGTATTTAGATCCACTCTAGTTCAGAGGTGATTTATCAAATCCAAAATAACGTTTTGGTATCATGCACAGATCTGGATGCATGAAGAGACAGTCCCAGCTGATAAAAAAGCTATTAAAAGACCCCAAATACCTAAAGGCAGAGATTAAGTTTTCAGTATTATGTGAGGATCCTCCAGCTTTTCTACAGTGCTGAAAGGCTCCAACTATATTTCTGGAAAAAGCCTTTTTCTGAGACAGATACTTCAGTTTGCAGTAGAAAGAAGAGAAAGGGGCACAGCACAGTTATATACTGCGGTATGACTCCAAGCTCAGTCTCCAGTTCTCAAATGCTTCTGAAGAAGCAAATCCTGCCATCTGAAATGGAAACCTAGACAAGAAGTTTAGCTTCATTTCTCAATAGAATTATCTCATTACTTTTCCTCTTCTGTTTACTATCGTAAAATTCAGGGTTTCTTTCTGAGCCTGTTCTATCTTCTTACCTCTGTTGCTTTGGGTAAGCATGCAAGTCAGCTAAAACTGCACATCACTTCTTTAGGAACTACTCTTCTCTTCTTCCCTCCACCAAAGGCAAGTTTATGCCTCCTGAACAATCCCAGAAATCTCTTATAGCATAATACAGTGAGAGAAATCCAACTCTGTAAATGTTACTTGGTGTAGATGTAATCAGGAGAGGGCAGCGAGAAGAAACCCTGCATTAGCTCTGTTGTCTGCTTTAATATAAGCTTCAGCTTGTCAAGCATAGTGCCAATACTATTGTTGTCATAAGCATCAAGAGTTAACAGAAGAGGTTTTCAAAAGTATGCCTTTAACATTTGTAAATTATACATTACTCTGAAAAAGCAATAAATAACAATGTTCTTAAACTTTCTAACACCTTTTTGAAAATAAAAATGTTTCCCCCATGGCTAGAAAACCTATCACAAACACAGCTTGAGATGCTTAAGGATTATTTTCACCCACCAATTACAGAAGTTCTACATGTCAAATGAGGTCTTAACTATGTGTCCCCATGATCTTTAAATTGCGCTCCGAGATACTCCAGCATCACAGATGACAATTACGCATGTATTCACTTTCATACAAACTCTTTTGTGTAGATTACAATTTATTCCACATCAGTTCATTCAGAAATAATACCAACTAACTCAGTAGTATCCCATAAATTATAATGGCTACATAAACTATTATGGCTACAGGATTAGAATTAGGATTTGCTGTCTTAAAGTCTGTCCTTCCTGGTATCTGCTCAACACGTTTTTTTCACTGAATCTGCAAGAATTGTAAGCAATTTAGTAACAAAATGGAACTAGAATACAGCTTGCTCTCTACAAGCTACTTAGTGTACGAAAAGTCTAGCAGTTTTGTAGGCACGAGTCTCTTCGGGTACATTTTTTTTTTTTTTTAATAATATTGATTTAGAGCCCTTCCCAAGGAATGTGAGCAAATCCCCCTCCCTTGCCCCTGCAAATCGCACTCTTACACTACAGAAAGGCCAGATGTATGGGGGTGGGGGGAACTGTTTGAAACATTACAACCATACTAATTGAAACCTCCATTCCAATTTGCACTGCAAAACCTTCACAGATAAGGCTACCAAGTTGTGCCTACATCACTGCCCATAGTAAAGAGGAGTGTATACTCATTTATGGATTACAGGTTGGGTTTTCTGCACCTACAAAGAAAAGCCTTCTCAGTAACAACTTTGGGTTCCCTAAACTATAGTAAACTGGCACTTCAGCAGCAGATGCTAATAAAAATATAGATCAGATTTCTTTCAGTCATTTATTCTAATTGATTTAAAACTTCATGTGTCTTCTGCCAAGTATAAAAACATTTTTAAGTCATACAAATAAAAGTGACCCAATAATTCTAAATACATAGTCCATGGTACAATAAAATGAAATCAGCACATAGTAGGATTATCCATTTTATTTTCTTTAGAAATGGATCAATTAAATCATGGTGCTCCAGGAACACACTAAAAAAAGATTTAATAGGACTTTTACACCAGGTAGCCTTCCCCTTAACAAAGTTGTAGACTGGTTATAATAATGCAGATTGGATCTGGAATAATAGAAACATGAATCCAGTGCCACCCCAGAGCTATGCTGATAGCAAGTACATTCACAAACAAACCCTCCCTCCCCCA
This sequence comes from Athene cunicularia, assembly GCF_003259725.1. Classification (NCBI taxonomy): domain Eukaryota; kingdom Metazoa; phylum Chordata; class Aves; order Strigiformes; family Strigidae; genus Athene; species Athene cunicularia. Next base: position 12,287,999 of record NW_020799092.1, on the reverse strand, counting down.
ATTCCTCAAACACCTGCAGAGTCCCATTTCTACAGCTAGGTAAAAATATTATTGTGAAAATAGAAAAAAGATTTTTCTACAAAAATTTTGGGGAAGTCACGACATTTCATCTAAATTGCAGACAACTAGGGACGATGATAGATCAGTCTTCCCAAGACTCTCCCTTCCAAGATTTCACCCGGATTTTCACGTTCCTATAAATAGTCCAACATTGCCACCATGTGGTCAGAGATGGGCATGTTCATCGGGTCAGTTGCATATGACGTCTTTCACAGAAAATCCATGACACATACCTAGTCAATGAATAACCACACTGCAAGTAAAAAAGGAAACTGAATTCTGAGAACTAAGCTCTTATGTAGGGAAATCAATTCTAAGTATGGACCAATATATGAAAAATAATTTAAGATATTCTGTGATTAAGTCTTCAGTATCATGACACTCCCCTCTCTAAAGGCACAATCCGAAACCATTCACTTCTTAGTATAGCATGTACTTGCCAACAAGCAAAATCTAAGTCTATTCAAAATGCCTAAGACCGTTCATTTCTTTAAACATATATGTGCTTGAAAAGTTTGAAGCCTTTTTCCTGGAGTTCAGGAAGCAACAAAAATGGAATTTAAAAACAATCTTTCACATAGACTTTTTCATTGCTGCCTTTCTCACACTGAAGAGATATGCTTCATAAATAATATTTAAGAAGTTGTCATCATTCTGAAAAACAAAACAGGTAATTGTTAGTGCATGATAGGTGTTTTGAGTAATTTCACGGACCAGATACTTTTCAACCTTGATCTATTTTAAAAAGTGAGCAATAGGAAGGTTATTTCCTTTATCAAAACCATGTGTTGTTTCCAAGCCTTACCAGTAGCCTTCAAAGAATTGGATGTGAAGATAAACTTTACTGTAGCAAACATGACTGTATCTCTATAAGAAGTAATGAGTACACAGAAAGCAGGTTTTCCAAATTCATAGGGGATTTAACTTAAGTCCACTATTCTTGCATGTGGTGATGATACAACCCTGTACTTTCTTCTCTTCGCCCTCATTTACCTAGGTATTTCCTTAAGTAGGTTCCTTCGTTAGGTTAATGGTAGTTCTAAGCATCTCTGAAGGAACAGTGAAATGCTCTGGGTTTTGATCCCTATAATAAATGCTACCTGGGCAAATCCTTGCATCTCGTTTAGCTCTTTCAGACTTAATACTTCTAACTGATGCTGCTCCTTTTGCTCTGATGCTTGTTTAACTTTTTCCTTCTGAAGATCATTTTCAAGAATGGGTCAACCCACACTAGGAAGGAACATCCTAGGTAGCTCACATAAATATATGACGATAATTAAAATCAAGATTCTATTTGAGGAAAAAATTAGGAGCATTCGAGATTGTAGTTCTATATAATGGAAAATACAAGGTAAGAAATGGGCAGTAAGTAATTTCCAGGAAACTCAGTTAATCCTAACTACCACCAAGTACTGCAGGGTCAAACATACATTTTACAAGTACAATTTCAGAGCGTAAAATCCAATTTTCCTTGACTAGTTTCCTTTCTAACTTCATATATGTTTTTTCTACTACCCAGATACTCAAAGTGTATAAAGACAGGATATTTTTTTATTTTTTAATCCCAAACTAAAAATACAGCGAAAAGTAAGAAAAGCCTCTAAATTGTTAAAGATACTATTTTTTTTTTTTCCCCTGGGTCTATAATTTAAATCACATTTTAAGTAACTTCAAAATTCCAATAATGACTTTTGGTTTTATTCCAAAGCCATACAGGCACATAATTTTGGCCTCCAAAGTGGACCCTTAAAACTGTGTTGCTATTCCTTGTGCTTTGTAGCCAGGTCTTTAGTTATATAATCTCTCCTCATCCTCTACTCTTCAGATATTCACCACATGTCAAGTTAAGGAAAAATTCATAATCACTCATATCATCCCAGAGCAGTAAACAATCATCTTATACATAATGTTAATGATTTTTCACATTTAAACCTGAAAAGCTGCAGCAAAATGAATTTTAGCATTTGAACTAGAGAATTACATTCAATAAACTGAACTAGTATATTTTTAGGTTATCTGTCTAATCCATACTTTAAAGTTGCTCACACTTGTCCTGCAATTTTTATTTCCCATCTGAATTCCTCTTACTGCTAACACACATCTCAAATATTTGGCAGTTAGGATAATCACCCATTATTTATCCTTATCTAAAAACATAATAGGTATCTCTCTGGCTTATAAACTGACCTTATGAAGCTTTCAGTCATCTTTGTTCTTTTCCATCAAATTTATGATTTTTCCTGAACCCGAAATCAGATGCATTAATCATAATGCAGTTAAGCCAGCAGTGGGCAAGGAGAGGCTATCACATCCCCAGTGTATGCCACAGTGCTCTGTTAACATGCAGCTGTGAGTAGCACAACTTCCAAACATGTATTTTATTTATTCATTTACACTCTAGACAGAGAGGTGCAACTGATTACAGAGTGCTTATATCAAAATGGGAATAAGGATTTTAATGAAAGTAGGAGAATTCTTGGCACTTTACCTGGATCAGGTGCAGAAGTGTCTCCTGCAGCTGCATCTTTGTCATTGAGCTGCTGTTGACCATGGATGACTCTGGGGTTTGCAGTGGCAGGAGAAGGCTGGCTGAGCTAGCGGAAGGTTCTTGGTTTGTTGCTGCTAACCGCCCACTTTCATTGGCTTTTGGTGGAGCAGGTGTGGACTGAGTGAACACCATTGGGGACATCAACAAGGTAGGAGTCACAGTGGCAGGAATGCGTTGAGGTGAAATTACCTGTCCATATAAAAAGAAAGTAATCAACTAAACATATCTACTTAATTCTATGGGAATAAAGATGATTTAATCTGCAGACTGACTGGCAGCAGGTACAGAGACTGCTGCAGATCAATACAGTTATATGAAACTCCAGCTCAGGACCACCTATATGATCTATTTCCAGATTAAAAGGTCTTCCATCCAATCTGAGATTGCACAGTGGATTCAAGTGTGATTAAGTCTGATAGGCAAATGATCTTAGGACAAGAACATTTTATTACAGAAATCAGACTACTATTAAATATCAGCACTTATGGAATACAGCTGTAAAGTATTTTACAAAGAGACAGTAAATCATTATGTTTAATCTTTGACAATATACTTACATGAAAATATCACTATTAAAGACTAATGTTTGTACCTAATACTAGAAAGTATTTTCCAATTATAACTTTCAAATTACTTTATAAATATATACATATATATATATATGTCTACATATTTTTTTCTTCTCTTTCTACTTGAGGGGAAGGAAAACAGGTTAAGGGATTTATCTGAAGAGCCACCGTGAGCTGGTGGCACTGTCAGGAACAGAACCAATACACAGTTGACAAAATCCTAAAGGCCCTCCAAGAGAAGCAAAACCTTGATGCTGCAGTAGTTCTGCAAGTTCCCTCAGTATTATGTCCATGCCAACCTGGAAAGATATGTGTCAAAAAATTTTTACTTTTAAATTTCAGAATGCATCTTGGAACTGTAAAACATGTAGAACTAAATATACAATAACAGAAAGTTTATTCACACAGTTTGCAGACATCAGAGCTCTCTCCAGGTAATTCTAGTAATAAATCTTAATCCTAATCAGCCACCTCCTTGCTATTCAAGTACCTGATCTTTTTTTCAAAGTACAGAACATAAAAAGTAATTGATACAAGCTCAACAAAGCTCCTCTCATTTGGACTGGATCATGATCTATTGCTACGGTATGAAGGTGAAAGGCTAGTGAATCCCTCCACTCTACCCTGAGTTACATTTCAATTTTGAAGAAAAATTAAAATTAAAAAAATAAAATGGAGGTTTATCTCCTAGGTATGCAAAACAATGTAGTTTAATATTGAAGAACACTCATATTTTTGTACCTTGTCTTACTCCTAGTTATGATTGTTCTACCCAAGAAGATTTCTGAACAATTTTAGTTAGACTACACTACAAAGAGAAATAGAAAGAAACGAGGAGGACTGAGATCTCATGCTGTTTTATGCAAAATTTAAGGAACAAAAAGACTAAAGGTCAGGAAAGACTCATGGTTATGCACAGAAGACTCATGGAAAGCATTAATATGTACCTAGCGCAAAAAATCTCCCAGTTGATGTTTTAGGTTTATTGGTTTTGTTTCTCAAATATATGAGTACTACCTAAAAACAAAACTCCTGACCTACAGCTTTTTTCCTACCCCATGGCATGTAATCATCAGGTATGTGTTACAAGCTCCTGAATGAGTTAAGTATTCCCAACTCATTGTAGGTTTGCTTCAAACAGTAAGGTAGTGCATGTGTTTGTGCATCTATGCTTGAAAAGCAACATTCATTTTAGAAGAAAACCAATGTTAGTCCAAAGTGACATTCCTCGGTGGAGTGAGACCTTCAGACTGTGCACAGATATTCTCCTGTGATGACTGTTCTCCTGCCTCTGGAAGACTGACTACCTCCAGACACGTATTGCAATGCTTCTGCACTACTCATCCATGCAGCTGAAGTAACTTCTCTTTAATTTACCTCAAGCAAAGCTGGCAGGGTTTGCTTAAACCAGATGACTCTTCCTAATGAGATTTAAAGAATGCACATACAAACTGCTCTCCAAGGGCAGGAACATCCAGCAAAGGGATAGTGGTGAGCAGCTGGAGGAGATAAACTGTCCCACTAATATAGCTGAATCTATGACACACTATGTCAAAGACCTAGATGTCATGTCCTCTGAAATCAAAAGACATTTCTCTCTAGAGTCCAAGACAAATAAACAAAACCTAAGACAAACTGTGCTCCTTATAATATACAATTACTACTATCAAACATGTATACACATTATGGTTTAAAAGACATATGAAAAATAATTTGTTTTTTCTGGCTAGAAATGGCTTTTTGACAGGATTTGCCAAGCATATGGAAACTATGGAATAAGCAATATCGCCATCTACTGGTGACACAGCTAATATCTACAGGTTACTGCAAAATTTAAAATATTTGTGTCAGAAGAACAGAAAATACATGTATCATTTTTTCAGTGCATAGCATTTGTTTCTGTATGCAAACATTAAAATGTATTTTTTGCTAACAGTTTGTGCTCAAAGCTTCTGCTATTTAACAAACTTTTACATAAACAACATGGATTTTTTTAAAACGTAAAGACAATTTTCATTTTAGAATTAATTCTGATCACCTTCAGTCACTGGTACAACGGACACCCACCAGAAAATAGGCTGCTGATCTTGGCACTGCTCGTGCAATTCCTATAGCACCATGCTTTTGCTGAAGGCACTTAAAATGCTCTGGAAAGACATTAATAGCCTTTGGGTTGATCTTCTAGCTTTTGGTAATTTCTCAGAAGTCACAACAGCCCTTCCAAAATGGTGTTGATCAACTTATTTTCCACAGAACCTAACCTGCGTTGCTTGTTCATCCAGCCTCTACTGAATTATCTCCAGTTTTATCAGGTCAACACTTAAATCTGAGTCACTAATAAGAGAGTAGGAGTCTACTGTCAGTTGTGCAGCAACGAAGACAATGAAAAATGTGCAAAATAATCATTGCAGCATATAATACTCCTCTGAAGCACAAATGTTCACTAAAATATCTGTTTGATATTCCGTGTGGCTGCTGGCAGCTAGATGACATGATAGCTGGCAAATTCACATAACAACATTGAACTAAGGAATGCACTGGATCTCCTGTAATGCAAACTGGCAGCACCCTTTGTTGCTTCCTACACGTGCAGATTCCCACACGCATCAAATGCTTCTCTGGAACATCAGCACGAGGTGGGTGCTGTGGGCCTCTAACTGTTTTTAGTGGCATTACTTAAAACTGAAAACATTTAATCTAAGAATGGTTCAAAAACTTTAAAGACAGTTACTATTAAAATAAAGCTGGCTACTATACTAACATTGGTTTGTCTTTCAAGTTTAATTAAGAATTTTTAAATTAACTACAGAATCTTAAATTACTTTTCAAAATAAGTTTAATATACCTATTTGCATTCCTCCTGTGCATGTTTACAATCTCATGCTGAAACTGCAGTCAGGACAACTGAAAGGTAATGGTGTGATGCTCACACCAAAAATACTAGGTTCCATGCACATATTCATAAGATATAACACTATGTACAAAATATATTCTTGATGGAAAATGCTCCAAGAAATGAGAAAAATGGGCTGCAAGAGGCCTTCTGAAGAAAAGATAAATCTGTGTCAAGGTTATTGTAAGCACTTTTAAAACCATAATTCTGATTTACATAAACACTTAAGCATGCATGTATCTATAATCAGGATAACTCATGCCTAACAATAAGCATATGCTTAAAAGCCCACTGCAGATTAATGCTTTATTATTGCATCTTAAGCACATGTTACTCACTGTCCACATAAGGAATACTTCACAGAATAGGGCTGGCACCAGACCAAACTGAATGCTTCCAAGTATTATTCTTCAGCTTTTTTTTTTTTTTTTTTTTTTTTTTTTTTTTTTTTGGTAACTGGTCTCTTCTTTTCCATGTGGGAAATCACAGTTCTTACACCATATGGAGATGCAGGAGAAGCCAGCTTAAACTTGGACTTGTAATGTGTCAATTGTGGAAAAGACTTGCTTTCATTCTCTTGGTGCTGCTGATGGATTTAAGGTGTTCCTTTAATACGATTTTTCCAACAACAGACACTGTCCAGATACCTCTCTATCCCTGTCAGACTTCTTAGAATTTGATTTTTCTGTATACCTGATTGTAGTAGAAGAGGCAATACTAACAGATAAATAATTACAGAGAACAAACCTTTTGCTGCATTTGTTGTCAGAATCTGCTTTGATCAATTTTGCATGAGCATGTGCAGATATATTTGTGCCAATTCAATTTCACTCAAGTGTCTGTCTGCAGGCATGGCAACACTTAGAGCCTCTGGTCTACAGCAAGGATGATATTATAAAAAGATTAACATTGGTTTTAAAAGTTGTTTCAAATTTTTATCTGCCATTTTTTTTTCAGAAGTAGGCATATTTCATTTGGCTAATTCATGGCATTCTACAGTAATACAGACTCTTTCCTTCATTTTTAGCCTCCCCCCTTTTTCCTTTTTGGCAATCTGCTGCATGTGAAAGAGGCTATTTCTTCCAGATTGCAGAGCTTTAGGTGTCCTAAACAATAATTAGTCATACTTTCATTATCATTTTTAGTCTATGTATTAAATCTCATAGGCAATACTAAATGTGTCAGAAGAACTCCATCTAATACTGTTTTGAGAGCAGCTGTAGCTGTGTCAGTCCATGAAGCCACTCCTAGGCAGCCTAATCTACTTGGGTCTGCTCACAACCATAAAAAGTGAGACTGAGAGTCTTCTTAGTTGCTTTTTTTTTTTTTTTTTTTAAAGGCATACTTGCAGCAATAATCACAGTGAATGAGACTTGTTCCAGTGAAGATTTTTCTATTCTCACAAGGTGCTGTTCTGTTAGTACTCAAGTAGTAAAATTATTGAAATTGTATTATGTCAGACCTCAGTAATTCCCTTTCCGTTTTGCAAATAACGCTGGCTTCACTTTCTTTTTCAATTATACACGAATAAAATCATTAGCCATACTGGCATCTAAATTTGAAAAACATATCAGCATATTTACCATTTTTTATATATGCATACTGATTCATAATACATAGCCTGGCACTTGCCTCATTTCACTTTTACCTTCAAAGAAGGAATGTCTTAAGTCTCCATGCTATCAGTGCATTTCTTTCACTTATAGCAAGCAAGTTCTGTTCCCAGTGAAAAGAGAAGTAAATTTTTGTGACCTGGATACTCTCTTTTATTCATTATCATTCCATTGGAAAGTCAGATTACTATCTGTAAGCAGCTGATCCTGAAGAATTTCAATGAATAATCCCCCCAAAACTCTTTTCCACAGATTCAAAGTCATACTGCTTTAATTAAAAGAATAACGATGGCTATTTGCTATATCAAATTCATCTTCCTCTGACCTCTCATAGAATTAGAAATCTTGACCTGTCACAGTGTTAGTGACAGATGTGGCCCTTAATTGTTAAATGAGTTTTTCAGCCTCTCCACATGTAGGATAACTTTATAGAATAAGGAGGATTCTTGGAGTATGCTGAAGTATTCTGTAGTCTTTCATTCAGGTTTTTAAGAAGCTGCAATAGAAAAGCAGCTTTTGAACTTTATACTGAAAAGGTGAATGCTTTTTCATTTGGATAAATAACTTCTCAACTACAATACATCAGACTTCAGTACAGCACATATCTTGTGGACAGTCTCTCCATAATAAAGGAAGTTAAAAGGGACTCAGATGCATCCCCAAACACGATGTTTAAAGACATTCAAGTGTAGAAGTTCCTACAGAAAATGAAGTTGTTAACAAAGACAGTAGTTGTCCAGGATGGGACATTTAGCAATTGCATATGATGCTTTTCTGACGAACAGAAAAATGCGCCCATGAGAGACACAGTCTCTTGGCATCGCCTGAATTTAAGATACCAATCTGACTTTTAGGGTCACAATCACCAGAATTAAGGGGTTTGGGTTTTTTGAAGGCATTCAGGTGCAAGGCCTTTTTTCAAAATAATGCATAGCAAATAAAAAAAATAGCTAATGAATAACTAGAAGTAGCCATTACAGTATAAGATAATAATTGATGTACAAATACTTCAGAAAACTGCTGTTTGAAAATGTGACCTTTTAAGCACCTTTAGCAACTGGCGTACAAAGGAATGTATACCTGCACAGAGAAAGCTATGATTAAGTTTGTAAGAAAAATTGTTAAACCCAAAATATTACACTCAGAAACCATCAATTACGCACAACAGTATGAGAGCAAGTATGGCAACTAAAAGCTAGGTGACTATTCAAATGCTTCCGGAAAAACTCAAGACTGCAGTATTTTTGGTCATTATTGATGTGCAAGAGATGTAGCCTTCAGTATTTACAGTATCACAGCTTGGTAAATCAGAACTTATTTGATGTTAAATTATCACCTGCAAAATGAATGATGTGCAACATGTGGTAACACATTAACAAGAATACACAGGCCAAAACGAAACAAAGACTAACTTTACAATACACTTGTTCAAAAAATTACTAGTTTTTTATTTATTTAATTACGAAATGTTGAAGTTTCCCATTTACCTGAAAGAGGGCACTCTGCTTTTCTGTCCCTGGTGCCTTTTCTATCCAGGAATCCAGTGGCTTCAGCGTATTGGTATTCTGAGCAACAACAGGAAACTTAGCTGCCAAGGTTGGTCTGCTGGATACATGCAACTGTTGTTCTTGTTGAACTATCTGGAGTTTTTTCAATAACTCTTGAGGTGAAATCACCCCAGAATTGGCTGCTTGATTGCCAGAGAGAGAAAGCGGCTGTCTAGGAAGTTTGGATTGTTCTTTACTAAGTGTCTGAGACTCTAAAGTCTGGCCTGGTAGGGAACCATTGAAATATACCAAAGGTGGCTGGCTCATATTATTTACTGTTGCTGGTGCTCCAACAGCAGGAGTCCGGCTGAACACAGTAGCTGTCGAGTTCACAGATCCTGTTGCACTGGGGTCCATTTTAGTCACTGATCCTGACTGGCTCTGTAATTTCTGTAATAAGCTCTGAGTACCAGCAGTATCTTGAACTACATGAGATGTTGTGATACCGTGAGATGTCACAGGTTGGAAAAGTCCTGTGAAAGTCTCACCCACAGGATGGATACTGCCATTTTCACAGAGTCGGTTCTCAGGAAACTCAGCAAGCGGATGAAGGTCTGTCCCACGCACCATAAGCTTCTGAATGGCAGGGCAAAGCTGTTTCTCTGCAGAAGGTGAATGCCTGCTAGGTTCTTCGTAGGACAGTGAACGTACCACACCCTGCCTGACAGGAAGATTCTCTTGATGTTGTTTATTAAGTGGTTCTGAGACATCTGTCTTTTCTTGTTTTCCAAACAGTGCTGTCAAAGACAAGTGCTGTGGTTCAGGATCCACACTCTGTGTGGGGACAAAGGAAAAAAGTAAACATAGTTCCCTCACACATAAGTTCCATTAAGTGGCAACAATATTTAGTCAGCAGTATTAAAGGAAAAGGTGAGAAAATTGCTATGCTCTTTTCTCCCAAGAGGATTTTTAATATTTTTCTCACATAGGAAGGGCAAGAAGACAGTTGTCAAGCTGCTAATACGGGAGAAAAATCAGTGAATCTGAGAGATAGCAGTGGCTTCACTTTAAATACCATGAAAGAGCACCTTCCCTTTCAGCCATAAGTACAGTATTAGTAAAAGACATAGATCTCCCCATGTATGAAGTAGAGCCATTCTTGTGCATCTTCCTGTCTGAGACGAATTCAGCTTTTAGGATTTTGCAATGTGATTTAGCTTGAAGATACATCAAGAGACTTTTCTTTATTTAGATTAACTCAATTCACCTAAAAACCCCCCCACCAAACCATAAGAACTGTGGTCCAGCAATTGACTAAACCAGCTTGTGATCAAAGCAGCATCTGCAATCTGAAAGACTAGTATTTCTTCATTGCATCAGGATAGTATGCCTGTAATTTACATAATTCCACACCGTATGGTGGGGGTTGGGGAGCTTTTTATAAAACAGATTAATTTTGCATTAAAATCATCCCTTGCAGTGGCTCCACCTCAAATTCTTGCACTGACCTTCCAACTCAAATAAAAATTCCTACATGGTTACTTGATTGCAGCAGCACTAGTCAAAAACCACACAGAACATTTTACCTTGCCTTGCTGAGATATTCGTTGATGCTGATTTTCACTAGGTTTCACTGGAATTGGTTTGATTAGGTTAGGGTTGTTATAGATTGCAGAGGAACTGGTTATTTGTTTTGGCTCTGAACAGGTCTTACACTGCAACAGAAAATAACTATTTTTTAGCAAGTATGACAATATCTTTTCCCTCAGTTCTTCGCTACAGCAAAATAGACATAGCCCGGTATTCAGTAATCAAAAATACTAGTTACAGTACTGATTATGAAATATAATGCTATTGAATAACTGCAACCTAATTTTCTAAAAGCATAAAGCATATGTAAAAATAAATCGATTCCAAGATTTCCCAAGTATGAGGCTTCCCTCTAATTTAAATCTCAGTTCTATTTCTTACCTTCTGCTTTTCCCACACTTAAACACCCGTAATTTAAAAAGGACCTACGAAACCAAGCAACAGACATGCTTTTCCTGCATCAGTAGGCAGTTAGAAGTAGTTTAAATATATGAATGTGCCCATAAAGAACATTTAAAATGCTTTTTGATAAAAACTGGAATTACAACTCAAACTCTTTAATGTAAATATTCCACATTGTGGGAAATTTGAGGATGCATATACCTGCACAGAAAAAGAATTAAAAATTTAATCAATTTGTAGAATCATTATGTTTTCTTATTAAATATGACAGGATTAATAACCATGTTTACAAAAAGATGAGCAGAGATAGACGACTAAAAATGATCAGGGACATGGAATATCCGACATGAAGAGAGAAGGCATGATTTAATTCAGAAAATGCACAAAAGATGCTGCATGAAAGAGAAATACTAAATGGAATAGGAAAAGGTGAGTAAGATAGTCTTATTTACATTGTACAAAAAAAAAGAATATAGTAAATGAAACTAAAAAAAGCATTGGGTATACAAGGAATGCTATTGTCAGTAGAAAAGAAAACAGTATACTGGAAGTCATTGTTGTGTGATACAGTTAAAACCAAGGAACTGGAAAGATTTTTTAAAGAATTATCTAGCAAAAAGTTAATCTTATCTAACAAGAATATTTATAGCTAATTACCTGAATTTGATGGGCTCTTAATTTTATGCTGCAGGACTAATGGTTGGGTAAGGAATGATTCATTTTGGTTCCTCTCTCTTTCCTCCAAAGAGACCAGTCTTGTGCATTACTGGGGACAGAACTCTGGACTGGACAGACTGCCATATAGACACATAGCAGAGCCACTGCTGTGTGATTGTGAAAATGTCAGTGTCCTTTACAGAACTTTTTGAGACAAACTCCTTAGGATGCAAATGTGTTAGATAAGAAAAAAAATTCCCACTCTTAAATATACAAAACTGATCATTTAATCAATTTGTGACATCTACTGTAACAGTAAACAAAGACACACTGGTTCCAGGGCTGGTCAGTAAAACAGAACTTGAGTTCTCAAGGAGATACTCAATGGAGTATTCTATAGTAATCCTTCTCAAGGAGGTACTCGACTTCTTTTCAACATTTGTCCTCAGGAATCTCGGGCACCTGAGGCTGGTGGGAAAGTCTGGAGCGATGAAGACTTACGCTCAGTAGGGGAGGATCAGGTTAGGTGGCATGTAAGCAAAGTGGACATACACAAGTCCATCAGACCTGATGGGATACAACTCACAAGAGCTGGGAGAGGTGCCTCACTCACTGTGAAACCACTCTTTATTTTTGAAAGGTAATGGCAACTGGGGAAGGTTCCCAAGGACTGCAAGACCAATTAGCAGTATTATCTTCAAGAAGGGCAAGAAGGAGGATGCGGGGAACTTCAAGACAGTGCCCCAGCTTGATCCCTGGGAAGGTGATGAAACAAATGGCTTTCTACTGGAAGCCATTTCTGAACATATTAAGGACAAGAAAGTTATTTGGAATAGCCAGCATGGATTTACAAAGGGAAGATCATGCTTAATCAACCCAATAGCCTTTTACAGTGAGATGACTGGCTCAGTGGATGATGGGAAAGCAATGGATTTTGTTTACCTTGACTTTTACAAAGCTTTTGACACTGTCTCCTGTAATAGCCTCAAAGACAAACTGAAGAAATGCTGGTTAGGTAAATGGACTGTAAGGCGGATAGAAACCTGTCCGATCTGCTAGACTCAAAATATTGTTGCATGAACTCCAACTAGAGACCAGTCACTAGTGGTGTACCCAAGGGTTTGACATTGGGGTCAATACTGTTTAACATCTTCATTACTGACCTGAATGAGGGGGCAGAGCGGGCTTGCAGACAATATAGAACAGGGATGTGTACTTAAAAGATGAGATGATTGTGCTGCCATTCAGAGGGACCTTGACAGGCTGGAAAAATGAAAACTGAAAGTCTATGAAGTTGATTTAAGCACCTGTCAAGCAAGGAGAAGCTTAATGTCCAGAAGAAGGGTAATATTAATGTGTATAAATACCTGATGGGAAGATGTAAAGACGACTGAGCTAGACTCTTCTCAGTGATGCCTAGTGAAGAAAAGAGGCAAAAGGAAAAAAAACAGAATATACAAAATCTTGTTTAAATTTAAGAAAACCTTTTTTACTTTAAGGATGTTTGAATACTGAAAAAGGTATCCCAGAGAGGTTGTGGTCTCGGACCATGGAGATGTTTAAAACCTGAGCAACCCAATTTAGCTGATACTTCTGTAAAACAGGGAGGCTGGACTCGACTATCTCCAGAGGTCCCTTCCAGTCTCAATGATTTTGACAGTCTCTGCTGAAGAAACATCTTGTGGGTGTTTGGACAGTCAAGGACTTCTGCAGTGAACTTTTGAAGACATGACCTTTTGAAGTAGAAGTCTACTTCCACTCATGTATCTGGCTGCCTTCTGTTGTATGACAATTTTTGGTTCAAATGTTGCTCTTTGAAATAACTTTAAAGCATGCACAGGCAATCATGCCATAGGGTGGTTAGCCATTCAGTTTGAAGAAAGAACAAGCACCTATCTCTTCTTTCTTGCTATACCCCTACTAGATAAAGTGAGAAACTTCCTCGAGCACTAGATTGGAAAAAACATGAAGAACAAAGTACTGATTTTGCCAGTAATGCAGAGCTTCACAGCAAAATGGAATTTCAGTTAAATATAAAACCACATAGGAAGTGCCTCATGGCTAATCTGAGTATAATACATTCAACATGTAAATATATTTAAACTCAGCTATACTTTCTGCCCTCTCTAGAAAGAAAAAAAGGAAAGAAATAATTTTACTAGAATGTGGTATCTCATTCACCTAGACCCTTGCTACTCATCTCACAGTGCAGCGCAAGTTCGATGACTAAAGATGTCCCAAAATTCAAATAAAGAGCTAAGTTGATCAGCTATTCATAGTAAGCAAAACAGTTTTCTTTTATAGTTAGTCCATGCTTATCTCCCTTCTCTATGATTCAAAGCCTGATTAATGGAAGTACTTGACAGAAATCTACACAACTGAAGTTTCGGTTTTGCAAAGCAATTCATATTTAAAATAGTTATGAATGTATTGCTACGAAAAAACAGTGTAGAAGACAAGCCTACAACACTAACATAACAACTAAAGCTTTTACCTTAAGGAAAAGTTCCCTTTCCATTTATTAGCTCTGAGTTAAATTTATCAATGCACTGATCAAACGAACAGTTTTCCTCGGTTCTTCCAAGCTTACCCGTTGTTATCCTTGAATTTGAATAACTTATTTTTTTGTTGTTTTCTACAAGCTTTTTCTTATAATTTCCAGGTAGTTCATGTGGACTCTCAACAATGCCCTAGTATGAAGCCTTTTGTAACGTCATCAACTTTTTAAGAATTTAAAATACACTAGGACAAATGACTGAATTATTCCTAAATCACTTTCCCACCAGTTTCTGACTGGCAACTTATGTTGCCTCTCATTAATTTAATGACAGTTAAGCATCTTACCTAATTAATTATCAGATGAAAGTTTTTTCATAGTCTAAATATTACTTCCTGTAGACCCTATTTGATTTATACCAAGACAAGTGAAGATAATTTTCTTTTTTAGACTGGACAGATCCTACATAATACTACATAGACCAAAACCACATTTCAGTAAGATTTTTTTCTCCTAAACTGCTCTCTTTCTAATGATGCTGCCTTTTCTTCAATATACCTCCTTCTTATTGGTATTTTTCAGCATAGCTTTTTGGACAAAAAACCATGTAAGCACGTATTTCAACTTTTTTCTTTAACATGATGGATAACGTATTCTTGTATATTTCACAATGGGTTCTGCAGAATTTAAATAATACCCCTTATTTCACTAGGGTATTTTAATAGGCTGACTTCTTCAGAAGCCCTGAGTATCTTAGATTCCACTGCCATACTCTGCATGATCACAGAACTAAGCATACAAAAATGAGATGAGAATCAGTAGAGTTATCACTATACGAACATTCTTCAGACCAAATTCCTCAGCAAAATGAACAGCATTATATACAAAGGCCTATAGCGAATGACACTAACATGACTTGGTGTCACTCCCATGGTTTGATAACATGACTAGTAGACTGGTATCAGAAAGTATGCTGAAGAGGAAAAAAAAGCCTCTGATGATTTCAAAGAAATCTCTAACTATTGGATCTCAGAATATAAGGTTATTTTGGCAGATGGGTAGCATGGCCTTGCTGATGAGTAAGTTAGGAGCACCAGCATGACATTTTAAGCAACTGTCAGGTGGACAGCTAAAGAAGGTATCAGATGCCATCATCATCAAACAGCAAAAAGCAGCATGAAAGAAATGTCACTGTGCTCTTTAGTGATAGAACGACAAGAGTACTCATCAGCTACAACATTTGACGATTACTACATCTTGCTTCATAGGTCTGTCCTTTAGTCATGTGGCTTGTTCAAAGCTGTGCTCCTAAAAGAGATGCATAAGAAATCAAAAAGCTAAGCAACATTGGGAAAAAAAATAGACAGATGTGGTGAATGTCAATCAAAAAGAACAAGACCATCACCTAGAGTGTTTTAGGCAAGTTTGGTGTAGTCAGAGACATCTGAGGCAAATAACTGCTCTATGTTGTGAGATTTCATAGTCTACCTGTACACAGGAAGCTGAATGGGACATTGTCAAAGAAAACAGACAATGGACAAACATGGTAGCTCAGTATTGCAGTTCTCCTGAAGCAAATACGATGTCACATTCCAATCTCATGCCTGACTGAGCTGCAAAGACCTGTCGAGTACAAGGAGAAGATGCTAAAAGGTCTGATACAACAAAAGAAGGCCAGCCAAGACCTGAAGAAACTTAGAAAGAGCTCTGTAGATAGGTGTCTATGCTCTATGCTGTAAAGCAGCCACAAGATTACATCAATGAACAGTCACATGAAGGTATACAAGGGCTCAGCAGAAAAGAGGAACTAAGGAGGACAAGAACTGTCTCAAAGAGCAATAGCAGCAAGGATTTCCAGTCAGACCCCTGCTTAAGTGAGACATACAGAATGAATTCAGACTGTTCAAGAATAATAGCATAGACTGCATCATCCAGGCTGAGTATGGCACAGTGCCCACAGGAAAGCTAGGCCTTTTGGATCCTACTATCAAGTCTTTCACACAGTTAACAAATCAAAAGCTGAGGCACCTGCAAACTTAGAAACTGTATTCCTGTTTGGGCAAGGCAGTACCATTGGAACATTTTGCTGAAGGACAGTGAAGCAGTCAAAGGACAGCAACAGGAGTCCAGAGGCCATGCTTGCTCGCTACCAGAAATCATGTTCTTATCAAATGATTGTGTGTCCTTGGTAATGAAGAAGAAAGCTTCAGTTATTTTGGACACATCAACCAGACAAAGGGCATCCACCTAATCTGACCTTTAATAGTTCAAAGATGGTGTAGTAAATGGGTAGATGCTGTAGAAGAACTGTGCAGCACAGAGCTAAAACCAGAGCTTGTCTTGTAGTACAAGACAAGGCACAGTGGTTAAAGGGAAAGACATTGTGTCATGCTTCATTCTGTATATTAGCAGCAATTCAATTGTTTATCTCCCTAACAATAATGAAACC
The DNA here is from genome assembly GCF_003259725.1 of Athene cunicularia. Taxonomy (NCBI): domain Eukaryota; kingdom Metazoa; phylum Chordata; class Aves; order Strigiformes; family Strigidae; genus Athene; species Athene cunicularia. Next base: position 12,271,234 of record NW_020799092.1, on the reverse strand, counting down.
ATCTAACACCACTTCCTCTCACCAGAGATCAAGAGAAGGCAAGTGTGCAAGAAACATATTTTTCAAAAAATACTTCAGTGGTTTAGCAGCTTAGAGCTACATTAATTAAAAAAAAAAAAAAAAAAAAAAAAGACCAAAGTCAAGCTGACAGGCCTGTAATTTCCTGGATCATCCTTCCAACCCTTCTTATAGATGGGCGTCACATTGGCCAATTTCCAATCAGTTGGGACCTCCCCAGTCAGCCAGGACTGCTGGTAAATGATAGGAAGTGGCCTGGTGAGCACCCCAGCCAGCTCCTTCAGCACTCTCGGGTGTATCCCATCCGGTCCCATAGACTTGTGTGTGTCTATGTCATGCAGCAGGTCACTGACTGTCTCCTGGATTGCAGGGGGGTTGTTCTCCCCGATTTTGTATTCTGGCTGCGGAGGTTGGATTTCATCAATACAACTAACCTTGTTATTAAAGACTGAGGCAAAGAAGGCATTAAGCACCTCAGCCTTCTCCTCATCACTTGTTACC
>NW_020799092.1:12239938-12270665 GCF_003259725.1 Athene cunicularia | reverse complement strand
AAAAAAAAAAAAAAAAAAAAAAAAAAAAAAAAAAAAAAAAAAAGAGGAGGAGGCTATGTATTTTATTTTCACAGAATCACAGAATCATCTAGGTTGGAAAGGACCCTGGAGATCATCTAGTCCAACCATTCACCTAGCACAGTTCCCACCTACAGCATATCCTTAAGCTCTAAATTGACCCTACTCTTTAACACCTCCAGGGATGGGGACTCCACCACCTCCTGGGCAGCACATTCCAACACCTAACAACCCATTCTGGAAAGAAATGCTTCCTAATATCTAGTCTGAACTTTCTCTGGTGCAACTTGAGGCCATTCCCTCTTGTCCTGTCGCTTTCTACTAGGTTAAAGAGGCTCAAACCCAGCTCTCTGCAGCTTCCTTTCAGGTAGCTGTAGAGGGTGATAAGGTCTCCCCTCAGCCTCCTCTTCTCCAGACTAAACAATCCCAGTTCCCTCAGCCGCTCCTCACAGGACGTGTTCCAGACCCTTGACCAGCTTTGTAGCCCTTCTCTGGACATGTTCGAGTAACTCTATGTCCTTTTTGTAGTGAGGGGCCCAAAACTGAACACAGGAATCGAGGTGAAGCCTCACCAGCACCAAGATCCCTTCCCTGTCCCTGCTGGCCACGCTATTGCTGACACAAGCCAGGATGCCATTGGCCTTCTTGGCCCCCTGGGCACACTGCTGGCTCATATTCAGCCAGCTGTCAATCAACACCCCCAGGTCCCTCTCTGACTGGCAGCTCTCCAGCCACTCCTCCCCAAGCTTGTAGCGCTGCTGGGGGTTGTTGTGGCCCAAGTGCAGCCCCCGGCATTTGGCCTTATGGAAACTCCTCCAGTTGGCCTCAGCCCATGGCTCCAGCCTGTCCAGGTCTCTCTGCAGAGCCTCCCTACCCTCGAACAGATCAACACTCCCACCCAGCTTGGTGCCATCTGCAAACTGACTGAGGGTGCACTCGATCCCCTCGTCTAGATCATCAATAAAGATGTTAAACAGGAGTGGCCCCAAAACCAAGCCCTGGGGGACACCAGTTGCAACCAGCTGCCAACCGGATTAACTTCTTTCACCACATTTCTTTGGGCCCAGCCATCCAGCCATTTTTTTTACCCAGTGAATCATGCACCCATCCAAGCCACAAAAAGCCAGTTTCGCAAGGAGAATGCTGTGGGAAATGGCGTCAAAGACCTTACTAAAGTCAAGGTAGACAACATTCACAGCCTTTCCCTCATGCAATAAGCAGGTCGCCCTGTTGTAGAAGGAGATCAGGTTTGTCAAGCAGGACCTGCCTTTCATAAACCCATGCTGACTGGGCCTGAGCATCTGGTTGTCTCTCATGTGTTGCATGATGGTGTTTAGGATGAGCTGCTCCATCAGCTTCCCGGGCACCAAAGTCAAGCTGACAGGCCTGTAATTTCCTGGATCATCCTTCCAACCCTTCTTATAGATGGGCGTCACATTGGCCAATTTCCAATCAGTTGGGACCTCCCCAGTCAGCCAGGACTGCTGGTAAATGATAGGAAGTGGCCTGGCGAGCACCCCAGCCAGCTCCTTCAGCACTCTCGGGTGTATCCCATCCGGTCCCATAGACTTGTGTGTGTCTCTGTCATGCAGCAGGTCACTGACTGTCTCCTGGATTGCAGGGGGGTTGTTCTCCCCGATTTTGTATTCTGGCTGCGGAGGTTGGATTTCATCAATACAACTAACCTTGTTATTAAAGACTGAGGCAAAGAAGGCATTAAGCACCTCAGCCTTCTCCTCATCACTTGTTACCTCCTGCATCAGGTTACATGTAACCTCCAAATCTGTAACTTAATTTGGGAATAAGATATACCCTTTGAAGTTAGTTACACTCTTTAAAAAAAATAAATCTCATAACAACTTAAAAATTGACCAAAATTGCTTAGACACTTTGAAAATTCCTGTTCTTATCCTACAGCTTCCAACATTTTAAAACACCCTCTTGTCCAAAACCACACAAAAATCACAAAGGGGAACAACATATTTCATAACTGATTTCAGCACATCAGCATTCTAGGTCATAAGATACACTGCCAAGGAAGTAGATGTCATAAAGCAGCCAAAAAACATGACTGCTCTGAAACATATTGACATTAAATACAAAAATGGTTGTCATTGCATTTACCACACCCTACTTAATTTTGTATTACTAACAAAAAACCCCCACAAATTCAGTTCTTAAGAGGCCAGATACTCCTAGTAATCATGTCCCAAATGAAAAGGAAGTTTTCATGTTATTTCCTTAGCAACCCCTTAAATACAAAAAGATTAAAGATGAAGCGAGAGGCAAATTTGCAAAAGATCTTATCTGCAGGAAAAAAAATCAAAACACTTCTTTAAACAACAGATCTTCTAGAATTTCCTCTCCTTTGTCTTGATTTTCTTGCATGCTAATGTAGAAACGGAAGTAACTTTTTTTTAGATTTATTACCTCCTTGTCATAGAACCTGAAGACAGCCTAATATTTTTCCAGTTTTCCATTTACAGTATTTTTAAGGTAGTTTAATGAAAACTGCTTAAATATTTCATATAATCTCAAATCACACTCTTTTATGCCAAGACTAGATACTGATTCAGTATTAAAACACAGAAAAGATACTATGTTTCGGAGGTTTTTGTCCACTATAATACATTAAATCCCTATTACAGAAAATAGGAAGGTCCTAAGCTTCAAAAGAGGCTACACCTCAACAAAAAGGGCTGCATTTCACCATAACTCAGTTTGCTATTATCTCTCTGAGGATCTTATTAGTACCCACATTTCAAAAAAAAAAAATCACTTTTTCTCTTTGAATTGCTTAAGTTTAAGATATATAAATATATATTTCTAGATACAGACACTAAGGAGCTTTATTATTTCATGACAACACGTATGAAATACAGGAAACAGCAGTAGGAACCTGCAGGCTCTGCAACAATTTGTAGCATATATATGAATAGTTAAAATTATTAGATTTTAATTCCCTGAAGTAAAACGTTTTTGATTGCTCAATAATAGAGAACATTATTAGTCCATTAGTTACTACTTTATTTAGAAGCCTCAGAAGACCAAAGCAGCACATGAGCTTAAATCGTACTACATTTCAACCTTTTCATTTCCTTCCATTAGTGTTTGAAAGTAGCTAAGAATCACAATTAAATACAGTCATTTCACTGTTAAAGGTCTTCTCTGAAGGAAGATATTTGTACAAACTACAGAAACTATTAGCAGGTTTGAATACTTCACCCAGAAAGAGGACACAACTACCAGGTGCTACACAATAAGCAATAAGCACAGGACCTCTAAGGGTCAGTATGAAAGCCAATTTATACTTGTTCCTACCTTCTAGCATTCAACAAATAATCAATCATATACGTGTTCTTCTTTCAGAAGTTTTTAGTGACGGCATTCATTTATTTTGAATGTTTAGCAAATTCTGACAGAACTTTTTACCAACCACTTTACACAAAATGAGAGAGCACTCTATCCCAAATCAGTTTCACTTTGAGCAAATCTATTTAAAAAAACCCCAAACTTTTGATGTTTTAAAATGTAAAGTGTGAGCACGTTGGCATCATAGCATTGCCAAAAAGAACTGTCCCCTTTTTATAGACAGCAAGTCTCACCTTGGTATACTCATCTTTGGCCTTGGTAAGCATCCGTAAGATATCCACTTCTTTGTTATTAGCAGAATTCATGATCATTGGGGACACTCCTGTTCCTGTGCCCTGCTGTGCTTTGAATTGTTCCTGCTGAGTTAGGCTGAAAGTTGGGGGTGAGAGGAGAATATACAAGACAAAAAACAGGTAAAATATAGAAAGTTTAACCAGAACTACTTTACAATAATTATTAAAAACTTAGATTTTTTTTCATTTTTCTCCATCTACATGAAAATGTGTAAAAAAATCTCTATTAAAAGTCCTACATTAAACCATAATTTGATCAGATGTGAGATTAATTTTCTCCAATCTTGAATACACTAGGCCATAGACTAGAATTTCTGTAACTCATTCACAATTTCTATACTCAGAAAGAGCAGGGAATTTATAGTGTTATTCAGTTCTGCTGGTGGTGGAGGATGGCAAACACACACAAATCAGTCATTAACTACCAGCAAATGACCAATTTCCTGCCCCAGCTGTTTTATTATTATTGTAGAATGCTGAGAATGAAAACACACAGCCAATTGGCTGAGCGACAGGGCATTTTTTATCTATATGAAACACTGCTATTATAAACCACTACACGTGGTTTACAATTGCATGAATCCTCTGAAAACTAGTTTTTATTGTAGTAAATTAGCAGTTTGAAAGTACCTAATCACCACCAACTGAAACTTGAGCTAGTTAACTAAAATTAGCTGTCAAAACCCTGGGTTTCCTAGGGTTCATTGCTTATTTCTGTAAATTCATCCCCATCAATTATTTCTTGGGTCACAACTGACTCATTTTAGAGCTGTAGGATATACAGCAAAAGCAACAAAACCCCCTAAACAAACCCCCACCGTTGTCACAGTCTGTGTTTCACAATGTTTTGTCACTGCAAAATGAAAAGCAGCAGGTATTACTTTAAAAAGAGATGTAGAGGAAACATGACTACCTTTCCATCCAGCATTTTATAATAAATCCTATCTGGAACATAGTGGTAGAAGAGTTAAAGCACTTCGCTATGGATTGAGATGTGCAGTGAAAAACCTTGTTTGGATTTGTACTGCAGGGCACATAAATGAGCTTTTGGGCACTTGGTAACTTTGGCAATCAAACCTGACGTCACTTCCTCAGCATGCTTCTGGCTACAGAAGCTGTTAATAACGGGACAGATGACTTCAAAGGGAGAGATTCAAGGTCTGACAGTGCCTTTGCATTGTGCGCTGTTAGTACCTAATGCCGTCAGTTTGACTGTATCTGCCTCCCATGGATTTTTGTGGGATGACAAAGACCTGACTCTATGTCATCCCTCCTCCTGTCCCTTCAAATATTTGTGACACAATATGTCCAACACTATATATCACAGGCAACCAGTATATCCAATCTCTGCCTGTTGCTATTGGGCCCCTTCACTATATCCTTCACATTACAGCTCTAAAAAACTTAGATTGCTGATGTTGATAAAATCTGTGAGACTTCAGCTCCTTCGTCCTCCAAACAAGCATGAAAACTTGCAGAATATAGTCATAAGAAAGGGAACACTGTAAACAAGTCCATCATTAGGCCAAGCAGAAGAGCAAGCCTTGTCTATCCTGGACATGTGAAGAAAGCAATGACAGTGAAAAAACTATCTATGACATTGTAAGATTAAAATACAACTGAGAATACAGTTCTGTTCAAAATTTTAATCTCCAATTTGATTGTAAAATTAGAGATTGTATAACATGTATATTATGTACATAAAAGTAATGAATTCAAAGCTAATTAAAGTCTGTCTTTATATTCCAAAAACAAAGCAAATTTTGTAAATATTTCTAAGAAATGAGGAAGCAGGAATTCAGCCATGATGTAGAAATAGGATAAAAACCACAGAAATTGTATTATTACAGTATGCCTTCACTTCCACTGATATAAGGAAAAAAGGTAACAGCAACATAAAAAAAGATCTCCCCAAACTGAAAAATATATTAAAACCCCAAAGAATACATTCTTCAAAACAGATCTCTGAGTCATCAGGAAACAAATCAGATGAACTGTCATTCTCTGATATAGCTGAAAAGCTGCATAACAGATTATGAAAATGTCTTGCAATACAGTGACTTATTCCTGATTATACAAAATGCAGGCATGACAACTTTACTTGCAACAAAGTCTATAAATATAGGTTTACAGTATAAAGGTATGACCATCCTAGTAATATAATATGCATGTATGTACAGAAATACATACATAAAAAAAGCACAAAGTCTTGTTTACCCATCACTTACTTTTTCATGAGCTCTGCAATTCTTTGGCATTCTTCCTTATCATAAAACCAAATCCCATATATGGACACTGTAAATGCACATCAAACACAAACTATGAGCATCTTCTCACAGCAATTCTACCTGGTAGATATTTAAAAGTGACCTGTACAGGAATTTTAAGATTTATTTCTGTGTTATGTTTTCCCCACCTATAAACATAAGAATGACACCTCAGTTCCTCCCAAATCAAAAAAGATCAAAGGCATATCTCTAAGGATGTAAATTACAAGCTCTTGAACCTTCAACAAAGGCACAGGCATTTGATCCTTTTCTTCAGAACACTAAACGAGAGGGTTTTTCTTCAAAACCTCTTCCTCTGTCATTTTTTTTCAATTGTCATATCATATCCATTAGACTCCAGTGGTTAGTATACTGCAGGTAGTGCTGCACAGATATGTACGCAAGAAAGATCTGTTTAGTTTTCAACAACATTCAGGTCCATCTCATATATCATCAAAGTTGTTAGAGTAGTACGAACGCATGTCTGCCTCCCTGTAGATTTCCTATAAAGTTGCCAATTATTTTTGCCACCAAAGAAGTAATTATCTATAGCCAACACCAGGATTAGAAAATCTTTAAGTTCAGACCTCCAGTAAAGTAGATGCCTGCAGCTTTGCCCAGCAACAACAGATTTTAAATTTACTAGTAGTTCCAAGATTCTCAAATGTACACACTGCTAATGCAACCATCATGATGGTAATAGCCACAATGGAACTGTAGTTAGTGCAGGTTCCACAATCATCATAAACAGAGATCATTTTATGCTCACAACCATGTTATATAGCTTGGGTAAAACAGCCTGGGAATACATCTACAACATGGTCTTAAAACAATCTGTCCACCTTTGTCAGGGTAACTGTCCTAGTTTAAACCCCAGGCACAAATCTGCTGTGAGAAGGGAGAAGCACTTAAAGGCTTAACATGGATCTTCCCATCTCTATCACTGCAACCTTGCATAACATCCATGTTCCCTTCACATGACATGTAGCAAATAGGTAGCCAATGTGTTCCTTCCCCCTTACCTCTCCTACCATACTGCAGGGCAACTTTTCCCTCAATCTCACTAAGAAACAGCAACTCCTAAGATGTCTTCAAATTTAGTAGGGGCTACATTTTATTTAAAAGGGGCATAAATGGACTGAATACCTGTTAACAAACTATTGCAACACTGATCATGATCATGTATATTTGCTTGTATTAGCAGAATGCAAAAGCAACCGCTTCTTCAATACCACAGAATCAAAACCATGGTATATGAAGTGTAAGTTGGCTTTGTTAATGTTTGAAAAGAAAACAAACGTACAGGTGTTTTTAAGACATAAGTGTAATACTTATCTCCATTCCTCCCCAAATTTTCAGCCATGTGTTGTCTTCTATATAGCTAAAAATGGTTCAGCTACTTAATACAGCATACTGGTGAAAAACCCCCCAAAACCCCAAAACCAACACCCACCTGGTATACATACAATAAATAACTTTTAAAATATGTACAGTCCTTTTTATGATTAACTTTTGAAAAGTGTGATGATGATTTCTATCCTAAAAAAAGACAAGTATCATAATACGCACCAGTGGTTCTACAAATGTGCAACTTAAGAGCTGATCTGAACTGCAGAAATAATATCTGGTTTGTAACATAGATATTAATATTAAAATATGCACTTTAAATAGACATTAATATTCTAACATATTAAAGTAAATATTCAGTAATAAACTACAAACTCATAGAAAAGTGTGTAAAAGATTCACTGACCTATTATGCAAAACTACACAGCCTTCTGACAAAACATATGTGTAAACTTGTTTGTGTTACAAGCAATCCTATATTCTTCAATGCAACAATACTGCAAGCAGACTGTAAACAAGTCCAATTTGTTTTAATCTAGATTCTTCTTTGTTATAAAAGAATGCAGAAGAGTACTGATGAAACTCTGGTCATCTGCTTTGTCCTCTCATTTTTTTATGTCTGCCACAGCTGGTGACATCACCAATATGCAAGACAGGTTGAATAGCTTCATCTTTGGGCCACTTGATCAAACATATCATAGACTATTTATGAATATCTAATAAATGTGAAAGCTGACAGTTCTATCGAAATACTACAGTGCTTCTGACCATTAAAAATTGAAAGACTGGAATCAAGCTAGTATACCTCAACTCAGTGACAATTCAAGTAAACTGATTACCTGTATAAAACACCATCTCAGATTTTACAGAACTACCACTAATATTTTGAAATGCAATTCAAACAAATGCACATTCACGTCAGATCACAGAATAAGGATAGTAATCACTGCCTGTCCCACCAGACCAAACCACCGCCCAACAATATATCACATTTTAATTGAAGCTTTAAGTATGGATATTGCAGATCCAGTGACCTTTAGCCTAGATGTTAGCCAAGCTTCAAACCCAACCACCCACACTTACTTTTTGCACCTCAGTTAAATGATACTTTCAACCCAGACTAGGAAGTACAGCTGAAAGTAAGCTAAAACCAAAACACAACATCCTCTGAGCTTATAGCTCACCCCTTCAGTAGAGACATCTTTGAGAAGTGGACAATCCTCCTCTTTTTCCTTCCACACTTCTTTCATCTGTTCTGGATATATGGGAACACTTCAGAAAAACACTGAGAAATAATCACAGAGACATTCCATTTGCTGCGGCACAACGTACTCTGAGCTCTTTCATGCATGGGAGAACAGTGTACCAGTGAGAAGGCAGTAAATTGGTGGAAATCTGAGGTACTTGGTATCAAAATTACACTAATGTATGTTTTCATACTGGGTGCTCATCACCTGAGTAACCATGGCGTAAATTCATACTACGGTAGTATATTCTGCTAATCTACATTTAAGGAAACAAAAATTTAAACAATAATGGTAAAAGATGTGTATTAATGGTCATCTTTTTGATTAATGATAAACACAAAATGGCAAAAAAAAATATTTATGTCTATGACAAAACATAAAAACCCAGGAACAGCAAAAGAACCTAAGAAGATTACAAACTGTAACTGTCAGGCTAAGAAACTGGCATGCTCTCCACTAATGTAAACTAAATACACATACAATACAAACTTAACTATAAGCTTTCTACCAGTATGCAAAACAGCATGTCTTATCAGGACTCATCTAAACAGAGTACTTTTATCTGCCTTTCATCTCTGTCAGACTGTTTGATAAAAAAGAAATCCTGATCCAAGTATCATATATAGAGTTGTTAATTTCACTAAAATATGCATGTTTTAAAAATGAATCATGAAACAGCAGAGGCAAAACTGAATCACTAAACATCAGAGGCACAAAGCAAATTCTTCTACTGCCGCACAAAAGAGGAAATATTGTCACTTTTAGGCCCACCTTCAGCTATAAAGTTATCCAAGAAGAGAGTATTGTAAAAAACAGAAAAACAAAAACCAAATCAAAGTCAAGCATCTTCTGCTAACCAAGTGAGCCAGTTACATGAAAAACAGCTAACAAAAGCCCAATAAGGAGAGCTTTTATACTGACAAGACAGTTATTCATCTACTTTCAATAGTTTCAAAGTTAATTTACTAAAAGAAATGAAATTTAGTAATGAATTGATCACATTAAAGAAAAAAGGCACCAAAGTTATGATGTTAACAAGATTACATAAAACCAAAAGGATATGATGCAGCTATCAAATTAATGAGATACAGTTGATATTGAATGGGAATAAGCTAAATAAATTACTTAAATCATCTAACTGAAATTACTAAATATTAAGGGATTTTTAGAATTTGATAAAGGTCAGTTACTCATAAAACAAAACTGAGAAATTCTGACAAAATCTGTGAAGCTCTTTTAAAATAGCTCAGTGATTGAATTTCAGGAAGTATACTATTTAAGTTTTAATCACAACATTAGAGCCAATTTTACAGCTTCCGGCTTAGAATTTTCATTTTTTGGCTATGGACTTCTCCTGTCCTCACAAACACTAGAGCACTCAATACTATTTATAAGCAGAAGCTGACAGCTGCTATCTACCAGAATTATAGATGACAATTTCTAACCTCTCAAAATCTGAAACATCTATTTATTTATTATGATGATGAAGAACTTCCTATCAACTTTCATAATTCATGCTAAGTATCCTACTAAAAAGGAAGGCATTTTTCTAGGATTATTTACTTTACTCTTCATTTGTCTAGCTTCATCTTCCAGCTATTAAGTTTTTATCTTCTGGATAGACATTTCCATTATCAAAGTTTTGTTTTCAGTGAACCTGCAACACATTATTTTTAAGCTATTGCTCTACAGACTGCATACAGTATTTAAGCTTGGTAAAAAGAAACACAGAAATATCGTAACTACTGACTAGAGACTCCCTTCTACCTAGAAATTGTTTTACACTTACTGGTAGTAATAATAAATAATTAAATTATTCTTCAACTTTCATGTTTTATTCTTTATATGCTTCTTAAGGTACTTTACTCTCTATGTATGGCCTAGATTCTTGCTCCTGAATATGTAAATCCACACTTTGCTATATTAAGCAGTTCCTCTAATACATCTTACAAGGTAGACAGACACCTTTATGCTGGTCATCTGTTCTCTTTGCTGTCTAACTTTCATGTAATTCAGCAAACTATCTATGCATGCATTTCTTCTTCTAGTACTTTTTAGAATATTGCAGCTTCCATTTTGCAGGACCTAATGAAAAAAGAGTAAGTTATATCAACAATAATATTTTTCAATCTATGAGTTCTTTACTTAAAACATGAATTAAAGCATGTCATGTTAATTTTGTGCTCTTCTACTCCAATGCAAATGTGATCTCTTTGTGCACGATACTGTCTTGACAATTATGATGCAGGTGTATGATGTTCCTTCCACTTTACTCAGGCTCAAGTAGTGAAGGAGACTTGCCTGTTGAAGCTCTACATCCTGCTCTGCAGCATGAAGCAAGAGAGGATTGCAACAAAGGAAAGAAGATATAAAAAACCTACAGCTAAGGCAGCTGCACGCTATCTTGGAAAGCTGAATTCTGTCTCTGACGCTGCCCCAGAGATATTATGCAATGATATGCAAGTTGTGAAATGTCATCTTAAGTGGCTGTTACTGATGGTGCATGTTTCACTTCCCAGCATTTTGATTTGAGGTCCTAGACCTGGGTGTAAGATTTGAGTGCATGACCTGCAAAAACACCAGCTACTTATAATCACAGTTGAAGTCTATAAGAAATGTTTTTGAACATACAAATGCTAAATATATTTGAAAAATTAGGCCTGAGTAATTTAAAGTCAGACACCCTACATTTAACTGATCTCTGCAATTATAACTACTCTGTCCTAGGATCCCAATTTGTAAAGTGGGAAGAGTAATACTTCTAATCTGAGCAAGGTACAACAGTTCAGCTTATTCATGAGTTATCAGCTATTATGCTGATTAGTATCACAGAAAACAAGGAAAAAAGCAATTAATAGTTCTGTCCCTAGTGCTGAACTTCAGCGATATATAACAAAGTAAGAGACCCACATAACAGTAATAAGGAGAAAACAGAATACTGAGTGGCTGCTCTTTACTTGAATGCCATTCAGACTACTTGATAACTGAAGCAAAGTCCTCATTGCAAAAGAAGATGATCACATAATTTAAAATTCTGTAAGCAAAAAAGAGATCACACAAGCAGACTTCAATTTGGTATTTGCTAGGTTAGGACCCTTAAAAGTTATTTTAGTTCTCCACAGACTTTAAATTATTTCAAACACAACATTTTGCTTAGCTATTTAGATATTTAAAAACAAAACACTAGAAAAAATTCATTTTCATCCTATTATATCATATTGATAGTGATGTGGTTCATTAACAGGACTGGAACTTTTAGGTCTCTAGCTTCTCTACATTGTGTAAAGCAGCACAATACAAAATATATATAAATCAAACACGTTTGATTCTAAATAATGGAAATTCAGCTTGGATATATCCTATTATTTCTGGAAGTTGTTAGAGGGGAACCAAAATTTTTATGATGTCCCAGGCACAGAAATGCCAAGAAAGAGAAGCAAAGTAAGAGTTTTTCAAAAAACAAAAACTTATATTTTGAAATGAGCTTAACTTAAATTCCTAAAAAGCTGCTGATAAAAACCAATCTGTTAAATCATCATCCACTGGTTCTTCATTTAAAGGTTAATAAAGCTCCTGATCCACTTACTTGGGGAACTTTTACTACAGACAGGTAAAATGATGACTGCTATTCCCATTATTTCAAATGTTTAAAACATTATATATGAACAAGAAGGAAAAAGAGTCAGTTGTTAAAGGGAAAAGAATCCTGATGAAAGACATCTTAATGCAAACTGATAATCACACACAGAGAGCAAAAAAGCTGTCTTTCAGCTTGACCAGTCAAATCCAAGTCAATAACTTGTTCAAGCAACTTTCTTAAAAAAAATCCACCCCAAAATAACAAGAAAATAAACAATTAAAACCCCAACAAAATTCAAAAGCCCCTCAAAGCCCCCTTCCCCAAAAGCAGATGGATTGAGTGTGGGAAATGATTGGCAACACTAGTGGAGTAAAGAATAAATTCCTCACCACCATCTGTTTAATTGTGCCTGGAACTATGCCTTAAAAACCAACACAAGGAACAATAATTTGTTAATAGGATAGACCCTGAAATTTCCCTGCCGTCCTCTACCACTCATGAAAGCTGGGTGACCAATTTGCAGACTTCCAGGTAGAGCCAGCAAATATTTCTGATTTCATGCAGCAAAAAAGGGACAACTTGGTGATGGTGGATTGTTTATTAAATCATGTCTGTGGCTCTACTGTGGTAGCCTGACTTCAGGCAGATTTTTAATCAAAATTTATCAGAAATTCTTTATTAAAAAACCCACCAACTTGGTAGCAGATATAAACAAGATTTGCTCACTGGAATGCCCCTTAGCCTGGAAGCTAAAATTATGTTAGTACTGTAGGGAACTTCAAAGCCCATTGATGTATTTATTTCCATAAAGCTCAGCAGATGTAAGAGTCCATCAGCAGGTTCTTTACTTTTTGGAAAAGAGCCCAAAGGCAAACTGAATTTGCAAGATTTCCCTTAAAATCGTATTCTGTTGATGCCACAAGAAATTTTTAGTCACGACACAGGAATAGCATCTATGTTATGATCCATCTGGCTTAGTGCATTTATTTCCCCGCCCCCCACGACTGGTTTTTCAGTCACATCCCCTACCATTGCATCATCAGTTCCAAATAATTTTTAAATGATGACACGTGACACTGAAATTAAGGCAGGAAGTCTGTAGATGCCAGACTATAAATTTCATGAATAACAAGTTGTTCTTAATAAATCCTTTATTGTTCTTATTTATAAGTTGTCCTTAAATTACAAGTGGTTCTCATGACTATTTCACAACAGATTTCTGAAATGTCCACATCAGACTTGAGCTCCACTGCCTTTTGTAATGGAAATAACTAAACAGTCTCACATAAGGAGTGTAAAAGCTAAGTGAAGAGGTATTAACATAAACAAATGGTGGGTGAAAGTACTGTTCCATTTTTGATATAAGAAGAATGATAGACACTGTCTTTAGAAAGGTAAGTGAAGAAGTCTGCAGCAAGGCTGAAAACTAAACCCAAATATCCTGAGTCAACAAAAGCATCCTTTCCATGAAAAAAATTCCATCAAAGAGTGGCTCAGTGGAAAAGTAACTCCTCAGCCTCTCAAACTATTACCTGTATTAATCAGTGCTCTATATTCTCTGCTAGCTTTCTGCAGAAAACCATAAAACATGTCTTCAATGTACTGAAATGTGGCCAGGCCCTGATCTACAGGAATCATCTGAACATAGCACAAACATACTGTTACACAAATCTAGGCTAAATACATATCCACAACTTCTATTAGCAGAAAAGCTTACGCTAACATATCATAACTGGAAGATGTTAAACTAGAAACCACACTCTTTCCTTGATTCTGTGCACATCACATCATAATTAGAAGCTAAAAGTCATGAGAACTCTCTTCAAACAAGGAGAAGGGGACATCACTGCCTTTCCAACCTGGAGGCAAAAAAAAAGTTTGCTTATATTTTAAAAAGGAAGGAGAGCTGCCTTCACCTTCTCAATTTCCAGACAATTTGCATCCTGCCTTCCACTAGGTTAAGAAAAGCAGCAGCTTCTGTTGTGCTTCTTGTGGAGTATTTCGTCTTCTAGTCCTGTGGGGATAAAGTCTGCTCTACTGTATGTGACATACATGGTTGGCAGAGGACTCATCAGGATTTGAACACGATGGCTTTCATGTATAATTTAGTCAGATCTAAGAATATGTTCCCAATGATTTTTGAAGTGCATTTCTGAGGTACCTCTCAAAGGTCAAAGTACATCTCCAATTCCAGAACTATAGTTAAGTTCAAGGTCAAGTTCTTTTCCAAACTCTGCCAATGACATTTTTTCAGTAATACAGAAAAGAAGAAAAAAAAGAAGAAAGACTATTTTAACCTCAAATAGGTATTCAACAGTATGTTATCTCATGTTATCTTTTTTTCTGAAACCTGAATTTTTAGTATAATCAATCTGATGAGCTGTCACTCCAAACGGTTTAACTCCCACAAAAGTATGAACAACTTCAAAAAGGGCTTCATGAGGAAAATAAGCCACCTTAACTATAGATGATGCTTCTAATTCTGACTGTTGTGATCTCATCTCTTATTTCTTCGTTGCATACCTTCATAACCCAAGTAATGGAAATATATTTGCAGATCTGGACTAAGTTCTTACCCTGAAACAACAAAAGTCTAAGTTGCTTGTATATACACACTTGTTCTTGTAATAAGTGACACTTAAGAAGTACATAAGATTAAATGAATTTAAAAAAACCTTCATATTTTTCCATTTGTATGCTCTGTACACGCCATCATTTTGGAGGCAGTCCATTTCTTCATTTTTCCTGCACCATCTTTATTTCGGAAATGGTTAGAAAAAGAATAAAAAAATCCAGAGAAACAGGCAAACGTAAAGTCAACTGCTCTTCCCAATGTCTCAAAAATTTAGTTTGTATTTACAGCATATCATATGTGTTAGGTTTTACTGATCTTCTGCAGCCGGTTAACATGTTATATTCAACATATTTAAAAGTTCTCTACTACTCTGTAGCCATTCCTTCTTTTATTGTAACTCAGCTGTTACATAGCCTTCAATAACATCTGCTTATCTGCAGAGCTGCTGTTGGAAATTGTTAAGTATGTACACATTTTAGCGATACAATTTCACAGGCACAGAGAGGGCTTTCATTGTTCTCACATAATGACAGGCAAACAGTAGTAAATTCACTTCAGTTGCAAGTAGGTTCATGCTGTGCTCACAAGCTAAATTTCAGTAGATGGCTGCACCTTGGACCCCCCATCTGTGGCCACTGCATTTTTACATGCTTGAAAACTGAAGGATCATTAAATTTAATCTTAAAGTATTAATAAAAATGTTTAAAATATATTTTATTACCTACTTTCTTCTTGTGATAGTTGCAATTTAGTAATTTCCTTCATGAGGATACAAATACCACCTCTTTCAACTACCGTATTGCTTTTTTTTTTAGTGCTGTAATTATTTTTTAACATATATCTTTTAAACATTTAACTAATTAAGTTAGCATTCAGATTACTAAGAACATTATCAGTTGGCTGACTTTTCTGCCTTCTTGCACGCAAGATATTTTGTCTGGGTATATGCACAGAGAGAGAAACACAACGTACTGCTGAGATCAAGTTTGTCACCAAGAAAACACAATTTAAGCAGTAAGCACTTCCTTGTTTTAAACCTGTAATCCAGCAGAAAAAATCACATTTATCAAATTCATTTCATATTAGCAGCTAGACATTTCACAATAGCAAGCACTGGGAGGTACCCTGCAATTCTGAATCCCTGAATATAGAATTGAGATACATTTAAATTCAAATAAAAATTTGGAATTTTGCATTGCGTGATTTTCATTACAGCAATTGTATTATTTTCACATAGAAAGTAAAAGTGCATATTTCATTTTGCTTCAGAAGTCAGCAGTATTTTACTAGCTCATGCATAACCCTTCAGGAATAAAACATAACAGTAATCATCATCTGCTTCCTCTGTCTCTCCCCTCCCTCAGCTTTTAACTCTCTCAGTGCAATTTGAACCTCTCTTTTGTTTTCTGTTTGAAAGAGAGATGTACCAAGTATTCATGTGAGAGAAACCAGAATGAAAACAGAAGAGAGATAACAAGAAGGAAAGAAAAAAGCAAAGCACTGCAGGAAGGCATATGATACCTTACATAAAAATCCAATGTTATTTCTCTCCTTTTCTAACTATTATGAAATTTCATTAACTTTTTCATTGAGAGATGCCACACATTCCTGTGTAGAGAATTTAACACTGTACGTTGTTAAGCAAATAATACTGAAATTTTAGAGAAAGGCAGTTTGTTTGACAGAAACAAAAGAATTGGTGGAGCTCGTCATACTGAAAGTCCATATCCTGTCTAAGACAATGACCAGCACTAGACGATTCACAGGAAAAGTCATCCTAGTCCCTTTATTGTTGACTTCTAACCTGAAGCATGTGTCTTACATCACTTAGATTTTTTCTCCCTTGGCTACAGGATCTGTGGTTGTTTTTTTTTTTTCATATAAATAATATCTCTGCTATGGAAAAAGGATTACTGAAACAGGCTCCAAAAGACATAGGACTTTTTTTTTTTTTTTTTTTTTAAAGATTGATTTTAAGCAATACATTATGACATGAAGACTTTATATTTTATTAAATTGTATTAAAGCAAGCTCTGCATTACAAAACCAGCTGCTGGGCTGCAACCGCAACCACTAAAGCACAGCAGATAGTAAATATTAAGCCCAATGCTGTTACTAGTTTGTATGCCAGTTAAGACCAAAAAGCTACACTGCATTTGCAGTCTTTGTGGAATTCCACTGGAGCAGTTGTAACCGTGTTTCTGTATAGAACACATTCCTTGTCCTTTAAAGGGTATGCTCTTACACTTGAGAAGGGTTTCTTTCTTTTTTCCTCCTGTAATTGAAAAGTATTGTTTACTGCCGATTTAAGACTTGTTTTGACGAAGAGAGAGCTGATGAGGCACTCAAGAGCTTGTATTAAATCAATACTAGACAGAAGCGAGCAGCTTGTATATGCACTGTGAGATACACTTGCTCACATATTTATCTTTCATGTTTTGAGAGAAGGTTACAAATATTTTTATATATATACACACACATATAAAAAAGTACAAGTGAGCAAGCTCACATTCCAAGAGAAGTTTTCTGGCTATGTCAGGAGTGAAGTCCACCCCTTATTATACAAACCTTTTTTTTTTTTTTTTTTTTAAACACAAGAGGATATTATCAGAGAAGTCTGTGCTGATATACAGAAACCAGAGATCGTCATGGCTCAGTGAGGTGATGAGCTGACGGGTGGATGGCACCCATTATCTTAACTTCTCAATCCAAGTTTTCCTGAAAAACCACAGGGGGAGGAGAAGGCTCCAACTGAGCATAAGGCATAGAGGACAAGAAAAGGATTAGGAGTGAAGAGCAAGGAAAGGAAGGATAATGCAAGAGATATTGCAGAGGTTTCAAAGAGCTAGAAAAGAGTTTCTAGATTAGAAGACTGAGTTGTCAGTAGTTTAAAGCTACATTTACGTTCTAACTTCTGTACAAGGCTATTACATAAAGTAACTCTGAAGTAAGAAACAATTGACCAAAAGGAATTTACCGTTACTATATATAAAAAATATACTCAGGTTCAGCTGTTTCAACGCTTTTTGGAATTTTAAAATGTTTCAAGCCTTTGTTCGGCAAACTTATCACCCACTACCCAGCCACCAGCCAGGGGAACCCGAAATGAAGTATAAGGGGAAGCTGGTGCATGAAACTCAGCTTAACTGCTTCTACATCAAACCTGGAGGTAAGGCAACATTACCTAGTTGTCAGCTCATGAACTGTACTGGTATCTACCTATTGGGATAAGTATTCATTTTCTATTTAAATAGAACAGTCTGTATAATGTATGAAACTACACTAATAACATAGTAATATTTGGGGATAATGTACTGTGAAGTCCTGTATGTGTGATCACACTACTACAGGATTTAGATAATTCTGGTAATTCTCAAATCTGTGGAGTTAAGTAGATGAAGAGCTTCCCTTGGTAATATATTGTCTTTTGAGCATCTAATGAACACTGCTTTCTCACTTCCACTTTGACATGAGGGGAAAAAAAAAAAAAAAAAGGCAAGCATGTAAGTATAAGGAACAAGAAATAAAAAGGGTTTTTTTGTAGACAGAGGCATGTGTGTGAATGTGAAAGGGCTAATCTGAAAAGGGGCTTACATGAGAAATTTCTAAAAAGCAACTACAGCCGTAATATTTTTATTTGCAGCGGAAATATGTAGGCATTCATGTACCTATTTACACTGATCTGGCAACATCTACCATTTCATGCTATACAGGGAGGTGTGTATGAAGTAAAGGGTATACAGGTAGTCACATGAAAATAACATCTTTAAAAAAAAATATTTATATGTTCCAACTTGAACTCGAGCTTTACTGCATCATATGCCTATCTTATCTTGAAAAGATGTCCGGAATTCCCAGTACTGGCAGTACACTCTCAGCAGTAAACATCCAGACAAGCTAAGATGTTGCTTATATGCTGACATCCATAAATGGGAAACAAAGACTGCGCCTAGCAGATATACGCAGTATATCCTTCATATACTTTATACTCCTTCAGTTCTATACAGAAACTCATCCACAACTGCAGGATGCTTGATAACAGGGTTTTAATTCTATTCCATATACTTTTCCTACCAATTTGTTTGGCCAGGCAGGGATACAGTTCCACCACACACAAAATTATTACCAGCACCAAAAAACTACATAGCTTTGTTATTTTAGCTCCTTGGCCTGTTTCTTCTCATGTGACATAGACTTGCTCTGACTTTCAGACTGGACTCCATCATTGCACATAAGTGAAAACCTATGGTAAGATTACTGCACTCCTTTTCCTTATACTTTGTTTTACCATCTTCATCACATAACAGAAACACATTGTTAGAGCAAAAAGATGTCTGCAGTCATCACAGTTATAGTTGCAAAAAAGCCATTTTACAAATGAAAAGCATTCCAAATTTTTTGCTCTGCTTAGCCAAAGACTTCCACAACTGGTACCAAATCCTCAGGGTAGGAAGGGTGAGAAAGAAACAACAAAAATACCCTTTTAGGAAAGCCTGAATAGAAATATCTGTGCCAAACTGAGCGGGGTGACAAGGGACATGGTTTCACACATGAAAACTTATGTCTTAATCTTAAGGCCTTCACAACTGGCATGTAAAATTTCCACTGAAAAACATATATCGTATTTAGTTTACTGGAAAATATGAATAATAAGGCAGCCCTGAAAAAAATAAATTTAGAAATACTTACTAGTACAAACAATTTTGCTTTAAAAAGAACAAACAAGCAATATTACAGTTCCTAAGGTTTGTTTTTTATTTAAACCCTAAAAACCTAAATGACAGAACTACGTTTACTCTCCACAACAAGCACAAAAAATCCCAAGCACCCTAAAGTAGAATTAACCGGTACCTGCTAATCCTAGAATCACATTAATAATTTAGTTTGGCCAGGGCCTCTGTAGGTCATTTAGTCAAGCCTTCTGCTCAAAATAGGGCTAGCTTCAGTTAGAGAGTTAAGAAGAAATTAAGATTAACAACAGGTTACCCCAGAAAAGTATATTCTATGCCGCTTTTTCAGTCAATTTGCATATATGCATACTGCTTTACAACAAATTAACCTTTCCCTTTTACTATGTTAAAAATCCAATCCTGCTGCCACAGACTCAAGCAGCGTTTAGTTACAGATTTCAAAAACAGGCATATCAGGTTGTACACTCTAGAGCAGGCAAGCCAACTAACCACAAGACAGCAAGATTGTAATTCCCAATCTTAAAAACCACCTGTCTTAAGCCAGCACTGCTGCATGTCCATCTACACTCAACTGCAAAATAGCGTTGTTATGCCATCAAGTTGTAATAATATTTTTATATCTCAACAGGCAAGCATTAAAGATTTTAGGCATCCTTGAAAATTAAAATGAGACAGCACAAAAATCTAATGTATAAATGTACATATTTTATGCTTTTATTTATAAAAAATGTAAATCAATATACCATTTCCAAGGGGCAGTTTATTATTTTTCCTGACATTCTGAAGCAAGTTTTACCATCTTCTAAGCACATTAAAATCATTAATAGATTGAAGTACAGACCACAAAGGGAGGAACTATATGGGAACTGTAGTAGGAAATGCTTTTATAAACTGGTCTAAGGACTGATAACTTCTGAGTGTAGGTACAAGAAAGTCTGTAAACTGAGCACTAGACAGCATCTCACATGAAAAAAGAAATTATTGTCACTGTGTATCTGATAAGCAAGTTTCTCCCTGAGCCTATTTGCCTCTCCAGAAAAATCTGCACATGACAAACGGTAAAATAGTTAAGTTGGACCCAAACTGTAAAATAGGTTTTGAAAACAAAACCAAATGGATGCAACATAACAAAGCTTGTGCTGCAACCTTAATTTTCTGGGTTTAGAATCAACTCTTACTGCAACATGAATGTATTTTCAGAATGTTTTTTTTCCTTTTAAATTTAAAAAAGGAGAATAGTATCTATGCTTAACAGTGTTAGCATTCCAACACTCTCAGCAAAACTGAGGTTTCACTTTAAGGCCAGTAACATCCAGGGAAGATAATCGTGACCTCTGCTGCTGTTCTGTCTAGCTCGATACAAGATGAATTTTTATAATGCTGATCAAAGGAGAGAAAGTGGAATGGGAAGAAGGAGGAGTGATTTATTATTTCTCTGAGACAAAAATGTCTCCAAGGACAGAACCTCAGGTAAACCACAAGCATTTGTATTCTGAACAAATGGCAGTAGTCACTGCAGGCAGGCTTTCAAAAAAACTCTTCAGCCAAATCTGTTTAGCAAACAACAGCCTAAGAAGAACATACCTCTAGTGAGGGCAAGGCCCTTCTCCCAAAATTACTTTGAATTTTTATAGTTTGAGCTTTCACTCTTCAAACAATTTTGTTTCAAATTGACAAATATTTTTAAGTCTTAAACTACAGAAATATTTTTCTTCAACAAAACAGGCAGGTATAGCAGACCAGAATAATAATTCTGCAATCAAACTTAACCTCAAAAAAATTGGTTTTAAATTCTTCAACTGTGACGAAAACATTGAGTTTTGCTTAATGCTGCAGCATCAGAAAGCCATGTAATATTTCTGAATCAGCAGACCACTGAATTTAGAGAAAAATAATACAAATTGCACGAAGTAAAAAACATTAAAGGTATTTGTTTCAAAATTCAAAAAGACCAACGAACATCTGGGGAACAATCAATTGAATATGCATTTCAATTTACTGTGTTCATCCTTGTTGAACTGTGTTAGTTATTTGACCAGATACTGTATGTTGGCAGGTAGGAGGCTGATAAATAAGGCTCTCCATTTTAAACTGACATTTTTACCAAAACCAAAAACCAAACAGAAACTCTATTACATCATAAAAACAAAGCCTGGAATATCTATTTTTCCTGTCTCAATGGAAACAACTGAGAAAGTAGTTGTTTATTGGTCAATATGCAGAAAGCTGAAGCTAAATATATAAATAAGTGAATTTAACTACCAAATGCTGTTTCATTCTCAAATAAAAACACATTTCAGAAGAAAGAAGATATTTAAAATATTGAATTACAGAATATATAATGTACTATAGACTAAGAACATATTTTAGGGTAAATAAGACATTACAGTATCTAAAAGAAGATTGTTTTTCATGACATATTCATTTTTACATATTACTCAAATTCTATTACTGTTGTCTCCTGCTTTCCCTTAGGAAGTAAACTTCTAATAGTCTTCAAACAGATGTTCTTTACAAGAGAAATGCTACTTGCAGGGTCAATGGGTCTTCAGAAATGGTTAGACATGGGACACCTGTTAGCCATTTAATACATTTAATGAGGATGTATTTGCTTAGAAGTGTGAACTGAAAAGAGCCACAATCAGTATTCAAGAAGACGAGCTGTTCTATTTGAGAAGGCTCTACGATGTTGTAATGTAGAATTTAAGAATGAAAAATAATAGCTGGAGAAAAATATACACCATTATCTTTTCCTAAAGATTTTACAATCACTTGCCCTCAAGCATGTATTTGGAAGAATCTTCATACATAAATAATTATGATCTACAGAGAAAAAGCAAAACCCACAAAGAAAAAACAAAACTTATGCAACTTTGGACAGCTGGCAAACTTCCCTCTCCCTCCCATCCCATCTCATCTACTGGTTGTCTTTGCACGATCTGGGAAAATAATACTAAAGTTTCAGGGTTCTGACAGACATATGGTGGCAGGTTAAACTGGATAACTGAAACTACTATGAGGTTATGTACTTATGTGTGCCAAGACAGTTTTACCAAAACTAGGCATGTCTGGTCTGCTTTTGCACCACTTCTGAACCTCTGCAAAAGCTTGAATTCAGTAGAATATGCCACATATGACTAGGAAACTTCATTCAGTTTCAAGCCTAGGAGATGACATGATCAAAGGCCTTGCTATAAATGTGGCACATTAAATGAAAAATAAATTCTATGTCCAAACAGTTATAGAATCTAGTCAGATATAGCATATTTGTTGATCTGTCACACAATTTCTTTCTCTACTTGCTATAGCAGAAAAGCTCTCAATTAACGTGTATCAGCTCATCACCATAATTAGCATACTATTATAAGGTAGGATCTTGCATTTTTTTTTCAAGGAGCTGAAATGCTCAAGGTGAAACTAGCTCTAAGGTATGCAACTAAATATTCACCAAATTCACTGTGTCCTGTAAACATGAAAAACAGTATTCAGTGATGAAATGATAAATCCTTCAACTCAAGAAATAATTCACTGACCCAGCATACACCCATATACCTCTGGTATAATATACAGTTGGAATTGGTTGTGAGTAAATTACTATATGGCTGATCAGTGCTTAAAAGGAAAAAATTGTTATTTTAACCAATAATTTATAGTTATGCATTTCTTCTGAACTATCTCATATTAGTCAGCATCAAGTCTTAAGAAACAGGCTCTAAACATTGGTTTGGACAATAAATATCACCAAAGATTAAGAAAAAAAAGGAGTAATTATGTAAAGATTACTCAAATATAGAACCCAAGAATTTTTAAAAAAACGTTAATATCTTTAGATGCTCTAAACAAAAATAAAGCCCCTGTCTTGCTCTCAGAAAGCAAGCATCTAAAATTGCAGTTGACTACATAAGTTTAAAGATCACATTGAAAATACCTATTTGATCCATAAACCAGTTTCTTGGTGGACAAGGTTTTCTGCTGGCATTAAAAACTGCAATTTGAGCTTCTCTCCTGGCTTTGAAATGAATAACCCTAGCGCTAGCCTAACAGATTTCCTAAACTAAACTTTCATGTGAAATAGTGGATCAGTGCAAACATTAACTGGCATAGATCCCAAATCCAGCCTGAAAAGTCCTGGGATTAGACTGTAGGTGTTTGCAACGTGGTATTTAGACAGTGTTTCAACTTTAGATGACCACAGTCATCTGGAACAACCAAAGAAATATGAAAAACAATAAAGTAAAAAGTAACATCAAAATATTCCTTTTTTATTTTAAGTATTCATAAAATTTATATTTATTCTGTATAATTCTGGACATATTTTCTATTGTAATCATATATTGGATGCAAAGCAATCTTTGCAATATGATAGCTATAGTATGACAAAATATTGGCTTATTTGTCCAGTACACTAGTACGACCTTTTGCTGCCAAGTGCGTTTACTTCGGACTGGTGTGATATTCAGCCACAGATACTTAGCTGTACCAAAATGAAGTTGGTTTCAACAAGCATTCAGAATACTGGAAGAAACAAAACATTGGGCAGGACTTCTTTATTCCTCCAAATGCATGCTTTTGTATTTTTCTGAAATTTACATTGTAACAAAACCTAAACCTAAGTCCTGTTATATGGGAAAGCAACTATACCAATTAGAAAAACAGAGGAAATTCTGCTAGTTTTACTATATCTAAGAAGAAGATATGTATTAAAAATAGAGCAAGAACTAACCAAGTCAAACAACAGGTTAGAAAAAGATGTCTCCAGATCCAGCTAAGTATTATTGCCAAACTCTCCACTGTTTTGCCAAGTAAACAGCTGTTACTAAGTATTCCTTGTTAGTAACTGGAAGCAGAAGATAAAAATAGTATTATAAGATCGGGGCCTAAAAAACCCAGTTTTGGACGAAAAACTCCATTTAATAAGGAAGAAGCGTGAAGCCTCATTTTGCAAAAATTATAAAGGCAAGTTGTATGATAAAGCAAAACACAAGGATAATATTCATATAGAAAATTCAAGACGGATATTCAGAATCATGTTTGGATGATACCCTAGTGAAAACAGATACTTAATGCCGAGGAGGTTCCTTTATGTAGCGAAGACTTTGAAATACACAGTAAGGAAGAAAGAGCTAGAGGTATCTGCGTCTCAGTGGAGAAATTGCCACATGAACAATCTGTAAGAGCCTAAAGAAAACCTGGAAAAGTCAAATGAGTTGGTATGGGTCTGTAATGCCAGTCTATGGGTCTGTAATGCCAGTTTGCTCTGGAAACACAGATATTTCCATGAAAATCTGAGAAAACAACAGTTTCCCTGTGAAGTACCAAGACCCTCAGTTTTCTTGAATAACTAATGCTTAAGCCTTTGTAAGATTATCTTAAGAAGTTAAGTAACTATGGGTAACATATACCTGGAACATATCTGATACTAACTGAAATCCTAAACTAGAAGATTTTTTTTTTAGTAGAGCAAACATGAATTTTCTCTCAGACAACAAAATTCTCAGATTAAACAAAGCTGCTAACTGTGGTGAAAATCAGATCCCCAGACCCAGGCTAAAGATGACTTTATAAAAACAGCAGTAGACTGGCTAGGAATCTTGTTAGTTCTTTTTTCATGGTTGCACTCAAGGGAATGATAAAGAGTGCCACAAGGTCAAGAATCTATCAGATCTTGTGTCTGAGTGATCCTAAACTGAAAGAAAGGTGTTGTTACTTTCATGTTGTCACTGGGAAAGTGTAGGTGGTGTGGGTTCACCCCAGTCAGCAGCTCAGCCCCACACAGCCACTCACTCCCTCCCCTCAGCGGGATGAGAATCAGAAGGGCAAAAGTAAGAAAACTCAGGGGTTAAGAACAAAGACAGTTTAATAGGTAAAAGCACAGGAAATGGATAAAAGCAAAGCTGTGTGTGAAAGCAAAGCAAAATAAGGAATTCATTCACTACTTTCCATCAGCAGGCAGATATTTAGCCATTTCCAGGAAGGCAGGGCTTCATCATGTGTAATGGTTACTTGGGAAGACAAGTGACAACTCCAAGCATCCCTCTTCCTCCTTCTCCCAGCTTTTATTTCTGAGCACAGCATCATATGGCCTGGGGTATCCCTTTAGTCAGCTGGGGTCAGTGGTCCTGGCTCTGTCCCCTCCCAAATTTTTGTGCACCCCCAGTCTACTCACTGGCAGGGCAATCTGAGAAACAGAGAAGTTTCCTGATGCTGCGCAAACACAGTTCAGCAGTAACTATCCTAAAAGAACCACTGCCTAGACACAGGAACTCAGAAAAGAAGCCTTCTGCATTTTACTGTTGCACAATTAGCCAAAAAGCCCTAGACAAGTTACTTGAACATAGGCCCACTGCTCAGAAGCACATGTTAGTACTTACATTTGAGACCCTGCAAATCTAAGATTCTGACATCTCTTAGTGAATAAAGAGATTACACTCCCCAAAAATCCCAATTTTTCTCCTAATAAAAAACCAAAATGAATCAGTTTACATGTAGTAATCAGACTAAAGACTTACTGACGTCAGCATAGGTATAAAGAGAATTAGAAATTGTTATAACAACTGCCTTAACAAAAATAAAAAATTAATAGAACAGATTTTTAAAGGTAGATATATGTATATACATACATAGACTTCTAATGGAATTTCAAAATGCGATAAAAAAAAGATTACATAAACACAGGAAAAACTTCAAAATCAGATGGATAAATAGGTCTCATAGTACTTAAAAATGCTAATGTCTGGTCTAGTCAGGTTAGTCTAGAGATGTCTTCATTTCTTTTCAGTTTCTTTAGGAATTTCAATTCTTTGTCAGCCTATTGAATACTCTCAAAAATAGAAGTTTTATTTAGGTTATTTAAAATGTTATTTCTCTATTGTTTCTACCACATAGTGTGTGAACAACAGGATTCCCTCTTGATATATTTTACAACTCCAAATTAGTTTATGAAGTAAAAGGTCTAGCAGATTATCAAACTAGGCTGCTTTGTATGCCACAAATTTCTTTTACTTCATCCAGAGGGAACACTTCTGCATCACAGTTCACATTAAACATTTCTGCAATCTGCTTTTATGCATCAGAAACAAAGTATAGATCATACTACAGATCTGCTTTCAAGTACAGATATAAACTGTATGTTCATAACTGCTCATTCTCATATAATTGCACATTTTAAGAGTCTGTTTGTATACATTGCTGTAAAAAATACAGCTCTCATGTCTTCCACTTATTTCTGAGTTTGCCTACCACTTGCTAATTCTTGTATAATCATGCAAGATAAACACAGAGCCCAAAGTAACAACTTTGTCTTTCATCAGGGTTTAAATTAGTCTCAACACTATGTTGTCAAGAATTACCCCCAGGAGTCGAGAAGCAACCTGCCTTCCAACTTGCTATAAGGACAGTAGTTTAGAGCCGTAGCAGAAGGTGGGTTTGAATTGGCTGCATTTGTCTATTTTTATGCAGAAAACAAAGACTACAAATATTACTCCAACCCTCAGTAGATCTGCTTTATGGGGAGACTTCCCAACACTGACTGGGGTATATTCAGAACACAACAGAATATCCCTGTGAGTCTTTATGCCCATCACACACACACAACCATAAAAGTCTACTATTTGTCAGTTCAATGAAGAGAGTACTGTTAAGCACATTCTAATACTTTAGAATAGTGGCATTTTAGGAAGCACTGAGCAACTCTTCCAGCATGTCAAAAACCAAAATGTATTCCTTCAATTGCAACTGTTAACCAGCTAGTTTCGGCCCCTTGAAAGCTGCAGTCTAATCATTTAGACTGCCCTAACCAAGAACAGACTCTGAAGAGAAGCTGGCTTTTTCAGTATTCAACCCAACATATCACATACTTACATCTGGCATTTCTGTACAGTAGAAAAGGATCCTGCAGCTGGAAATCAAGGTCTTTAGTAATAGGTTCTGTTCGATTTTCCATGCTCAGTCTGTTCATAATTGTGAAACCATGCCTTGGAGAAGCTGATCTGAAAATTATCAAGTAGAAATCACATCAAATCAAGAAACAAAAAAAAAAAAAAACCCACAAAAATTTCTTTGTTGTACAGTTCTCAAAAATTGTTTTTTTATTTCTAAGAGATACTACAAAAATCTAATTCTGTTGCCAAGGAGTAACAATTGACTCTTGCAGTGTTTCATGCAATTCTTTTAATTATGTCAAAACCCTATATTATGTATGAGAAATAACAGAAGCACCATTAGTCTTATAGTAGCTACAGAGTATGCCACATCTGTGATACTATCATTTGAGGTCCAATGATTTAGTCACAGCATAATCATATCTGCATGTCCAGTTTTCACTTCAAGTTATAAGGCCTGCAACTTCTGAACAGGCAAGATGTTACAAAACACCACTTTGTCCCAGATGTTATCTATCCAGCACCATCTACCCTATAGTTTATGACTGGAGTAGAAAATAGCAGTTAGAATGATTCAGTCATGGTCCAGAGCAAGTTTTTTTAACACTGATTAATAATTGCAGATAGTAACAGTCATCCCAATAGGATTTTCCATACAATCTAAAGCATAAGAACTAAAGGGAGGGTGGTAAGACAATGGAACAGGTTGCCCAGAGAGACTGTGGCTGCCCTGTCCCTGGCAGTGCTCAAAGCCATGTCGGATGGGGCTTTGAGCAACCTGGTCTAGTGAAAAATGTCCCTAGCCATGGCAGGGGGGTTAGACTGGATGATCTTTGAAGGTCTCTTCCAACCCAAACTGTTCTGTGATTCTATGACACTAAATCATTATGCTCATTCATGGGGGTTACACTTCAAGTCACATATATTTTTTATTAATGTGAGCTGTTAAACCTATCAAGATCCTGACAGGAGATAGTACTTTCAAATGAAGTGTGACAATAAAGAAAAAGATGATGGCTAAACATTTGAGAAAAGTGCCATCTCCGGTAACTGCTGGTGCGTGGATTTCTCATTGAAATCCAAAGCACAGGAACCTGCATTACAGGATTGGAGTCAACAGAAAATTAAACAAGTGTGGAACCTTGTTGGCAAGAGTCAGTACTTCAATTCAAACAAACAAACAAACAAACAGTCCACTTCCACTGGTGTTAACCCAGTTGAAAGTCTGATTTTTTCACCATTCCTCAGAATTTGCAAAGATGAGATAAGTGATCAATAAGCCAGCTCAGGTAAAACGGTCACATTACATTGTCACAACAGTAATAAGATCAGTGATCTCCAGCCTATGGTCTGTTGGCAATATTTTTTCCACAACTTTATGACTTTGTTCAAATCCACAGGAAATCAAAGTTAAAACTGAATGGGGAGGGCAATGTATGATGTTACTCACAACTCACAAAACGTTCCATACTGTTGCCTATAGGGCAGCCAGGGTAGCAATCTGCTGTAAGTAGAAATTTCCTCAGCCAACAAAAAGAACAGTGAAGGACCACAGATGCTAGGTTACATGTTGTCAGTTCTGGAGTTTCAGAGCCAACATACCAGAAAAATACTACTTCTGTTTTGCAGCATACAACTAGTCACCTTCACCTACTGCTAGCACAACTAAGGGCCAGTTCTTTCCTCTTGTGGTAATTATAACAGCACCTTATTTCCACTTACCTGAAAGGAGCTTAGAAAAATTCCTGATGAGTGTTTCCACTGCTGGTACAAAAGAGCTCAAAAGATTAAAACCAGCATTCCCACTTCACACAAAGCTCACAGTCTCTTGGGCCTCCCTGTCACTTTACACATGCATCTCTCTCCTTCTCAAAACAATCTCTTGCTTTCTCAGTCCTCCTACCAGACCCTTGTCAGCATAAATGTTGAAGAAGAGTTTCTGTTTTGGTGTCCCATCCCAACATCTACTGCAAGATCTGCTTACTAATCTATTTTCTGATTTTAACAAGTCACAGGGAAATGTTGGGGCACTAACTTGGAAACCCAAATGCAAGGCAGGCTTCACAACAGATCTAAGGTATATGCTAGAATAAATGATGTGACCAATGCTTTGAAGAGCCACAATCAGGCCTGCTGATAAAATAAAGCATTAAAACCATACAAAATGTTGCATGAAATATACATGGAAAAATGAATAATCAGACACAAGTAGTATGAAAGTTCCTTAAGTAGAGAACACAATACTTCGTAAGTTCTACCATTCCCTTCATTTAAGGAGTATCATTGTTTACTCCACTATTTCTTTTTTGTTCAGACATCTTCTAAACTGCAAAAGCTACATCCTATTTAAAATAACTGAAGAGTTTTCTATGGTTTACCCAAATTGAGATTTAAATCACATGTAGAAGTCTTATCCAAATATAAGGTGATGCCTTCTTCCCAGTGCTTTCTTCCCTGCATTTGACTCTGCCAATCCCAGTTTCTTTCCACCCTTGAACAAGGAGGAGCATTTTACTTCAGTCAACCATGCTCCATCCCAGCTAGCTTTTCCACATCCACAGGTTTCACCTGCAGGCATTAAAATGTGACATCCTCACCTTGTATAAACAAACAGCGTTCCCTCCACATCAGTCTTCTCCTGAAGAAAAGGAAAGTTAAGAAAGTTGAAATAAGGGCAACATTTTGCTAGCCATTTTTGAGTCTTCCCTTATCTCTGTTTCACCAATTCCAACAGTTACACCTCTCTCTTACCTAAGCCATGAAAAAAATAACTAAACCCATCTTCATTGGATGGTGGTGAGAGACTACAGGTCACTGTGCTGCTGACCCAAGTTCTATGACAAGATATGAAAAGGCTTTAAAAGCTCAACACCATGAGACTAAACACTCTGCTGGATTGACCCTCTGCTATGCCCAAGGGCAATGCACAGGCCAGATTCAGGGAGAGGATTTTCCAAACAGTGCCTTCCCTTAGGACTGACACTCAGGATGTGTAAGGGGGAAACCACACCAAAGGCAAAATGCGTGGGTTCTTCAAACACAGGCCCTAAAGCCCCACGATTAGAGCAAGCCAAGAACTGCCTGCAAACAGCCAGAATGTTAAATGCCCAAAAGATTCCCCATGTTAATGATGGTTTTTTAGTCTTAAATAGCCTGTGTTTTATATTTGTAACTCCAACACTCTTTTTATATGCATTTCGGTGCTGCTACAGATGTTTGAATGGCAGAGGAGTTCCTGAGCCCATACCCTGGTTTAAACCCCAGTCCCCTACAGCCCTGCCCTGCAGGATAAAACTTTTACAGCCCTGTGAGCCTTTCAAACCCTGTTTCCTAGGCACCACAGTTTTTCACAGTCCCCAGAGGTTGAGCCAGGCACGCAGCCCGATAAGCGTTGGGAGCACCACGGAACACCGACGCTGGCCTCGCACCTCAGCTATGGCGGCACCCGCCCCTTCCC
>NW_020799092.1:12226350-12239888 GCF_003259725.1 Athene cunicularia | reverse complement strand
CCCGGCCGCGAGGGGACGAGGAGGGCCAGCCGGCTTCGCAGCGCCTCCTCCGGCAGCGACCCGCCTGTGCTGGCTGCTTTTCCCGCAGTGCCGGCACCCTTCATTTTCGGGCTTCTCGCTGCCCGTGGGGCGGCCACTGCCTGCCTTCCTTTGCAGAGGGGCAGCTGCACGCCCGAGGAACAACATGGTTCCCGCGGCTGCAGGCCTGAGAGAACTGGCCAGGCTCGGCGGGGAGTGCCGCCAGAGCGCGGGCGCTCGCTGTGCCGAGCAGGGAGCCATTCGCCCTCCCCACATAGCCATTAGCCTAAGCGCAAGAAGCTGTGGTGCGCACCGCAACACAGCCTCAGGAGAGCAGAGAGCCACGTGCCAAGGTGGAGCTGAAGCCACGTAGGCTCGACTTTACATATGTACAGGAACATTCGTGTGCACAGGTGTGCCTGTGGAGGGAACGTACATGTGAGACACTGCAAAGTGAGCACGTGTGTCTGTAAGCACATGTGTCTGTAGGGATGTGAGTGCTTCCTGTCTGCTCAAACGACACTGATGCAATACACGCACAGCACTCAAAACAGGAAAAGTTGGTTCAGATCGATGAATGTACATCGTCTGTATTTGCTAGCATATACTCACAGACTTCTGCGTAGAACTTAAGGCAAAAAGAACATGAGTGCAAACTAAGCCATCATACAGCCCTGGTGTATATATATATATATATATATACATATATATACATACATACATGTGACAAGCAGCTGAAACATAAACAAGCATACTATGATATGGAAATATACAAACAGCAGAGGAACAGATGGACAAGACCATGAATTTAGTTACCATATTTTCTTGTCAGACATATTTATTATTAATCTATTGATATCAACAGTTTACAGCAAATACATGAGCTTTATGTGGCAGGAAGATAAACTCAATACGTACTCACATTTAAAACATCTGCTTAACTTGTCCCCTGCGAGAGCAAATTTTTTTTACTTCATCACCTCAGACTGACATAGCAATTTTGGAAGGAGTTACCACCTTCTGTGTACAGAAGCAATAGGTCAATAAGTTTTCTTCCAGAGAATGGGATACCCTAGAAGAACTAAAGGCAAAGGGAATGGATGCTGTCTTGTTTGTTTGCAATATCCCTGACACAACATTTTAAAAAGGGCAGTAGCTGGACATAGGGGATGAAGACTGACATTGAACGGTAGCATCTGCTCCAAGAGCAAATGGGCAAGCCCAGGTGAAAAAGCTTCCATAAATGTGAAGTGGGGATAAAGAGAACTGAGAGACAGCAAGCTGGGAATTCATAGTATTAAATGCAGGGACGGTGAGTCTCTTAAGTGGACTGAGGAATGGGTATGCTCTCAGAAAGGACAAAAAGAGGGGCTGTTCTTTGGGATTTGGGAGAGAACATGTAGGTTTTGTTGTTGCCCAGAAGACCACTAAAAATTGCGTTACTAAGAATAAGGACCTACAGCTTGCTCTGCAAGCATATAGTGGGAGAGGAAACCTCTGTACATACCCTTTTATTATAAACCATCTTACTCTTAGTTCCTCTTTTTCTAAAGCCACCTTGTTTCAGTTGGGACTGTAATGAAACACAGCTTTTGTGTTTAGAAGGTTTTAAGTGTTGTTGATATACTCATGGTAGGAAAATGGCTCTAAGCAGTTTTATTGCAAAGCTCTGAATGACTTACAGATCCTGTAACAGCAAGGAAGATATATGGGCTCATGGTGGACAAGGAAAATTGCTGTTCTTGGTCTGGAAATTATCAGAATAGAATGTCACAAAAAGAAAAAGTAGTAAGTAGGAAAGATAACTCATATTGCTCAAATAGTGAACAGATGCACAGTCATTTCTTTCTGTGGATTAGATAGTTTTCAATTCCCAATTTCCAGATAGTCCTAATCACACTCTTTCTCATGTGCTAGTTTCATATTACCATTTCATCTCTAATTCTTTGGCAATTCTCCTGCTTACAAGAAGTCTCAACTTGCCACCAAGGCATAGAATTGTCAAACTCCTGGAGCCCTACTACCTTTCCAGATGCCTTTGCTCCCTCCAGCAATAATTACCAAAAAAGTGCCCTGCTTTTTTTGTGTGTGTGGTGTTGTTTTGTTTTGGTAGTGGTGGGGAGGGTGTATTGCAACGTCCCATAAGGAAGAACATGTTATAGAAACTGTATTTCAAAGGCTATTAATTTGAACTGAAAAGAGTTACTCGTAATTGTTACCAGGTAGGAGGAAGCAGTATACAAAATTTAGAAGATGGACTGCAGCCCTGTTCCAACTGAAAAAAAATGTTTTAAACAGAAATAAGGTGTCTTTTAACTTATACAACTTACCTTCTTTCTCTTGTTGCCCATTTTGTCAGGCCAAGTAGTAACCAGTACTTGAAGCCTTGCATGTTTGTTATGCTAGAGACAGACTGACCATCTCAAGTGTCTCTCCTGTGCCCTTCTCTTGACATAGGAAGATTGTAGAGTGTCCTGTTTCCTTGAATTCCATGGAAGAAAATCAAGCTGTGAGGTTAAATATCTTGAAATAGGCCTGTCAAAAATTTTGTCTTTTTTCAGTGCCCTGTTCGTGGATGCTGCTTTAGAACTAGCTCCCTCCTGGATTACTGCACCCCTTTCTAACATAGCTGGACAGACAGTTTCTCTAGCTCTGTATTTTGAGTCAGTGAAACTGTCAAGCTGCTTATGAGGCCTTTTTAGTATTTTCTGTTGCACTGTGAGGTAGATTCTGCTGGTTCCAGCTGTTCTGCTATATAAGTGGGATGTAATTGCTCCTTCCATTTAGCCTGAAGTAAAGGTACTTAATAAAGCCATTAGTTCTGCCCTGCTTTATGGGATCACTTGATAGTAGACTAAAAATTTTCCAGTGAAACAAGATCTTGTTAAGAAGAGAAACACTGAATTGTCACTGCATCTAAAAAGTTAAGGATGTTTTAGCAAGAATGTCACAGCCTAAAGAGGTTGATTCTTTAAACTGCAGTTACTTGCTTACAGTCGGTAATCCAGTAGTTGATAATAACTATCAAATCAAGTGAGAATGATTTTATTGTAATTTGTTTATGAAACAAAGTAATTTTCTAGCTTTCAAAATGTCATAATTTCATGAAGTATACAATTAGAATGTCACACGTTTTTCTTCCACCCACCTGGATATTATTCTGTTAAAAAACCCCACACCTATGCTTTTGACATGGTATGAAAGGCATTTTGTGTAAGTAATATCCAGACCGACTTAAGGCAAAATCCATGCAGCATGTTGTTCTTATGGTCTCCATTAATAATAAATTTTAAGATGGTTAGGCTAAACCTTTTCACAAGGATTGTTCAAACAGATGTTAAGCCTTTGCATTCAAGAATCTATGGCACTTGTAAAGACTAAGCTGTGCCTCCTACAGAAAATTATCAACACTGAGGATATGATTTCGTCTGAATATATTTGGTGGCACTGCTGGGCATACACACTCCCTGTCCCAAGTTCCATGCCATTCAGTCCTGCCATTCTGGCACCTTGGTACTGTACTGGCACATGTGCATCTGTGGCCACAGTGTGAACAAGTCTGACTGCGGAAAAAAACTGATTAAAAAACAAGTGTTCATACTGTCACTGAGATCACATCTTTGACTGTTTTCCTGCTTGTTCACATTCAGTCCTTTCTTTGAGCAGCAATTTTTTTTTAATAAACAGCAGGAATCACTTGAGAAAATTTAGTGTTGAGCATCTCATTTGCTTCACTTCCTCATCTCCAGTCCCTTTGGAGTTGTTATTGCACAGTAGTTGCCTTTTCCCTTTTATTCCTTCTCAAGGCTGCCATAATTTGCTTCTCACTCTGACTGGTAGCCCCACCGCTGCCCCTGCTATTGGAAAGGGTGTTGAGGAAGCATTAATAAGCTCCTCTTATTCCATTCAGGGCCACTTGAATGTCTTCACGTGGTGCTTTCCAGCATGACGGCTTCCTGGGGAACACTGAGTTGTTCTTGTGGAGCCAGGATGATCCCACAAGGCTTAGTTACCCATGCTCCACATATTTCTGGGAATGTGCTCACAACTCTGCAGCATGGTAGCTCTCACCACTTGGGAACGTGTGCCTCTGTGGTTTGTGCTGGAGGCTAGCTGCATCCCTTCCCAGACACTGTTGAAATGTACGGTCTTTTCAGCCCACATTTATTACAGGCTCTCAGTTGCTAGCATTAGAGTGATTTCCTCTTGCTCAAAAGTTGAAATTGTTGGCTGTACTGTTGGATCGATTCTTAACTCCAGTCCTAATGATTAAAGCAATTTTAGTCTTGTTGGTAATTTATTACTTGCTAAAGGTTCCTTAATGAATATAGGGTCAGACTATATAGTTTCATCTGGTCTAGTTATTAAAAAAATGTATCTCTGCACTAAAACTAAATCTTGTTGCTTTCTTTCCAACTCAAAACAACTCTCCCCCTGACCCAACTAAAACCCAGCACATTAAGTTATTAGCATGCACATGTGTGTTTGTAATGTTGCTCCCTGGTGAAGTTTATGAGATGGTTTTGAGATTTTCTGCAAATGCTAGTCCACACAAGAATCAGAGTCATCTAGGTTGGAAAAGACCTTTAAGATCATCTAGTCCAACCATTGACCTAACACTCAGTTCCCAACTACACCATATCCCTAAGTGTAAGCGGGATAGTGTTATTTAGCATTGTTGGTTTTTAAATTCTGATATTATTCATACTGTGTGTGCAATAATTAATTATAATTTACTATGATTTTCAGTTGCAGGTTGGTTTTTTTCTGCATGTAAGAGCCTGGGTTTTTACCAAAAGACTGTTTCTTTCTTTGACTTACGCGTTGCTAAGTGATTCTGATAGTAACTCTACACTTTTTTCTTTTGATGTATGTTTAGTTGAAAATTACTGAGCTTTATCTTTTTTTATAGGCCTAGTTTCTGCCAATGGCCTATCTGCAGGAGAACTAAAGGAAAGTTCCATGCTATCGTTAATTGAACTACCTTTTTTTTTTTTTTTCTAATTTCCTATGTAGATATTCTGCATCTGGAGTGAAAAATTCTTTTTGATTTAGCTTTAATCACTTTTCAGAGGGCATAATCTGGGGTGAAAAAACCCACTAATACCAGGAAAAGACTATTTCAGGAGGAGGAAGGGAGAGCACTGAACTATAGTGTTATACAGAAAAAAAAAAATCTTTCTCGTGTACATTTAATCAGTAAAAAATCTGATTTTTAACAGTGTTAGATTGTCAATGTTTTAAGTGACTGTATGATTTCAGTGTCTTATCTTTCAGTAGAGCAGAAATGAGAAAATTATAAATGTAAAGATTTTTGTGCGTGTAATATTTTTTCCCAGTTATACAAGTTGATATAATAAAAGGTGTTACCTTTATCCATAAACTTTGCCTGACTTCTATAACTATACAACTGTAAGTATGATTCTGTCAGATCTCTTAATAAAATTCTAGATTACACCCTCCAGTCTCTCCCTAATGCTGATAATGTTCTAAACATACATGGTTGATTTTCCTGCTATAACAAAGAAAAAATACTGTCAAAGTTTATTGCTTTTTTTAACCTTTATTTATTTAATGTAGGAGAAATCACTGCTTCCTTCAGTAATATTTCTCATAAGGTTTAACTTTATGAGTTCCTTTACTTTCACTATAATTACAGTTAAAAAGAAAAAGTTACACTGGGTTTTATTATGAGAAGGCAACTATTTTTGGCCAGTATTTGAGTTCTTCAGTAATTTTGTTACCAGTACTGTATGTGCTTATTATCAATAAAATATTGTTGATAGCCATTACCTTATTGCTATTCTGATAAACTGACATAAACTGTTTTGATCCATCAGCTTCATTCTTTACACAGTTGATTGGCTAGACAAACCACCAAAATACTGATGAGGATAGGTCATTCCTGCTATTTCCCATAGGTTAATAAGATGTAATAGTAATTATAGCTTACCTAAGATAATGTCTTTCCAACCACATCTTTCACGTAATCACCATTTAATTTGGCAGAATCAAACACCTGTAGCTCTAAATGAGCTGTTTTCCAACAAGTTACAGAGAAGATGGCCTCATTTAATTAATTCCTAATATGAAAAGTTCCATTAGATAATTACATTAAGACACAAACTCATTTTTTACACCTCACCTGGCATAGAAGCTCTTGCCATATTAAGGAAATCACAAAGATGTGCTACTGTTGCTGCTGTGAAGAAGCTGGTAGCAAGGCTGGAGGAGTACTTGGGCTGTCTGGCCAGGGCCTGGGATGAGGTGCGCAGGGAGTTGTGCCTGTGGTATTAAAGTGTCTTTTTATGAAAATGGCTTTTGACCTTCAAATCAGTTTGGTTTGGTTTTGGTTGGTTTTTTTTGTTTGTTTGGTTTTTTTTTTGAGTTAATTGATGAAGTAAGGAGAAGCTCTGAATAACTGTTATGCCTGTAGCTGTTACAGTTTTACTCTAAGAAGATAATATGTATTACTGCCTTCTCAACTGACAGAAGTATCTTCTTGGTTTTTGTTGAATATTTTTGGTTTGCTTTTTTTTTTTTTTTTTTTTTTAAATGAAGAATGTTAATGTTTATTAAAGACTGTAAAGGATTTTGTAGCTTTAGACATGGCATAAGTGAATGAAGTTAGAAGTTTGTAACAATACTGAATTCTAAAGAGCTACAACTGATAAATTATGATATAAGGAAGGATTCTTAAAATAACCAAGCAAGTGAAGTGGGGTTTCTGCCTCAAATATTCCCCTGATCTTTTTGCATTTTTGATAGCTTCTCATGAAAATTGCCATGGGGAAATTCTTTTGATGCAAATGGCTATTTCATATCTGCTCCAGCAGGTGGTAAGAGCTTGTGAAGGTTCTCAGAAATTTATCTTCTGCAGTTAAAGTTAGGCTTAAAAACTATCGTACGTTATCTTTTAATGTGAGATGACGTAACTTAAAATAGCATGATCTTTATATTTTGGTATAACAGTTTGGGTGATCATTTTTATTTGTCACTGGGTTTATTTGGCTAGGAAATACCAATGACACACTTGTTTTAAGTAACCTTCCTTTCAAACTGAATATTGACTTTTTTCTTTCATTACACAACATGTTGTAATAAGGATCCACAATTACCTCTGTGCTTTAAATGCAATTACTTGCTTCTTCCCGAAACTTAAGAATGCTTCATTTTGATTTTATTTCTTCATTTTGATTATTATTTGTGTTGCTCTAGGGTTTGCAGATATGGGAAGAAAGGCCTAGGTAGAAAAAGGAGCTGAGATTTGTGTAACAGTACCAAAAGATAAAACTTGATAACCCTTGAAGTGTTGCCCTTGGAAACAATGAATGCAATCTATCCCTGGTTTTTAGAGGGGATGGATTTGGGCAAAGGCATCTTCCAGCAGGCAACCAGTAGAAGATTTAAGCACTTTGAATGAGATTTTGAAGTGGAAACTAAAGGTATTAGC
The DNA here is from genome assembly GCF_003259725.1 of Athene cunicularia. NCBI lineage: Eukaryota > Metazoa > Chordata > Aves > Strigiformes > Strigidae > Athene > Athene cunicularia. Next base: position 12,232,417 of record NW_020799092.1, on the reverse strand, counting down.
AGAACAAACCTCCAGTGGGTATCTGAGTCTGGGTTTATTACACTTGTGTGAATTTGTTTCCCCCAGTGAATTCTGAGAGCTATGAAGGTGTTTGGCAGTCCCTCTCCTACAATCTGATTTTGTCATTTTCTGGTGATGTTGTGCTATGTCTTCTGTCAGATTAAATTTACAGGCACATTACCTTTCTTGACAGAAACATGAACTACATGGATTTTTCAAAGAAAAACTTCCATAAGCAGTAACAGTCTGAGGTTTCTTTCTTCCTCTAATTTTTCCTGCTGGTTTGTCCAAATCTGTTAATTTTATTATCATCCTAATTTAATTTTATAAACTTCACATGAACTTGCTTTGTGATCTGCAGTGAAATTGCCATGTTATTTAGGCACTAGTAAACCTGACAGGGCCACGTAAAACTAAGACAAGTTCAGGACATTTTTCTGTTGCTTCTGTTATTTACTCTTGACTTACTACTCAACTTTAAGGAAAGCTCTTTCTGAAACAGTATTACATGGCTTCTGAGGGAGTTCCGTTATTAACAGATCAGATAATACAATGTATTTCATGGTGCTGTCAGAGTCACAGAATGGTTGAGATTGGAAGGGACCTCTGGAGGTCATGTTGTCCAATCCCCTCAAGCAGGGGCATCTAGTGCAGGTTGCCCAGGACCTTAGATACTCTGATGAGGAAGATACTGCAACATCCTTGGGCAGCCTGTGCCTGTGCTTGGTCACCCCACAGTTGTGGGTTGGTTTTTGTTTTGTATTTTTTTTTTAATTTAATTTCTTTATGTTCAGTAAGAACCTCCTCTGTTTCAGTTTGTGCCTGTTGCCTCTTATCCTGTCACTGAGAAGAGCCTGGCTTTGCCTTCTTTGCACCCTCCCTTTAGATATTTATATATATTGATAAGATCCTGGTGAACCTTCTCTTCTCCAGGATGAACAGTCCCAGCTCTCTCAGCCTTTCACCAGGAGAGAGAGGCTTCAGACCCTTAATCATCTTTGTGGTCCTTTGCTGAACTCTCTCTAGTATGTCCACGGCTCTCTTGTACTGAAGAGTCCAGAACTGGACCCAGTACTCCAGGTGTGACCTGACCAGGGCTGGGTAGAGGGGAAGCATCACGTACTTTGACCTGCTGTCAATCCTTTTCCTAATGCAGCCCAGGATACCATTCATCTTTGCAGCAAGAGCACATTGCTGGCTCTTGTTCAACTTGCTGTCCACCAGGATTGCCAGGTCCTTTTCTGCCAAGCTGCTTTCCAGCTGGGTGGCAAATCGGGTTGTTCTTTCCCAGGTGCAAAAATTTGCACTTCCATTGTTGAACTTCTTGATGTTCCTGTTGGCCCATTTCTCCAGCCTGTTGAGGTTGCTCTGGATGGTGGCATGACTGGTATATCAGCCACATCTCCTAGTTTGTGCCAACTTGCTGAGGATGCACTCTTTTAAATGGGAGTTTAACATCTTAAACAACTCCTTTAGTCATTATTCTAATTAATGTCAATTTCCTTTTTCTTTCTGATGCAACAGACAGCCTGTTTGTTTGGTTATATCTCTGAATCAAAAAGAAAAGGGGGAGGGGGGAGAAAATGCATGACACAACTTGTAGACTGGATTATAAAGGAGAGATAAGGATTGAAAGAGAACTAGTGATAGTTTTGTGTTGTTGATATAATACATGAGCATACAGACTGGGGAAGCAGGATGCATGTGGAGTCACAGCTGATGAGATGAGGGGACAGAAGAACCAGGAAGAATGGGATGGAGTACAAGAAACAGAGCTGAGGTGGAACAAGGCTTGCCATGATGGAGTGGAAGGCAGGGTTAGCATTGGGGCAAAACTGAAGGAGGCTTGCAGCCAGAATAGGACACCTGCTAAGAATAAAATGAAATTGAAAGGACAGAGTTGTGTATACCTTGGGCCAGAAAAATTCAATTAGATTTTATAACTGAAAGTAGACTAAGAGGACTGTTTTGAGGTTTTGATGGAATGAAATGCTGAGCACAAGGATGGGTAAACAGTGTGCCATCATTACTGGAAACTGCCCTTCTGCCACAACCATTTTTTAGGTCACTTTAATCGCTGCTTGTGACATGACCTAGTTGGAAGTGATTGCCGTTATGGAACAGAACGTATGAAGAGTCTCTCCTCATGCAGCACTGAGCAATTAGGAAGCAGATACAGCATCACATACATTTTCTGTCTCTTTGTCTCTGAAGGATATAGAACAACATGCACTTTCTCTGCCTGCTTGAAGAAGAAAGGGACATAGACTTAGGAGTGGTAGGAGAAGTTGGTTGACCATCAAGAAAAATGTTGTAATGATTAAGGAAGCATTTATGAAAGGATAAAGCCTGCTAGAAAGCATGTCTGTTTTCCCTACTACTTGGCAACAGTTGCCACAAGATGTAAAAGCCCCCTGTACAGTTCCAAGAGATATGCTACAGTCTACCATTTTCAAATGTCTTAGTATCGTTATTTCCAACTGTTAAATAGCAGTTACGTTATATCCTAAAAGTAACTGTATGTCAATAGAGACTGCTGTTTGAAATGTGGTTTAGGATATAGAGGGAGGAAAAGGCGTAGGGTACTATTTTTAACATTCTGTCTTGGATGTTGCTATTTGCAAAATTATATAAACCAAGCTGTTTTGTCTGAGCTTTAGGTAGTATATGTATGTGTGTTTGTATACCAAAAAAAAAAAAAAAAAAAAAAAAAAAAAAAAAAAAAAAAAAAAAAAAAAAAAAAAAAGAAAAAAAGAAAAAAGGGCCTAAAAGGGGAGAGAGGCTCATTTTACTTGAAAATGAAGCAATAAAATGATGTAAAGCTTTTATGAAGTTTTATTTCCTCTAGCATTCAGTTATCTGCATTAACTCCATCAACGATAACTCCATTTTCATTCAGTGCAAGTGAATATAATGGCTTGGCTTATGGGTTTTTCCTTTAAGATGGTCAATTCATCCTGCTATGCTAGGAGACAATTATAACTATGTTAAGTTTGTAGTTTCATTGATTCTCAGGTGTCCTATGGTACTGAGGAATATGATCTTTGTTCTGTGAATGAAAATACTGTACTTAAGCTGCTACAGTAACAGAAAAAAAAAAATTCCAAATTTTCCTTTTCCATTAAAGGTACAAGATCTGAACGGATCTTTGATTTAAAGCTAAAGTAATAGCAACAAGAATGGAGATTCCACAGTGTTTCTGGGGAACCTGTTCTGGTCTTTTACCACCCTCATAATGAAATTTATTTTCCTTATGTCTAATTAGAATTTCCTTCTTTGTGACTCGTCTGCTGCCTCTCATCCTTTCACTATGTACCTCTGACAAGAGGCTGGCACAAACTTCTCTTATACCCTCCCCTTGAACACCTGAAGACAAGTTCTACCTTAGTCATCTCTTCCAGGCTTAACAAGCCCAGTTCTCTCAGCCTGTCCTCATATGTCATGTGCTTCAGCCCCCTAATTTTCTTAAGAGGCTCCAGACTTCCTCCAGTATTTCAGTGTCTTGTACTGGGTAGCTCAAAACTAGGTGAGGTACTCCAGTAGTGGTCTCACAGAATGTGACCCTGTGACCTGCTGGCAACATTCTTGCTAATTAGGTCCATGGTGCAGGTCACAGCCAGGGGATGCTACTTGCTCATGTTCAGCTTATTGTCTGCCAGGACACTCGGCCCTCTTCTGTAAAGCTGTTTCCCAGCTTCTACTGGTGCATTATTCCATCCCAGGTGCATGATTTTGCACTTTGCATTTTTGAACTTCATGTGGTTCCTGTCAGTTCATTTCTGCAGCCTGCTGAAGTCTCTCTGGATAGCAGCCCTGCCTTGCAGCATATTGACTTCTCCCCCTGGGTTGGTATCATCCACAAGCTAACTGAGAGTGCACTCCCTCCAATAATCATGCTCATTAATACTGATACACAGTATTGGCCCCAACTTCAATACCTGAGGGACATATGCCACTAGCAGTTAGCCACCAGTAGGACTTTACACTGCTGATCACAACCCTTTGAACACGTCAGTCCAGGGAAATTTTCAACCTTCTTACTTATTCAATCCACATTTAGATACAATTTGGCTACAAAATGTATGGGAGACTGTCAAACACCTTGCTCACATCAAGGTAAGTGATACCCATTACTCTCCTCCTGTCCACAGAGCCAGTCCTCTCACCATAGAAGATAGTCAGATTTGTCTGGCATGTTTTGCCTTTGTAAATCTAGTTTGGTTGTTCCTTTTTGTCCTTTGTGCACCTGAATATGGCTTCTGGGATGACTTACTCCATAATCTTCCCAGGAATTGGCTAGGTTGACTGCCCTATGGTTCCCTAAGTCCTCAGTCTTGGAAATGGATGTGATGTTTGTCTTTCCAGTCATCAGAAACTTCCTCTGATAGTCATGATCTTTCAAAAATGAGAGCGTGACCTTGCAGTGACATTGGCCACATCTCTCCACATCTCTTCATATACAGCTCATGTCATTCCAAGGATCCCTGTATGTCCAACTGGTTTAAGTGCTCCACTCCCACAGACTGCCACTGGGCTCAGAGACCTAGAAGGCCTAAAGACAAACCTTACTAGGAAGGAAAAAATACAAACAAAAATGTAAGACAAAAAAGCATTGGGTACCTGAGCCTTATCCATGTTCTTTGCCACTAGATTCCCTGCAAGACGAAGCTGTGAGTCCACATTCTTCTCAGTCTTCCCTTTACTGCTAATGTTCTTACAGAAGCACTTCTTGCCTTTCATATCTGCCACTATTTCCAACTCCCTCTGAGCTTTGGCTTCCCTGACTCCATCCCTGTATTCTTGGGCCATGTCTGTGTATTCCTCCTGGGTATCTGGTTGCTCTTATTACCCTCCCCATACTTCCTTTTTCACATCTGAGCTCAGATGGGAGTTCCCTGTTCATCCCTGCTAAGTTTCTGCCATGCTTGCTTTATTCCTGCCTATCAGAATGGCCTGCTTGTGTGCACTGAAGAGGGGGTCTGTGAGGAACAACCACATGTCCTGGGCCACTTTTCCCTGCAGGGCTGTCTTCTGTGGGATCCCACACAGTACATTCCTAAACAAGCTGAAATATATCCTGAATTCCAGAGTTGTGTTTCCAGTATTTCCCTTGCTCCTTTCAGGATGTTGAATGGCAGAATATTATGTTTGCTGCAGCCTAGGCTACCACTGACCTTCACATTGCCCAACTCTTCATCCTTTTTCATGAGTAACAGGTTGAATGTCTCTCATAGTCATCTTGTTGATAATCTGCATCAAGAAATTGTCAACATCTTAACATGATTATTCATGAGAAGGATTTGATTTCATGAAATGTCTAGATCAAAATTATAGGCTAAAGAAGTTTCCAAAACTACTGGGTAATTATCCAGGCAGAACCGTTTAAAGCTCTCCCACTCCTTATATTAATATGAACCACAATATTCCCATGCTGACTATGAGGGGAAAAATCAATATCAGCAAACGTACATTCATATTGATTTATCTTCCCTTTTGGTTTTCTAATTTAGTAAAGGCTACTAATGCAACATTACATAAAGATTCTCAGGAGAGTGAAAAGGCTAATAAGATCAGGTGTCACTATTTGTTCTGTGGAAGTGAACTGACTTTACCGTATGTTGTCAACTGTTGAGTTGCCCATTACAGGGAGGCAAGTGCATACTTTTGAGCCATGTATCAGAGGGTGTTATTCCAGGGAAGTGGATGAAAAGAAGCTATCAAATGACTTTTTGGAATGCAGGCCCAGCATGCTGTTAGGATATGCACAGTAGAGGGGAGAGGTCCAAGGAACCAAACACTAAGAATTTTTTTTCCATGTAGTATTCCAAGAAATCTTGTATATATATATTTGAATGTCCTATTATACATGTCTGTTCAGAGCAGCTAGTAACCTTTGTCAGATTAGGTTAGAAAAGGGTTTTCTGGTCATGTGCAAGTTCTTATGCAAATATAGTTCTTATGCAAAAACATGTGTTTAATGAAATACATTATGGAAATGACCAGTTTTATACACCTACTCATTCTAAACAAAGTGAAGGGAAGCAAATGAAGGGCGGGGGGGGGGGGA
>NW_020799092.1:12207498-12226300 GCF_003259725.1 Athene cunicularia | reverse complement strand
GGGGGGGGGGGGGAAGCATTGAAAAAAAAGAAGTTTATGACTGTCTAGAACACCAGAAAGTTGTCCTGTGGTAAAACAAGTCAGCTATACATATACATACCCTTAGAGATTAAATTAGGATATAGTGCAAGCTATTGCATGTTTGAAATGATACAAAACTTCAGAAACAAAACTTGCTGATTTCACAGAGTACACTTAACACAGCCCTATCAATCTTGTAACACTATTTCTTGCACTGAATATTAAATCTCAAGATATTCAATGTTATAATTAACATATATACTCATGTTACAACCATGAAAGTGCAACAAGTTATAAAATGGGGACAGCATTATCTGCATTCTTACAGATCATAGGCATAGATTCATGATTGGAAGTATTTCCTACATTCCACATAGTTGTTTTTTCCCTCCCCCCTGTTTTGAGGATAGGACATTCATGAAAACACTGTCAAAAAGTAGGATGTTTCCTTATCCTACCAAAGAACAAGGAAAACAACAGATTACTGAAAAATAAGACTGAATAATGAGGTCATTGAAGGACAAAGCTCACTGGGGTATTTAGTATCTCAGAAGAAGAGCTGGTAGTCTGCAGCTGAAAAATCACATTTTCAGGAAATGTAAAAGTTGAGTTCTGCATCCCAAGCCCCAAATTCCCATGTTTTTCAACTTTCAATGAATTTGGCCAGCAAGGCATTCTATTAGCAATGTAAATGCAAGAACAGTCTTTGTCCCACTATAACTGATGGAAAATTAATTTTCATTAGTCACTTTCATTGGACCATCAACAAGTTCTTGATTATGAAGAAGAATTACATCTTGATTTGAAATAACAAATGATAAGGTGGCTATCTCTAAATAGCCATGACATCACAGTTTAAAAACAACTGTGTTCAGACTGCTCTTTCCCAGTTGTCCATCAGCAAAGACTGTGACTCCTGCCTGTTGCTACAGAAGTATAGAGATGTGCTTTTTTCCTAGGGGCAGAGATTTTACAGTAAATAAAACCTCTTTCCTCAGTCCTTTGGGTCCAAAGATAAAGATTAATCTATATCACAGAAGTAAGGTATTCCAGTGGTTCTGTGAGAAAGTAGTACTTGAACATAACATAAATAAGACACAACTCTATGGAAACAGAATTACAAGGTTACTCAGCCAGGCTTAATTCTTGATTCTTTCACATAGTCTTTTGAATATAATTTTATTATGCATCTCCTGAAATACACAGTTTCATCCACCCCCAAATATAAATATATAGAATGTTATTAGTGCACAGTTTATTAAAACAGCTGAAACATTTCTATTCATAGCCTTTGTTTTGCCATTTGGAGACCAGGAGTAACTGATAACAAGCGTAGGTGATCATACTGTTATGTCAGCCCTGGAGAGAAAACAGGGACGACACCTGCAGAAGATGTGAAAGAGCAGAATAATGCTAGAGATCCAGGTGTGAAGTTCTAATCTAACTTCTGAAGTCAGTGACTCCTGTGGTCTGGGATGTTTCTGGCCCTATAGCTTGATCTTTTTCCATACTGAGCATATGAAAGCCACAATTCTTTTATTGAACTTTAATTTGACAAGATTCAATTCATGTACATGACAGAAAGCCTTGAAATCTGGGCAATTTTGCTTGTCAGATTGCAAGTCCTAGCTAAAAAGAATTTATTATCCATTTTTATTGGGAATTTCTAGTATATGAATTTTTAAATATTGTAAGAAAAAAGTGCTTCTTACCCTTCTCTTAGAAATGATTGATTTTTTTTTTTTTTTTTTTTCCGCAGAAACTTGCGGAATAAATTCAGCCTGCAACCTGAGAAATTTAAACAGTTAAAACTTTGTTATCAAAACCTGAAAAGAATGTCTTGTAGAAGTGTTGCCTTGTACTTAGGTTGTGTAAAAGAGGGTTATTTTAAAATGAAAATCACATTACAGGGTGCCATTTTGTAACACCATAGGTCATGTGAACTAATATGGACTTTCAGTTCTTTCATTACGAGATCTCAAATAACTTCACAAATAGTATCTCAGTGAGATGCAGAAATACTGTATTTTTAAGTGAAAATAGGGGAAGGGGGAAAGACTCCAACTGGTCAATATGAGTGAAGATGCTAGATACATTTGAGGTTAGAAATGAAATAATTTACCAAGTTCTTTCTGTTAAACTTTGAAACTGCAGTTCTTCTGAAAGGATCTTTAGGAAAAACTTAGTTCCATCTTTGTTTAGGATGGCGACATTACTCACTGAAGTCAATGTGACTTTTTGACTCCAGTAAGTTTTGAATTAGGTCTCTTATTGTTGCTTGCACAGTCACAAAATCTTCCTTAGTGACAAGAATCTATATATTTTTTTAGCTGCCATGTTCCTTTGTAGGTAATGCTCTTCACATCCTGCCCAGGTGCCTGGTCAGTGAATCAACAAGTGTTTTAAATAGTTCCATCATTTTGGCCTGGTTGGTGCAAAACCATGAACATCTGTGACATTTTGTTGTCTAGAAAAGCGCTTGTCAACACACAGACTAACTCAGAAATAATTCTGGATAGCTCCTAATGGAGGACTCTCTTGGTGCTTTGTCTTTAAATAAAGTCTATTGACTGTAAGTTATATGGATACTATCAAGCAAAAATTTGTATGGGGAAAGCTTTGAATGTATTTTAGCCATAGCCCTTCATCTTTTAGAGTAATTTTAAAAATTCAGTGCTGACGCTGTTTATCTTCTCTTTTTCATTCTTATTACAATGATCAGCATCATTCTTCACTTGTAATCACTTCCACCTTTGATTTCTAATACACTAGTCAGTAGTTCTTCGACTCATGTAGCTCGGTGAAGTTATTAACCTCTTTATAACCAAGGGTTTGCGCATAATACTGAAATACCTCTGAGGGTACCTAATACCTCATCTGTCTGGACAGATTTCTGCTGCTGAAAACATAATGAGTATTTTTTAAAAACTATTTCCAGTATTTAGAAAGTTTGCTACTAGGAATATCACCAGTATTGCATGTAAATGATGCAGTTTCCCCTCACTGAGATGTTAGTGAATTATCAGGATCTGCATGTACACTATTTTTCCTGAATCATCCTCTGGGTTCTTCAGAAGTTTTTAGGATGTGTGTTACTTTCCTGAAAAACCTATATTCTGATTATTAGTTTTTTAATCTGAGAAAGGGAAGCATACCTGTATGTAGCTTTCCCCTGTCACTGTTTATCCAAATGTCTGGGCAATATTAGCAAAATATATGAAAGAGATAAGTCAAAATTCAGTCTTGGAGAGTGAGATGAAGTGATGGGTGGATAGGAAAAGGATTACAAAGAAATCACAATACACACTGCATCCTGTCATGAGGAAATTTGCCTGAAGATTAAAAGTGTTTGCAGCCTTGTGTTCTCCTAGATCTTTCATTACTTCCAAAAATCCACAAAACTTTTACTGTGAACCAAATCTTTTCTGCCTGAGGTTAGCAGGAAGACTGCATGTCCTCATGCAAAACTTAGGTTTAGTCATAGAAAGCCACATGCATGGCCATAATCAGGTTCCATCAGGTAACTGTGTCTCCTTGGTGCTCTCTTGACCTGTGAAATGGGGAGACCAAAATCTTTTGCAAGAGGTACACAGAGCATAGAGGAGAGAGAAAGATTGATTTGATTCATAGTGTTACAAGATGCTAAAAATCTTGGGAGTATACCTAGGCAGAGGTATGACTAGAAGTTAGCAAGGCGATGTTAAGTGTTTCTTTCCATTCCTGCAAGTTTCAATAATAAAGTACCCTGCACTTACAAATGTACTTCTCCCACACCCAGCTGGGAACGCACTAGCTTCCATAGTGCCTCACAGATGGAGGGGAAAGACAGGAAGATGTCAGTACGAACATCCTTACTACCTGGATGTAGTAGCTGGGAAGTAAAGGGTGGAGGACATGACCGTTTGGCTAAGTCAAGATATGTCTTGAAACTAATATTAAGGAAGAAATTGTTTTTCTCTCTTTATGAGACTTCAAATATGATCTGAATCCAGAAAGCTAAGTAGGGATAAGAATGAAAAACTAAGAAGAAAGTATGCAGAAGACACAATACATTATGATACCTTAAATAGTGCCAAGTACTGAAGAAACAACAAGAAAAAATGTTTCATGTTCTGTGTTCCCTTTTTTTGTTTTGTTTTGGGGTTGGGTTTTTTTGAGGGAGGGAAGGAAGGACAGCTGGTACATCTCTTTTATTCAAATACAGTTTATATTCTGGCTTATCCTTTGGAATTTGAACAGTTTTCATGTGATTAGCAAACTACTGAATAAGAGAAGGTATCTAACAACAAAGGTCTTGAGTAATTCAGAGAACATTGACCTTTCTCTGATTATTCAACAGTCATTGTCACTTGATATTAAGGATGACAACACTCTTTTCCTCAATATTTTGTTATTATGAGAGTAAATTATTTGTGAGCACCTTCTTTATGTACCACTTGTAGTAACTTCCGTGTGTTGGCCCTTCATAAGCTGACATTTTACTCAGCGAGTTCATGATTACCCAGTAGTTTTCTCACCACCTTATAACTATGGCTCAGTTCACTTGGTGGGTGTTTTTTTCCTGAAGATAGAAGATTTCACTTAGAGAGGGGAGTGCAGAGTGCTTTTTGCTTTGTCAGATATTCTGTGACACAGATAGCTGCAGGTAAGTTGTACTTCTCAGTTCCTCCTGGAATCACTACTTACGTTTAGAAGAAATAAGGTGGTAGAAAACATCTTTGTTCCTACCCTGCTGTGTATGTAGGTTTGGGTGGGAGATGATAATTCAGTTGGTGATGCATTCATGATGTGTCTTGTAGATTTTCAGGCCCAGTTCTGCCAGATGTGCAGACCACAACAGACCAAATGCAGTCTTTTGTCTATGAATTTGGCTCTGGCATTAGTTCTAATTGTCTAAAGTTAAAAAACCCAACTCTTTTCCTTTCTTTTAACCCTATACAAAAGACAGGGCTGCTAGTGTTGCAAAATAATTGAGTCAGAGCCTGTTGCAATCAAAAGATGATTAGTTTCTTGTGTTTATGTGTGTTCTGATGTGAACCAATCTATTATGTCTGTTTTGTGTTCCTAGGGATGCACTATTTTTATGTGGAACTTGCAAAAACAGACACAGTTCACTGATGTTTATTAGCGACCTTGTCTTGTCCTCTGAATTATGGACAGTCTGCTTTGAACATGGGGAAATGCTACTAGCAGTCATTATGTGGATGTTCGGGTTTTTTGTAGTTGTTTAACCTCTCCAAGGCCCCACTGCACTTGTAGATGTAAAAAAAGAGAAACTGAATTATGGGTGTTTAAGGCCGAAATATTTATAGAAGCAGTTTTTATATTTAAAAATAGCATTTGTGCCTGAGAAGATCAGATGTACCACTTCAGTATGAAAAACAAAACCAGATTTTAGTTGATATTATTAATAGAAATTGCATGAAATTTGATAATATAATTTAACTGAAAATATTTTCTTCCAGTCTAGGTTTTGGAGTGTTACTAAAAGAAAAAAAAAAATTATTCTGAATTTTTTACAGTTAGAGATTACACAGACAAATAGTCGAATTACTGTTTATTAAAGAAGAGAATATACCAAGTATCAGAACATACACCATAGAAATCAGATATTTCAAATTAAAACAAAGGCAAGTGATATTAGAAAAATAATTTTGCTTAATATGGGAAGATGGGATTCCCACCTATCACCAAGGAAATGCTATAAATTAAGATGAAAATGTGTTTTAGAAATAAATTAAAATTAAAACCTGGACTATTTAGGATCAGAAGTTTCCTTAACTGCCTGTGAGGAAAGCTTACATGGGCTTTCAAAATCCACCCTTAATAAAAATGAAAAGCAACGATACATGGACTTCTGAAGTGATTATTAGTTTGAAGTCTCCATTTAGACAGATTAGCATTTTACCTGAATCAATGTCAAGTACGGCAGGATGTGGTCCAATTGAATTTAAGGTGGTGGCAATCATTAGTGCTCCAGTATCAAAAGTGCATCCAAATTTGGGTAATTTGGAAATACTTCCAGATTTGAAAAATCTTACACTGATGGGATTGAAAGAGTAAAGAAGCATTGTGTGTTTCTCTTTTAAGGCTTAGGCAAAGAATGTAGCGTGTTGTGGTGTTTTTCAGCTCAGTTAAAGAAACTCTTCCACATTCATGTAAAATGTTAAATTGTGATAGGGAGTAAAATAAATGACTGATGTGAGTTACAGCTTTGCCTTTTCAAATACTATCTTAGGGCTCACTCGGGGGAGGGGGGAAGAGAAGTGTCCTTGGAGCAATGATCCACAGCTCCAAATCAAAAATGTAAATTTGAATGCATTATGAAGACGGGTTTTGCTTCACTTTGTTCAATATTTGAAAATATTCCCAGTACTGTCACAGCTCTCTTAAATAAAAATTTGAAGAAAAAAGTCTGCCTGAAACTTTGGGTACCATGTATAGAAACCAAAGCCTGTCTGAACAAAGAGAAATTCCTGCTTCATGTTTCCTTAGAATGACAGATCTTGGCTTTGCAGCCTTCTTCCCAAAACCAGTGTGAAGCAGCAGTCTTGATTAGTCAAGAGAAGGCAGCATGCAACCATTAATATTAACTATATCACATCACACCATCTGGCTCAACCAGCTTGGAAATTATGGCCTGTATTCTTCATTCACAGCTGACAGGAAACAGCAAATTAATTGGAAGTACAATTGTGATTTACCTTTTACCCCTTACTCTTGACTCCCCATGGTCTACCATTCATTTTGCCTTTGAGAGACCTAATACATCTAACTCTATTGGTTGATCTATTAAGAGGAGAATATTTGTTGTATACTAGAGCACTAAGCATATAAAGAAAAACAAAAAAATAGGTGGAAGCTTGTTAAGTTTTCTTCTAAAAACTTTTTTTTAACTACAGAGTTGAAAGATTATGCTCTTCTGTGAGGGTCCATTTAGCATTTATTCTCAGAGGTATTTATGGACAGAGGGAGGAAGGTTAGAGTAAGAATACTGCTAGACAGCCACCTACTCAACTTTTTATTTCCTAACACATAATTGGCCTGAAACCCTTGTTTTATTTGAAAATACATTCTTACCTCCATAAGTACGGATTTGCTAAAAGCAAAGTTTCCAAGATCCTTGCAGTTTAGTCTGGTTGAATCTGAGCATAAAGGACAGGACCTTATTTGCTGTATTCATAGATGCTCTAAAAATTTTAGCCCATGCTTCACAATGCTTTAAAGAGTTAAAAATGCTATGTAAGCATTATAATATGTTTCTTCACTCTAGTGTAGTCCAGCTTTTAATTGCTCTGCTTGTCATATTACCAGGAATTGAACTCTTGCAAAATAAGCAAAATAAATTATAGTTATTAATTGAATGAGACTTCAAGTAGAATTTAGGGTGACACCAGATGTAGTAAAGCTAGTGAGCAGATTGCATTCTTCTTCTGGAATAAGTACTGAGCCAGCAAAACTGTATGCTTTGGGTTTCATTGTGCTGCCTAATAGGCTACCTTTCTGTAACTGATACATCTGATAGCTCAACAGTTTATGGTTATAGATCACACTGAACTTTTTTGTGAAGTTTAGAGGACCAAGCTAATTTCCTGTTCTTATAATTATATTCTGACCAAATTTCTTACAGTAGCTAAATAATTTCACGTGGCATTTTCTTAATTCCAGTCTCAAAGTATGGTGCAGTGTTAATTCAAAATGAAGCTTCAACTCAAATGTCAATTCTATCTTTGTGACTAGTAAAATTATTTTTAAAAAATTTTTGTGTGCTCTGAAGTTTTTTTTGGATGCAAGGCACACTGGAAATCATCAGTGACTGTATTTGATGCTGCTGCAGACTAGGGGAGCTTCATCTTAAGGACTGAGAAACTTAGAACATGAGGAGTCACGAGTATGTTCTTAACTAGTGCCAGAACATCAGCTCAAGCTGATTGCTCCTTTGTGTCACTCTTAGGGCAAGAGTGTGATTCATCGCGTTCGTTTTGCTGAATACTGGAGTGCAGATGCATCTTTATGGGTTAGATTTTACTTCCACTGAAGACTAAATGGCATCCTGATCTCATTTGTAATAATGTAAGTTGGGAGTAATTTGGTAAAACTGATTGACCTACATCAGTATAATTCTTGTGTAAGATCTTGTCAGGTTCAACAGCTTCACTAGAAATAGGTTGGTCTTAGCAAATACATATATTCCCTTGAAAAGTATGTGGATTTCCCATGAACTGGGGAGCATGTCTGGATTTTGGCTACTATTCACCAGTAAAATATTTGTAAAATAAATTCACTGACCAAGTTTAAGCCATGTGGTCTTCCTGTGTGAAAGTTCAGGCATGATGTAGCTTTCAATGAATGAATGATTAGACTTGACCACCAGCTCGCTTCCATTTTGACAATAATGCCATCTGCCATTCTTTCATAGTGTGCTTGTTCCTCTGTAACTCTCTTGATGACTACATTGTTTTGATATGCTAGGCCAGTTAAGCTGCAAAAATCCAGTTTAAAAATAGCTGTAGGATTTAAAAATTATTTTTAAAAACTGGAGGAGCACAGAAGAAAAAAATGTTTATATATGGTTATAGATCTATTTGTGTAGTTCTATTTCTGGTAAACTGAAGCTATCTGATACACTAGAGTAGTACAAAAATGAGAATTTATGTAAGTATAGATATGGGGTCATTCTGGGCTGTGGTCAGGATGATCTTACTGGGATGTCTTCGGGTCACTGGGCCAAGGAGGGTTTGTTTTCTTTTGGGTTTTGTGGGGTTTTTTTCGGTTTGTATTGTTTTGTTTTGGTTGTTGGTTTTTGGTTTGGTTGGGTTTTATTTTTTTTTTCATAACATTCTTCTTCTTTCAACCTATTTTGAGAACAGAATTTCCTTTCTAGTTTCTTCCCTCTTCAATTAATTGATGTCTTTCACTTCTAGACATCAGTTAGGCTGCAAAACAGTGGTACAGTAATGCACAGCTAAATACAGATACTCAAAATATGAAATGTGTCAGTCCATCCCCTGGGCACAAGTCTATGTCTATTCATGTTAGAACAACAGTCACATGTCTTATTAAATCAGGTACTTTTTGTGCAGCCCACGTACCATGGATTTGCTCTGGTATATATTGCATAAGCTCCACTGTTGTGCTTGTGCTGATAAAGAGTTCCTTCCTCAGGATGCAGTGAAAACCAACAGCCCCTGTTGCACATGGTAGCAATTGCCATAAACACCACAAACTTGAATGGAAGAGAAAGGGAATCAGAGGGTTGTAACAGTCTCATATTATTTATATATTGATTTGCTACATTCTCAAATTCTACCAACTTGGAACTTGCAGATGACACTTTTCCTTTGGGACCGACAGGCAGCACTGACCAGTAGAAAGTCATTACCTCCATTATTCTGTCTTTCTCCAAAGTTCAAGCTGTGTTTCTTCAGGAGATGGCAGTAGATGATACAGTAATTGTAAAAAGTTAGAGACTCTTCTACAAGACTGAAGAGAGAAAAAAAATTTCCTTATTTCTTTCCAATGGTTACTCATTTTAATAAGAGCATGATCAAGCCTTTTGAATTATGACGATGCAGATGAAACTAAGATTTTGAGCCTTTTGTATCCCCTTGATGCAAGAAAAGTACCCTCCAGACTAAAGAAGGTGGTACAGCTGAAAGTGAATGAACAGTTTTGTTCTACCTGTTCTTGTTTCGTAATTGCAGTACATCAATAGTTATTTTATACTGATTACAATAAAAGAAACACCAGCAAAGTCTCATTAAAAATTTGGCATTTTTACCCCTTTCAGTCTTAGAAACAGAACAGCTTATGTTAGAACAGACCTCAGGATGTCACCTACTCCAACCTCCTGCTTGAAACAGGGACCAGATTGCTTAGGGTTTTGTCCAGCTGACTTTGAAAGCGTCCAGGTGATGCCATTCTGAGAAACTTGGTCCAGTACCTGACAGCTGTCAGGGTGAAAAAGGTTTTCTTTATGCCAAGTTGGACCATCCTGCGTTTTAGTTTATGACCACTGTTACTTGTATCTGTTGTGAAGAGCCTGGGTTTGTTTTTCTCTGGGAGTCTAGAAGAAACTAAGGAACTGGATAGACTTCTTCAGGGATTTAGTTATTAAGGAGCCAGGTCTGAGATATTCATCTTGCTTTCACCTACCCAATCTTCTTCAGAAGTCAGAAGACTCAAACTGTCTCATGGAAACACAAGTAAATGAGATATCCAGGACATCTCCTGGAAAGACAATCGTAGAACAAAGTGGAAAGTGCATCCTCTTCTGTTCTCCTTACAGCTTGTTGCTTGTGCAACATTGGGTCAGACGTTTATTCCCAAAAGTCTATCAAGAAGAGACAGTGGATCAGGATTAAGGTCTTTACAACTCCTGTTTATTCTGATTTAAGAAAACAGTGCAGAAAGGTGAGGAGGACAGGAAGGAGGGCTAATGGCAAGGAGGAATGAAATAATGCAATTGCATATGCTTGCTATATGTCTAACTGGCATGTGCTTTCCATTGTCTTTTGATTTCATTTTTTCTATTAAAAATTGATGGTTTTCTTACCATGGTGTAAAAGGGGAAATTAAATAAAGACTGAAAAATTCCATGGTGTTCTGAAAAAGGATGAGTTATGAATAACTGCTCAAACAGCCTTTGCCAGTGATGTAACCTATTCTGAAACCTACCTATTTTGTTTGAAGAATAACATAGTCTTGATTACCTGGTGAGAAGGCAACAAGTTTCCCCTCAGTGTAAAACCATTACTATTTTAAGTTCCAGCAAAAGGTGGTCTTACTCTCAGCGTAAATCAAATATGATAGTAAACCTGATCTGGGAAGGTTACTTCTTGTGATACATTTCTTTTAGATAAAACTGCTGCCTGATTTGCCTGATTTTTTCCTTCTTGTGTGTATGTGTGTGTTAGGAGCTTTTAACTTGGTCATTTTGGTCTCATGGAGTTCTTGAAAGGCAACTCATAAACTAGTGTACACATCAGTGGCCTTATAAAATAACAACTCTTAACTACTTCTGTTAAGGAAATATAAATACTTCCTTCAGAACATATGGAACTTGTGTATAAAGATTTTAGAGCTGTTTATTTGTTTAATTTTTCTTGTCTGCATGCTTAAGCAAAGATGGAAAGAAAGGGAAGACATAAATAAACTGTTCTTATTGCATGCTGGAGGGGTAGTTTGAATAACAGTATAAAGTTTTTCTCAGCTTCTAAAGCTACAGATTTTTTTGAGAAACTGGAAACATAACATTTCTTGCACTTTGATTCAAAACCTACCTTACTGTATTATCCCCCATATCAAATAATGCTCTCAACTTTGTTGCCTGTCACTTCACATATTTTACTGCTTCTGTTCCCTCAAGGTTCCACCACAGCTAAGGAAGCTTTGGAAGGCACATATTCAGGAAACCACTCATTACATATTGATACAAGTATCTGGAATATTCTGCAGCAGTTGTGGCGTTCACAGTGACAGCCACACAACCATTTTAAAATTAAAGCTATTTGAATAACTGTTGTATGCAAGTCCAAATCCATGCAATTGGAGAGGACTTAATTTATACAGTATTTAGGAACCTCTCCAGGATGCCTTTAATATATCTCGAGCAAAATACACTTTGAAACACTTTGTTTTGCACTTCCAGAACTTCTGTAAGACTTTATTAATGTCCCACTAAATGAGCTTTTAGATGTCCTAGGAGAACGATTAGTTGAGATGGAACCATAATGAAATATATAGTTTTAAAGTTGATTATATAACCAATTCAATTAGGGTATGTGTAGCATTTGCTTGTGGTGTTTTGATGATGATTTTTATGGAAATAAAGAGAGCTATTTTGAGCAATCTATTGGAACTAATTTTGTTTTAAAGGGCGGTTTGCAAAGAAGGGCTTTAGATCACTTGAATGCAACGTTTAGGTGGTACTGAGATAAACCTGGACTCACTGTAGTCTGTAACCATACAGTTCTGGAAACTGGGGTTAAAACTGAACATTGCTACATGTGGAAGTTGTCTTTAATTTAGCACCCATGTGAACTGACCACAGAATCATTATTAAGCTAAACAGAATTACCAATCATTCTAAAAGGAGGCAAGGGGAAAACTGCAAGTTGTAGAACATATTTTAAGTTTATATGACATAAAGGTCCTGCAGTTGAAACAGAAGCTGATTGCTGGGTGAGTTGTGATTTTCTCCATTTTGGAAAGAAAAAATAATGAAAAAAGCCAGAAGAACACCACAAAGATTGCATTACAACCAGATACACTTACTAAGCAAGTTTAGTCCTTCAGTATAGAAAGACTCATTGTTCAAAATGAAATGTTGACGTTGTGTGTAAGGCCAATATCACGGTAACTGACCATACTAATGGAATTAATCTAATAATCTCTCTTGTGGCTGATACATAAAACCATGTCTTTTTAGACCATTTTATCTCATTAATGATGATCATAGTTCCTCCAATATCTGTCAGAATTCCAAACTGTTGGCTTCCTTGAGTTTGTCAATAATTTTTTTATGTTGACAAAGCAGATTTAGAACTTCTTAGACTTTAAATACCAAAAGAGAAGGGAGGAATTTTGTTTTATAGCTTACCCCTACATTTAATTTGATTTTATTTTTAGAGCTTATGCCTTTTAGACTTGGAATTGGTTGTACTAGCTAAGTATATTCTTCTGCATTGCTTTCTTATTTTGACTTTGTGTAGTTTTTATTGCTTAATAATTAGACCCACTGAGGTCTCCAAAGCCAACATCCTGTAGCCCTTCTAGTCACTATAAAGTCCTCCTCAGCAGCTTGCAAAAATTTTCTCTATGAAGAATCCATCTCTTCCAAAAAAGTAAATCTTTGTACTTGCCCTAAATCTCAACTTACATGTGGTACTTAGTTATGAATGAGATACAAACTAAGTATTCCTAAGTATTTTGTAGAACTATGTTAGAAGATTAGAATGGTAGTAATTTCTTTATTTTTGTTGTGTAAGCAGTGGCAAGTATCTAAGATACCTTCAACAGTTTGCATGATAATTTAGTGTAGGCTGATTGGATTAAAAATTCATTTTTAATTGTAAATCTCCTTGTAGACATTATTAGGTCATGTCTTTTGTTTGATTGATGATTTTAGACTATTATTAACAGTAATTATTTTGTTTTTTACTCTGCTGTGGATTTTTTTTAATTGGCAGTAGCTAATGATGAACTGCTGAGTTTAAATCTCTATCAGTAGATATTCCATCTAGGTAGGCCCAATTATTTCTTATCTAAAATGGAAACAATGCAACACTTTTTGTTAAAAATTGACCTTTTCCCTTCTTGAGGAACAGAGACTACTTCTGTATTGAAATTCTGCAGAGGTGTTAGACCTTCCTCAGTGCACTAATTAGCGCTGTAGCCGAGTGTCTATGATGGCATCAGCATAGTGAAAACTGCCACAAGCTGTCCTGAAGTCTGATAAGCACACCTGCATTTATATTCTACTTGGGATAGATGTCTATTGTGTTGTTTCAGTGTGTTCAAGCATTTGTTTGTTTGCTGCTACACTTCAAATTTGTGCATGAATTCCTAGTAATCATGAAACACTAATTACCTATTTAGAAGGATAAATGGCAAGGTCTTCCATTTCTGCAGTTGGAATTTAAAAAAGCACCACAACCACCACGCATTGAAATCACAGATCACAGCTGAAAGGTAAGATAGCTAGCAAGATTTGGGAAAAAATCGCACTTTCAGATAGATATCCAGGTTACTTTCTAGAAGCTTCTGCACTCTACAGAATAGAAACTTACTTAAAGGGTATCAATTTCACCTACTTCCTTCTCTTCTGTGTCTAATGACAGTTTTTTCTAATTATTAACTACTTTCCTACCAGAATTATTTCATTCTTTCCTTTTTTTTCCCCTTAGATCTTATGTTTTCTATTGTTTACCAATACTAGGCCTTAATATGGTTGAGTAGACCATACAAATATCTTGATGAATCTTATAATTTTCCTTCTAATTTTTTGTAGTTGCTTGTTGACATTTGAATGTAAATATAAAAGCTAGTGACTGAAATTTGAAACCCAAGTAACCATTCCTATTAATTTCAATGTGAAAAATACAGCTAAGTTTTCCAAGTCAAATTTAAAAATCAATCTTTCTGACTCTATAAAATTTCAGAAGTTCCTGTGCATATGGAACTGTTCCAGATTTAAAAATGAAATTACCTATAAATCCTCACCATCAACCTTCCTTTTCTCTTCTGTCCCAGATTTTTTTTTAAAAAAGTCTCCTGTGTTCTAGCTAGTTGATAGTTTTGAAAGGTCTGCAGTTTCCTGACCACATGTTGAATAGCTTTAGACAAGACTATCAACTATTTGCAAATTAAGCAAACAAAAAAAAAGTCAAATAAAGAACATTTTTAGAAATCCATACTCCCAGATGTGGACAGGGTGTTTTTTTTTTTTCAGTAACAACTAGGAAGTTCAAATGGAGAGTATGATACATTTTTAGATGATACATAGTTCAGAAGAATAAAAAATAACTTTGAGAACAATTCTAAACAGAGCAGTCCTGAAATAGGAGAATAATTTGATATCACAAATATTTGACTTTAAAAACCCCAACTTTGTAGTCATGCAACACCAGCAAATGCCCAATATTTCTGTTATACTGTGCATGGACCAACAACGCAGTATTGTCAGAAATGACAGGAGTTGTTAAGAGTATTATAGTATTCATGTTCAGTGATTCTTTTAATGTACCCAGGACTGATCAGGCTATCACTTTCGGTTTGAACGCTCTGAAGGAAAGAGACACTAGACAGAAAACAGAATTATTGACATGTTAGCCTCTGAAAAAAGGAAAGGTCAAAGTCCTCATACAAAGACTGCACTGTGTTTAGATCACATTTATTTAAATCAGTGACAAAAAAAAAATCCCATAGCTTTCAGTGCAATAGAGTGCTGATTCTTATGGGAAACCTCTGTTTGTTGGCGGAGGTGCAAAACCTTAAATCTGCAGGGAAAAAAATATGTTTCGGCAAAGTAATAAAGAGCTCTGGCACTGTTTCTCTGAGCTGACCCTGGAAAGAATCATGTTTGTATTGTGAGCCTTAATACTATTTCTGGGGATAAATACATTTCTTTTCCACTTTTGAATAATTTACCTTCTTATTTTATAGTAAAATGCATTACTGCCAAAATGGTGTGAACATAATTTACTGCAATTAGATAGCTAGATAACTTATGCAGTAGGCCTGATGAAAACCCTAGATCATTTAAAAAGTACCGAGACTGCTTAAAAGAGCCTTTCAAGTAATTTTATAAGTTATAAAAATAGTTCAATGCAGAGTTATTGTATGCTCTTGTCTGTTTTTATCCCATAGCTTTCTAGCTCCATCTTTAACTACAGAATGACAGTAACTCTACCTTTTTGAATAAAGGAGCCATTCTGAGCATCCTAATTGGGTGATTTCTGTTCTGAAGATGGATGTAGGTTCTGATACTGGAGTCTGAAGAAGCCGTTGTGCCCAGTATACTCTATATATGGCTGAGTTAGAGGGAAGGAGTACTACTACATTGTACACAGAACAAAAAATTTCTGACATGCAGAAGGGACTGTTGCATGTTCACATTATGCACTCTACAAATCATCTTTGACACTTTGTAACTTTAAATAGCTGTTTTTCAGAAATCTCTGTCTTGGTGCTTTATATGGCCCTTGTTACTATTGTTCTCAGAGCAATTGGAGAACAATTTTTCTCCTTGTAGCATTCCTGTGGTGAAGAAAACTAGTATCTCCAATTTAGAGCTGGCCTAAGGCTGAACATACATTGGATCATTTTTCCAATCTATAGTCATCTGCTTAGAGAAAGTCTACAAGCATGGATTCTGCCTGGTGTGAGATACCCTTGTGACTGATCATCACACTGTCCATGCTACCTCTAAATCTGTTGGCTGCCATATCAGGCAGGGACTAAGAACTTTCTAATTGCTTTTGTATTGAAAGTACTGAGCAACCTGATATAGCAGAAGGTGTCCCTGCCCATGGCAGGGGTGTTGGAACTAGATGATATTTAAGGTCCTTTCCAACCAAACTATTCTGTGATTCTAATAATTTTTTCATAATTGTTTTTTAAGATCTTTCTGTGACTTGTATGCTCTTGTATTTTTGGGCTGCATGTGTGGGGATCTAACTCTAAAGAAGACTAAGTGTGCTCCCCTTTCAGAAAACTGTAAAGCTTTTCAGAGTATCAGTCATTCAAAAGTAATAGAAAGTCTTCTAATTCACTTACATTGTACGCTTTGCCTTTAGAGTCCTGGCCCAGGACGTACCTGATCGGAGAACTCAGGATCCAGAAGCTGTGCAGGGAAGGTCTGTTGTCCTCCCTGAAGTCTCAAAGCTGATGGTCTGGAATCCCTAATAAAATCTCTTCTGCACTACTTCTATAAAAAAATGGAAAGAGTAAAGAATGGAAAGAAAGAAATTTTAGGCCAATGGAATTTCCCTGATATCTGTGGAGGGTAACACCTCAGTTTTTTTCCTGAGAGAATGATTATTAAATGTGAACTTCAGTAACCATGTTATTAAGAAAAAACCTTACAAGCACCTTTACTTCAGATTCCACCTCTTTACTTCAGATTCCACCTCTTTACCAAACCTGTTTCATGGACTACATCTTCTCAGTGTACTTTGACAGTACAAATGCTTTAGGGAAATGTGTGATGTTCACTCTATGCCACCTGATTCTCCTTCATTAGCAGGCTCTTTCCATCTTAATTCCACAATCAGTTTCTTTCCACTTCTCTGTATAGAAAATTAGTTGCATCAGAACTGCTGAGTAAGGAAACTTCGAGTTATAGTAGAATTTTATTTATGCTGAATAAATTAATGCCAGCTAATATTCTTGTTTCTTGTTCTATTTTTCTTCTCTATCTGATATTTGGTAATTGGCTCAACTTGTGTCCCACTGTGGGAGCTTGGCAGAGACAGAGGGATAAAGAACGGAGAAAAAGATTTGTAGGTGGCAGGGACAGCTTGTGTATGTGGCTGCATACGTGAGCTGGCATAAAGCAAGGCTATGTGGATGTTAACTGTTTAACTAATACTGTATATAAATCCTTAGATAGCTGAGAATGTGACTCAAGAAGGGCAAAAGAAATATTTACAGGTGCCCCACTGGTGTTTGATTTCTGTACAGGAGTGATCACTGTGCACTTAATTACTTTCCCAGAGATTATGTCCATGCAAGGGTGAATCATGCAACTCTTGGTTGACTCGCAGCTGGAAAAAATTGAGTTAGCACAGTCCAAAATGGCATGGATTTGTGGTCACAAGGAGAAAAATAAAATGTATGCTTACACAACAAATGTAGGCAGTGAAGGATTTGCTGTTCAGTCCTTATAATGGTGAAGGGAGAACATTTATTTTTAAGAAAAAGGCAACTCGAATTGAAAATGAAAGCTAATATATTGCCATTCCACCTCTAGCTGTGATCTTGCTTTTTTCTGGTAAGTTAAACGGGGTAAGTGCATGTGACACTATTAGAGAAAAACTAGGCAATAGAGGACAGAGTATTTTAATTGCTCAGAGGAACTCTTCCTCCTGAGTCAGATATAAAAGCTGCATCTCTACATGCTGTCGATGGCAATATGTTGTTGGTGAATTACCCTTTGAACAGCATCCTATGCAGAAGTTGTGATTATCAGTCGTTATTAGAAACCAAAATGACCTTTTATTAGGACAAGCGCTTTGGCTGCATCCAGTTCTTGGTAAGTGCTTAACATCTATTCCAGTTTTTCTTGTAGTTCTGAGTGGATTGTGGTTTTCTTGTTTCTTTGCCTGAATTTGTGAGGTGGTGTTGTTTTCTATTGTATTTTGAGTTCCATCCGAGAGACAGCTCATTTAAAGTGGTGGGGGGAAAGCCTCAAAAAGAGACAGATATTTGATAGATCCCACTGAAATCCATTTGTAGGAAAAGCACTAAGTTCGTTCAAAAGCATTTCCTTTATAGGGGTATTAACAACTTTAAAATACTCTTTTTCTAGTTGAAATGGAAAAACCACTTGAAAGGAAAGAACCACTGTGTTTTAATTTCCACAAATAGCAGTGCGTGCATGTGATGTTAAATGGATACTCTGGTATCATGAGAGTTTACAGCCAGGGCTTTGCACGTAGGACATGGTATTCTGGACGTTCGCCTCCACGTACGCTAGAGTGGTTTAGTTTCTCAGGTTGTGGCAGTTTCTGCAGTGGTTCCTGATGGGTGTTTTTGAACTCTGCATCTCTTGTTTAACATGGCAGCTCGGAGAGTCCAGACACATTTAACATGTACTGCATTCAGTTCACATTTCGTTTTAAAGAAGTCATTTTTGTTCTCTGCGGGGGCTTCAATTATAGATAGCCGAATGACAGGCACAATTAAGGCAAGGGGTGGGAGACCAGCGGAGCACTTTGGTGTTTCCACCACGGATTTTGCAAATCCTAGCTTGATTAATCTGTTTAAACATCTGTGCATCCTCTCGTCTGTGCAACTTATCCCCGGGTATCTCTTTCCCTTCCCTTGCCTGCCTGCCGTGCCCGTGTTTGCTGCCCGTAGCGACAGACACACCCGCAGCCCGTTCTGCCGTTGCTGGGACCGCTCACCCACGATGCCGCCCGTGACGCCTCGGCCGGCGGTACCGTCCTCTTTGCCATGCGGCGCACAGTCGCATTCCGTAGTGGCACCGCAGGGCAGAGCCCACAGTATTGAGAAACCGGAGCGAAGCGGGGCCGGCGGTCATATAATTGGAGGAACA
>NW_020799092.1:12121427-12207448 GCF_003259725.1 Athene cunicularia | reverse complement strand
GCACACGGCTGCCCTCGGCCGGGTGTGCTGCAGGGAGACCCCCGCAGCCCCTCGGGGAACGGGTGTTTCATAGGAAACCCCAGGCGAAGAAAAGTTGCTTTAAGTCGCCGTCGTCGCCGCCTAAGGCGGAGGGGCGCCCGGCGAGGGGCTGCGCGCTGCGGCCGGGGGCGAAGCGGGGCCCCGGGGCAGCCCGCTCCTTCGTATCAGAGGGACATTAACTCGCAGTGCGGCCGGAATAAGGGGATTTTTTCCCAATTAATGTGGTCCCAGTCCTTCTAACCCCTATCTGGGTACGCCTTCCTAAACACCAGGAGAGGAGCCCTTCCCTTCTCTTACGCTATTTCTAATCTCTCACACGAAAGGGGAGGGGAAGGGGGAATTATCTATTTACACATCTATACACCATACACGCACACATACTGAGAGATGAGGGACACCGGGGAGTGCCTGCATTACAATTAAAGTTGTTTTTTACTTGGGACGGTGATTTCTCGCTGAGATCCTCTCAGGATCGCCCGCATCATGGATCCCAACCCGTGCTGCTGCTCCTCGGCATTAGCAAACGTCCCCCGCTATTCCCTGTAGTAAAACTTTGTTTGTCCAAACTCCAGAGGCCTCCCCTTCCCCCGCCCAACCCCGATCTGCCGTTCCTGAAGTTATTTTTATCCTGTTACCTGCATGCTGTCACCCCCTCCCCTCCTCTCCCTTCCCCACCAGCCCCGGCTGCACACACACGTCGGTATTGCAGAGCTGGCAGAGCCATTTCCTCCCCTCGGCGAGAGAGGAGCAATGCCGGGCTCGCTCTCTCTTACCAGCAGAAGCCCCCAGCCGCGGCCAACTTCTCCCTCATCGCCTCCTTCGCCCCCCCCCCACTTGCTCTCTGGGGTTGCCCCTCCCTCGGCCGGGGCCAACTTGCCCGCCTGCAGAAGTGCCCCGCCCGCTGCGATTCAACACCTGCTCTGGGTGCGAGGGTGCCCGGGCGGGGGGCAGCCAGCGGCTCAGCGAGGACCCCTACCCCCGGGGAGCTCCCCGGATAGCCCCTACCCCTGAGCCCCTTGCAGGGGGGGGCGAGGGTGCAGCTGGGGAAGTGCATAAGGGCTGTGGCAGCCCTTAATGGTGGAGGGGTGGTGGGTTTCAGAGAGAACACCACCCTCCTTCCAATTAAATTCAGATTAAAAAGGAGAAAATAAGACCCAACCCTGCACCCCCACCTCTAGTCACTCTATCAAAACGAGGTGGGAGGGAAAAGGAAGCAGCCCCTGACTCAGAGTGCTCCTTCCAAGTGGGAGTGAGTCCACAGCACATGCATCCAGCAGGCATTATTGGGCTGCTCTTCCTGGACCAGGGCTGATAAAGTGGACGAAGATCTCAGCCTCCATAGCAATATGCCAACACTATGGCAACCTAAATCCAGTTCCCTCCTTATCAGCTGCAGTGATTATATAATTGGAGGAACAGTTTTGCATCTGTCTCTTGATGTGGACTGTCATTACTCCCAGGTGAAAGAGCAACTTCTAAAGCAAACAGAAAATCAGCCAGGTGGAAGAAAGTTCTCTTCCTGATAGCGTTTGGGCTGTCATTTATTTACAATCTATTTTTATTTTGTGCAAACAGGCCCTGAAAGGTTAAATTGATCAGAAAACCTGGTGGTAAGGAGATGGGAGCAAACCAGTCACAATGTGGAATGGAGTAATTAAAGCAACCAGTTTCCCAGTTGCAAGGTAGAGATTAAAAAAAAAAAAAAAGATGAGTAGAAGGCAAGCTAGCTCTGTGATTCTAGTCCGCTCCTTGTTTACAAGAGGGCAGATTGAAGTGGATAAGTCCTTAGTCTTTTATCCTTCTTGGTTACTGGCAGGAAGGTAAATGTTTCAGGTACTACCAATGCAAGACAATTTTTTTATGTCTCATCTTCAAATATGACTGACATGACTAGGCCTCTGCCTGCAGTTGCTTTCTGCATGTCTGTTCTCAGTTAACCCCTAATCAGCCTACCTGAACAGCCTCATGCTCGGGAGCCTGGGCCGTAGGGTAGCTGGTGTAATAGTGGCTTACTTAAAATAAATAACGTATGTTAGAGGCCATTAGTTAAATTGTGAGGGCTGTGGAGAAGAGGAATTGTATTTGAAGGTGCTTTGTTGACTTCTTCACTGCTATTTGGGGTAGGTTTGTAATATATCTGTTTTATGATTTAAATATGGCTGTACACTGAAAGCTTTCACCCTAAAGTAAGAATTTCCTCCTTTTTTTGGATGTTACAATGAGTTTACTGTGTTTTTGTTGCGGTTTCCTACTGCACAAAGAAAGGAGAGCTAATAGTATTATTTGTTGATGCTGAGATGCTTTTCAACGTTATTTTTGCTACACAAGGGAATATATTTTTATACCAATTAATTATTCATTATTACCATAGAGCATGTGTTTATCTAGAAAATCTTAAAAACCCACCTGACAAGCACCAGAAAAAGCTTTCAAGACTAGCTACGTAACATTTAATGCACATGCGGGACTAGGTGGAATCCTAGATGGGCATCTTTAATGAGTTCCCTCATAATATTTTGAAAACTTGCTCTCGTAAGATGGAAAATCAGTTTTCAGACCCACGTTTTACAGGCCCCTTAAGGGCGGGACTAGAATGAATCAACCTGGCCTCTGGTGTTGCAAGTTTGAATCTCAAGCGTAGTTTAAGCATCTAGGTAAATTTCTCTACTTGCAATTCTGCGTTTCGGTGGGATCTCTCCTGGCGAGGTTTGGTGACCAGCCAGGAAATGAACCAAAGCCAGTAGTTTTGCTGTGTCTTTCGGCTCTAGGGATGAGGTGGAGGTAAGTGGGCGGGAGAGCGGTGGGGGTCCCGGTGCTGCCTCCCCCAGGAGGTGGCACTACAGGGCCGCGGAGCCCGGAGTCGTGGCGGCGGTTTGGCAGAAGACACCTCTAGGTCTGCTTCATCCATCCCCTGCTTTTCAGGAGGAAAGGCCAGATGCAGCACTGATAGATACGCGTCTATCCCGGAATAAAATTCATTAGGATTGAAAAACCCCTGGTAGGTCATTTATTCCATAGTAATGATCCTCTGAGTGAAAGCCATTTCTGAGATACCATGTCTGAAACTACCCTTCCTTCAATTTAAGATAATGCCTTTGGGCTTTGTCCTTCTTGAGTATTTTGAACAGATTTCTACCTGCTGCTTGTAAAAGAGAACCCCCTCAGGTATTTGTCAACCATAATTAGGTCTTCTTGCAACCTCATTTCCTAACCCACACATACTCTGTTCTTGAAATCTTTCCCTGTAAGACACTCTTTTCATAGTCCTTGTATCTTTTGAATCTGTTAAATTAGGATCTAATTAGTGTATCTATTTCTCTGAAGCCTGCTGATAGTGAGAGGGTCGAGTCACAAGCGTAGTCCCTAATGCATTTTCTGACCTGAAGTGAGGGTCAAACCCACAAATATCGCCCTTAACTTTGCAGGTATAAATGCAGAGATGATTGTGTACACTTCACAGCTGATTTCAGTCGAGGGGTTGAAATCTGTCTCATGTTGTGCTACAAGACAAAACCATTGGAGATACAGACTAGAATTTATTGGCTGTTTTCTTTAATTTTCTGCTCTATTTTCAGAATGCCAATTTTATTTCCTGCAATTTTGGGGGGGAAATGCTTTCATATGTAGGAGAAACCATGCTCTTTCCATGGTGACAAACTGAACAGATTAGCAAACTGACTCTTCATCTTTGAGTATTTGTTATTGTGCTCTCATTTTGCTGTAATGGTTTGTCAGAATAGGCATTAGTTGTGGGGCATAAAGAATACCTCTAAGTGGTTTGAAACAGCTTATATTCAAGATTTTTGGGGAAAAAAAGCTGAACCACTGTTTTAAAATGCAGCACTAAAATTCCAACCCCCACTTACTTAGCAATAAATGTTTGTATGTATAAAGTATGATTTTCTACATTCAGTGTTAAGCATTTAATTCAATGTAATATGAAATATCAGTGTAATATAACAATATTTAATATAACGTTAAACTACCTAAACTTTCTGCATAATACAGTGCACTGCATTTGCTTGTGAAAGTTGCCACTAGGGTCTTCCAAAAACTATTTAAGTGTTTTCAACCATTTCCTATCCTTAAAAGGAGTATTTAAGTATCTTGCTAAAGGTGTGGAATTTAAAGTATATACTTTTGAAAGATTTTGTTTGAAATTATCTTCAGTTTGGGTTAGGTCATCATCAGTGTTTTTGCTGATTGGTTCTTCCTGAAGTCTGAGTTTCTGCCACCACAAACACTTACTTGTGAAGACCTAACTCGTGCGCTCTCTGCAGCCAAGACACCCTTTTGAACCCACTCTTGGTTGCATCTCAGCTTTGTGATCAAGTATGGTTTTGGGGCTACATATGTGTAAATCACTGCAGCAGATGTGACCCACCCTTTCCATGTGGAATTGATTTATCCTACTGAAATATTTACTTTGAATTCTTTGTCCTTATATTTTTGGCTTGTTTTCTCAAAACACTTTAAAGAACATGTCATATAGCAGCAATATTGTCATGTATGGTTAGAGCTGTCTTACTCTCTTTCAGTTTTGTGGAAAATGGGTCTACATCCATGCTTAAAATAGGATTCACCTGAATGGCAATCACTCTTAAATTTACTTTTTGTGTGTGTGCACATGTGTGAATAGACACTGTTTGACTAGTTAGGAACTGTCTTGTTTAACCCTTTCTGGAAATTAATTCAAGGGACAGACAAACTGAAGTTCAGGAACAACAAATACAAGATCTGAGCAAATGTTCTCTAAATTTATTGTCTATCAACCAACATAACAGATGTGACTGTGCAGTAAAAGTCTCTCTTAAATTATTGAAAACAACAAATCAGATCAACACTGAGGAAAGCTTTTGCCATTGGCAGATATATGCTTTACAAGCCTTAATGTTATTAAATGGTACAATTGCTTATCTTTTTTTAAGACTGTAGACAAATCCAATATATTTTTTGAGTCAATCATTTATCTGAAACACTGTTTTTTATTTAGATAATGAGGATGAGATAATTTGAGAGAAAGTATATTAATTAAAATGTTTACTACTGCATTTTGGCATCATTAATTTCAAGAAAAAAGACAATATTAAGCATTCAGACATATAGGTTACCACTGAATACTTTTCCTTTTGACATAGTTCATCTATTACTTAACATAAAATTGCATTTTTTTTTCTTGTAATTTTACCAATGGAAGTTAAAAAAAATAATTTTAAGATAACTTTATTGGAGTAAAACTATTGTTGTGCATTTAAGCTACCTGAGTATTTTTTTTTTTTCCTTCTTCCCTTTTTTTCTTATGGGAGAGGAAGTCACAGTCAGCCTTCTGTGCAAAGAGCATGGTGATGGGCTTATGGCGCTTCTGCCAGAAAGCAGGTGTCGTTCTAGGTGGTAGAGTAGTCCTGCTGGGAGCTCTGAAATACAGTGATGAAGTTATATGATCACAAGAGCACCTGTTGCTATTGCAAGGTTGTTGTGGAATAAATCAAGGTGTACTCTATAGTATATATAAATCTTTGAGAGAGTCCTTGAAAGAGTTTCTGTCAGTTTTCATGGATGGGACATAGTGATGAGTGTGATAAAAACTTCATTAAGAACTCGAGAAGGATTCAGGGTAGCTCTCTTTCAACTGGACAAGTCACAGGTGTCTCTTTACCGCGTATAGAGATTTCCAGAACAAAAGACCTTGCTGACTATCTCCCAGAAACCTAAGTATAACATTAGAGATTGTATGGTTTGTATTGTTGAATTTGATAGTCCAGGGGTGGGGGAGGGAGGGAAGGAGAAAAGATTAATATCTGTCTTAGAAGGTGACAGAAAATTTGACGGCATCACATTTTGTCTTTATTTTGCCATATTGGCAGTTGTCCACATATCAGGGTTGAATTATTGTGATCTACAGCCGACTTTATTAGCATGGTTCGTGCTCAGGAGAAGCTTAGATTGAGGGGAGCCCACTGATGATGATTTTGAAGCTGGTCTGCTCTGTATTTCACCTTCCAGGCATCTTTCCCAGAAAGGATAGTTCTGGGAGACAGTGCTCTCACTTGTACTGGTTTCACTG
Organism: Athene cunicularia; assembly: GCF_003259725.1. Lineage (NCBI taxonomy): Eukaryota > Metazoa > Chordata > Aves > Strigiformes > Strigidae > Athene > Athene cunicularia. The sequence continues at coordinate 12,201,345 of NW_020799092.1, read as the reverse complement.
CAAAGAATTGCATTTCTAAGGAGTGGGGGTTAAATAAAATCATAATGTGGGATGGACCTGAAGAGGTCAGGTAGTTCAACACCCTGCTCAAAACTGGTCTACTTGGGTGAGGTTGCTCAGGACCATGTTCAGTTAAATCTTGAATGTCTCCAAGGACAGAGCTTCCACAAACTCACTGGGCAGCCTGTTGCAGTATTTAACTACCCTCATGGTAAAAAACAACAAAAAAAGACACAACACATTTTTCCTAGTATATACTCAGTATATTTAAATCTATATCTTAAGATGTAGAGCTAATTTACATATGTCAACCAATAGCTAAATTGCAAACATGTTTCTGTGTTTAATCACACATATAGTGCCCATTTGTTGGCCTCCATCAGATGAAGGACATGAGGGACTGTTGCCTCAATGCCTCACACCAGTTTCAGAGTAACTTGTTTTTTTTTTTAAATCTTATCATAGCTTATAGATGATGTGAGAGAAGCCTGGAGTCTCAATTGCTCTGATAGACACACTGAGTTTGTAAGTGGGTTGTTTTCCTGCACTGTACTACGGTAGCTTTCATGCAGAATTGTGGCTAGAGACAGAGAACATATAAGGCTCTTGATACATGAGGTAGTAGAAGTCTATGAGCAGCTCACTTTAATATTCCAGTACATGTTAACATATCAGGTCAATAGATGAATCCTGCTATAATTTACAAACATATAGCTGAATCTAATTACTTACTGTTGGGATACCCACACAAAAATTCACCATGGAAGTGATGACTATAGGGCTTGAATCCAAGCAGGACTGGGGTCCTAACTTTAATTTAGATTCCTTTACCCTTAGTGACTAAACAAAACTGAGATAATTGTTAATGGATGTTCTATGGAATGTTAAAAGCTTATACAAGAATGCTAAGACTGTGGATTTGTAGGGGACTTCTGTAATTTTATTTTTTTCCTTTGTATGTGCAGTTTTTTTAGTCCCCGATATTAAATGCTAAATATTGGTGGCTGTCTCACGAGGCAAAACATTCAGAATCCATGAAACGAGACCAGGAAGTTGAATCTCCTTCAACAGCTGGGAGGAGTTATCAGAGTACCAGTTAAAGCCTTGTCTGTGGAGAAAAAGGGGAAAAAAAAAAAAGTTATTTAATCTGGTACCTGTAAGGAAATAAAAGAAATCTATGAGATTCATCAGTCTCCTGAGCTGGGCACCATCTAACTTAGCACAGGAAAAAATTGCTGCTTTTATCAAAGAGAGAAGATTAAAATAAAGTAATTCTTAAGGGTGATTGGAGACTTAATGGTTTTCAAACCAGACCCAGAAATGAGACTAGAAATTCTGGCTAATCCCATGGGAGCTCTTTGTGTCTTGTACATAAACCTTAGGAGTTAATTGTTTTAAGGAAAATATTGTCTGAGATCCACCGAACCTTAAAGGATGCTTTATCATATGTTTAAAATATGCTTCTCTAAATGATAATAGTTATTTATCTTAAATTTTTCAGGTTTTTAGCCCATGATGTGGATGGTTGCCTTTGGGTATTTTGGAAAAAACAATTACATACGACTGAACATGACATTATAATTACAAAGTAAATATGCTCTAATTGAGTAATTAACTCAACATTTCTTCCTAAAGGCACTGTAGGAACAAATTCATGTTACTGATCAGATTTCGTATTCTTTATTCCAAAGGAGAAAAAGATAATTCCATTCTTTATATATGGCTGTCTAGATGTAAGACTTCTTAAGATCCCTTAAGACGAGTTTTTGAAATTTAATATGTATTTTTGATACATCAGATGTTCCTCCAGCACTTTTTGTCAGATGAAATAATCTTTTAAATACACAAAAAAAATTACTGGTGTCTCTTGAAACTTGTATGATATAGCTGTTAGTAGTACAGTTCATTAATTTTAGATACAGAAACGCAATAGAGCACTGTGTGAGAAGCACTTGAATCCAGGTGAATTTGGGAATTAAAACTGATGGTTGTTGAAGATAGGGGAAAAATAAATTATTGCACTTAAATCACTGCACAGTGTATTTATGCTGAACTTCAAGTCTGATACAGATTGACAAATATCAGAAAGCTGAAAGTTAAGACTGATATGAAATGCCAAACTTCGCTGTGTTTTTTATCTTGCAGCTTTCATATAGTTCACAAAATAACGTTTTGCATGCAGACCTTATATGTAAATATTAGAAGTTTAGATTTAGTTAAGTATGAAGTGGTCTGTTTTCCTTGTGATTAATTTAACACATTGACAGCAAAGTTAGCAAATTAAGTCAGATAAACCCAAATCCCATTAAGAAAACAGAGGAAATCCATAGTATTCATTACTTCCCTGACTTGTAAACAAATAGACTTATGTGCAGGGAGAAAAGCTTCACCTGTGTGCTGAAAGTCCCATACAATACTTAAATCACTTATTATTCCTGATTTATAAATTGTATAGATGCACAGAGTGTTTTCAGGTGTCATTTAAATTTGAAATAGTGTCTTTAGAGAGAAGTAAAATGCATTTATAGAGTGAAAATTGAATGTGATGAGGTTTAATTGTGGTCTGAATGGAACTTTTGTATGACTGTATTCAAGGGCAACAGGCAGGAGTGGATTCTATCATATTTTTACATCGCTTTCACCTAAACGAAAATTTTAAGTGAAAAAACTGAGATTTGCAGAGATCAGATAGATTTGATGCAGGCAGTATCAAAACTGAACTGAATCAGTGAATGGCATATTATATTTCTATCTTTTATTAGTCACATTCTCACTGTTTTGGCTCAATTGCACAAATCTTGTGACTGTTACATGTTTGTTAGCAGGTATTTTGGATGTGTTAGTCTTGTATGTAGCAGTGCACTCCTGAACTCTGAAACACATTTCTTTACGGTTTTCTTTGAAGAGAGTTGTTTGTTATTTGTTAAATGTAATGATGATTATTGTTTAAATCAGAAATGGAGGAAACCAGAATTCATGGGAAGTTCATGAGAGACTATATTGAAGCTTCATTCTTATTTTTTTAAAAAATTGTTAAAATTTACATTATGACCCAAAAGAGTTATTGTCTAATTTTAATTTTGGGTTTGAAAGCAAATGCAATGACATAGTGGTGACTGGAATAAAGAGAGTATCTCTTGTCAATTTGGCCATTATAGCAAAAGTCAGAGAGTGAAAGATTACGATGAACATGACTTGAAGGCTTTTATCTGCTTTAAGGCAAAGGGTGTCAAGAAAGATCATGAGAGATGAAAGCTTGTGTTCTAATTTGCATGCAGTGATAAAAGCTGTTATGCATGCCAGGAAGTCAGTCAGAAAATAACTAGAGGTACTTGTTGGCAGTTCCTAAAAACAGCTAAAGTGTTTTAAAATTAAAAAAAAAAAAAAAAGAAAGGGTCAGATAGCAAGCTTCAGAAAACTTAAGCAAGGAGCTCTACAGGTGCTTGGCAGAATCTCCAGGAAAGTATCTTGACACATGGTCAAACCTGAAGCACTTTAAAAGGGATCACATCTTAAAATAAAAATAATTCAACAAAACACTGCAAAAATATTTTAATGCTGATAATGCAACTTCTGTTGCTTCCTATGAACATTATGCTTAGATATCTTCTTAAAGTGCTTTTAATTTGTGAGTTACACAACTTAAGGGTATTTCTGTCAACAGTTATTTGACTAGAACATGTATACTGCTGTCTTAATGCAAAGCTTGTATTGAAATAAGTTTTTGTTTGAATTTTATGGTATATATGGGTCAGCAGTTTTACATTTATTTTTCTAGTACTTAGTATTCTTGTTCAGAACTTTGGTTGCTTTGATTTTGCTCTTACTTCAGCAGAACACTTTTTACTTTTATTTTGGGGTATGCCTTTTTGAGATTTTGTATGATGTGCTTTAAGGTGACTTTTCATGGACAACATTAGTGCGTAGAATACAGCGCTAGGTTTGACTGAATGTTGCCTGCATGCTGTAAGGCCAGAGGATGCATTATGTACAAGAAATATAGATTGGGAAACCCTATATAGAGCCAATTCTACAACTATTAGAGAGTAGGAGATTTATTCTTATAGCGTATATCTGCAGTGTTTAGATACTTCAGAAAGAATATGATGTAAGCTCATCCAGATGGCTTAATATATTTGTGAATTTTATTACTTGTCTCCCTATGTCAGTGTTGAAATACTATTTTAAATTATTATTTAAAGGTAGAATTACTGTAGAAGATGGAAAGCCCTACTTGTCATCTTAGGATTTAAACCTGTAGTTCATGTAGCTAGTTGTTTTAATAACAGCAATAGAAAGTATCTAAACCTGATTCTGCAGCTACAAAACACAGAACAGAGAGATTTGACAGATTGTCAGGTGCTATTTGGGAGATTAATGTAAAGACTAGTGTATGGACATTTAGAGGATCAGACTGTATTTTAATTTATTTTTGTGTTAGGATGTAGACTTCCAGAAAGTCCATCATACCTCCACAAAGGCTATATTTCTTTCCTTTTGGAAGACTGGCAAGAAATGTTTTCTCTTGAAGTTATCCACCTATGTTCTGATTTGTTAACATGGTTATGATCCTTGTAGTATGAACGTCTTCTAGTGTTAAATACTTTATTGCTCTTCCCAACACGCCAGGTCAATAGGCTTGGAAAATTAATTTTCTTCATTAACTATTTAGTGTGTGCTTATGTGAAGATATTACTCTGGGAGGTACAGGCAAAGGAACTAACATGGCAATTAATTTTAAGAGGATGAGTGTTATGAAATGGTGTGTAGTTACTGATGTCATCAAGCCTGTAACAGACATGTCAATACTGGGATGCTTCATCCATCTGTCTGGGTGCAAACCAGGGAGAGTAACTCCTGCCCTGCTCCTCCTGACTGCTCAAGCAGGTTTGAATCGTGTGGTATGGTCAGAGCAACAGGTTGGTTTGTTGTACTGGTCCAGCTGTGGTGATCAAGTGCAGGTATCCTGATGGGTACTCCTATACAACTGTTGTCCCATAATTTGCATTATCCCTTTTCAGTTCTGCTGACTCTCCTTTTCTCTGCCTTTGTGCTCCCTTTCTCTGTCCAATCTTCTCCAGAAAAAACAACGTACCCCAGTTATTTTTTTCCCCCACTGGTCCCAGCTTTCTACATTCATGCCCAAATTTAGTGTTTCTGAATCTGGTACTCAGTAATCTGGCTTTATATGGCATTACTGACACAATTACCTGGGCACTGTTTGCCTTGTAATACTCCCAACAGGACTCCAGTATTTCCTTTCAACTAACTGTGAAGTATGGTCATCTCTGACTCAACTACCCCTTAACTGTGGGTGAAATCTGGCGTTTCCTCACAATGCTGCCTGTAACTCTTGTCAGCCTCTCAGTCTGTTGTCATGTCTGGTAATTTCTCATGTCATATCCAGTAGTTTTCCATGTCCTGTTCAGTTATCCAGGCCAGGACCAAGTCATCTGCCTTCAGCCCTAATATTAAGTATTCTGAGTAGTCTTAACTTTGGCAAGTGAGTGCTGTATATTAATAAGTAAAGAGGATTCTATTCTTTGTACTTAGAATCTTTCCCTGGTGATCAGCAGTTTTATAGTTAAGACATGTAATGGTTATGGAAGGAGACCAGTATCTTAGGTAACTGGAACAAGTTATCAGGCAGGTTTGGTCAGAGATCCACAGGTTTATGAGGAGTCAGTGCAGAGATCTTGGTATGAATTTTGAACCAGATACTTTATCATCAGGGTGTGTGTGGTTTCACTCTTGGATGTAAGTTGCAGAGATGAAGTGTGCTTCTCTTGAATATAGATGTTACTATGATCAAATGTGAATCTGATAGAAAAGGGGATTGCTGTCTGGTATCTTTCTGGGGACTGCACATGATAGTATGTGGTGTGTGCACAGTGTACTTGGTGCTAATGGATAAGAAAAATTATGCCTTTCTTCCTCCCAACTCCACACGTACTTATCAGTAGGCACCAGCAGTGTTTAAATAGCAACCTAGATACACAGGCATTTCTAGTTTTATCTGCCATCCTTCCAGTGTGTGTATCATGGGGCATATTTATTTTTGTTTTCAAATAGTTGGAAAAAAAATTATCTATGCTCTGGAACCATTAGAATGTCTCAGAGATGTCTGCAGTTGCACTGTGCCTACATGACTGTATATATATAGGCAAAAGTATAATTTGCTTAGTGGACCAGAGTGGATAAGTGACTATGATTGGAAGGATCTAGCTGTGTTATGAAAGATTTGGAAAGAAATAGAATAGTATCAAATAAGAGTGAAATGGTCTATATTTTCAGATTGTCATTCTTCATATAGTAAAACTAATCATTTGGCATAGATTTCATTTTACCTCACTGTAGGTGTTTAAATTGTGTAGTTGAAGCTAATCATCTGGAGTTCATGTGTAGTCAGCAGAGAGGAAGGCAGCCATGGCTACAGAACTTTATAGATATCTAAAATAGGTGATATGGACTGCTTTTTTTGAGGTACTTAACTGTGCCTTGGCTATGTAGCTAAAGCTTTGATGACTAATTTAGACTAGATGTTAGATTTTAGATTGCTAGGACTAGTGAAATGAATTCCACCTTCTGCATGTGTGTTGATTTCTAATTTTGGTTGTCAACAATAAAACTGTAGTGGGAGAAAAGGAGTTATGTGCCTATAATAAGTTTTAGTAAGTCACCTATCTTTCAGGTGATCTGTGTGAATGCAAATACATTAAATGTATACTTCCTGCCTGAATGCATCCCATAAAATAAATTGTTAAAGAAATATATAACAAGAAAGACAATAACTCTGGAAAAATCCCTGTTGGAAATTTAGGGAAGCTGCTTCTTAAGGAGTATCCCTGTCTCCATCTGGGGTGAGAACAATTAATTTTTCCCAAGACTATGTTTAGTACCAGTGAATACTGTGAATACAAAATAGGTAGTTTTAGGAAGGAGATGGGGCTTTCCAGGCAGTGTCAGAGAGGGATGGCAAGCATGCCAGAAAAATGGGCAATCAGAAAAACCGTGCTGTAATCAATTAAATCTGCTTCTCCTAGCTAGTGAGTGTGGTTAGCCAGGCTGGCTGGAATGTACAAAATTTACAAGGAAAGATCAGTTAGGCAATAGCAATGTGGAGAGAGCATTCTGCAGTAACTCTTCGGTTTGTGTGTTTTGTGCTTTTGGGTGAACAAATACATCATGCCTGTTTTGAAAGTGCCATTTTGGAATAATTGTAAACTTACATAGTAACAGGGTCCCAAAGAGAAGATAAATGAGGTGCAAAATTGATTTGGTCTTGTTAACTTGGCAATTTTGTTCAACTTTGGATGTGCTGGCTAATAGGCTTCTGCCTGCCAGAGCCTAGAGTACCAAGTGCAGGATCTGTAATTTCAGCCAGAGGGAGGGCCCTTGTCCCTTCAGGATGCAGCCAGAGGAGGAATAGAAAGGTATTTCATTCTGGTGACGTCAGGAGAAAAGGTTAACCTGTCTTGTCAGGGCAAGTTTTTATCATTGTAAATAAAGGGTGGCACACACACTTTCTTTATATCTTTATAATACTATATTATCTCAGAGAACATGTATCACTTCAAAATTTCTTCCTCTCACTGCCACAGGCAGGGATATGTGAAGTCTTTACGTATCATCCTATTATATCTTCAGAGCCTCTTTTTCCAGCATTTATAGTCTTGACTCTATCTTGCTGCCCTTTGCATAGGCTGTATAGTGACAGAACACCTGCTGTGTCCTGGAAGAAAGGCTGGGCTATGGCAGCTACGATAAGTGAAGCAACTATTATAGCTTCCTGAGGAGCATCAACAAGAAATTCTGCTCACAGAAATTGTCATCTGCGATGGAGTAGACCAGTTCAAAGTGATACCTGCCCTTCTTTTGAGGGGCTGATAAAATAATTATACTTTTTGAACTCAAATTTGAAAATTGAATTTTGAAAATAGGAAGTAAGCAGAATTGTTAATGAAATAACAACTTTAAAAATGTAGTATTTCCCATCAGTGACTTCTAGTTTAAACTTTCTATATAAATCACAAACATATGCTATACCTCTGTAGAAAGCTACTCTGTAATTTTGTATAGGGTTGTCTGTGATGCTTTCTGTCATCATTTCACCATTTGCTTTTGAATGTTCTTTTATTGCCAGTGCCTGGTAACGATACAATGACTCAAAACTTGAGACAAGAGAGTGTTTCAGGAAATGTATAGATTTAAGTGGGAGTAATTTACTTAAAATAACATAACTGGTTTTGCAACACCACTTTGCTGATTAAGCTATTGTGCTGCAAATAAATTGAAATAAGGACAACAATGGGGATGCCCAGTCTCTGTCTGAAAAATGTTGCATTTATCTCACTACTGGCCTCAATATGTTGTAAAACATACCATTTTACAGAGAAATTTCCAGTTGATGCATTTTAAATATCATAATAGCTTTGTGTTTCCTACTGTCCTTGGGCTGACTGTGATAATAGATTTTTGAGGACGTTAAGCTGAAGGGTCTCCCCCAGCAGTTTCTGAATCCTGCTATTTGAGCACAGAAAGAGACACTAGAAAAATACCCAGGCCTGACCTGTGGAGATGGAGTGACCCTTGACATTTTACTGTTAAGTTTTCCACTGGTTAGGCTTCCTCGTTGTTAGCAATGCATTTGTTATTAGACATCTGAGTTTGCTTAGTTACAGCTACCAAATATTTAATTGTATAAGGGTTACTCCAGTTAGTTGAAAGGGTCATGTGGTGTCAAAAATCTTTTGCATGCTCATGCTGATAATTTCTGATCAATATTTTTTTTAACTGTCTCTTATCTAAGACTAAATTATTTAGATCTCTTTAGTCTCTCATTGTAAGGTATTATCCCACTCTATATTTTTTGTACCTCTTTTTCTCAGGTCTTTAAACTATTTTATTAATCTTTTTGACGTGTGGATTCTAGAACCAAGACCTGAGCTGTTGTGTTGCATAGTAATGCTCTGTACAGCTATGGTTCCTGGACTTTTTAGGCTCACACATATGTTGAAAGTCACTGAGGTCCATGTTGTCTGTGTGTTGGTTCGCTCTGACCATTAGAGCAGGCCGACTGTCTCACACGACAAAGTAGCTCAGTCATGCAAGAGGAGCTAACTTGCATGTGTGCTCTGCCTCCAAACAGGGAGGGCACACTATCCACGGCAAGCTCCAGAGTTAATGAGATGCTCGCTCCTTGTAAATAGGCTGGATGTTTTGGCTTTTTATCTGTGGGTTTTTGTGTTCTTTTTTTTTTTTTTTTTTTTTGAGCAGTAGAAATGCAGAATCTCTTGACCAGTGTTCAGATGCTATCAGAGGAAATGGTTTGAAGGAAATTTTTTGCCTCTTTTGTGATGCTGATCCTCCAAAGTGAAGAACCCAAGAAAGGAACACAAAAACCTCAGCTTTCGCCTCCGCCTTGTAATCTTAAAACTACTAGAAAGATGGAGCTGTGACTAGAGCACTAAATCAATGGCAGTGGTAAAATACTGCCCACTGAATTCTAAGCAAAGTGCCTTACAAACCTGATGTGCATCTCTTCTTGCTACCTTTGCTCTGGTACATGTAAAATCAATAATGATCAATGAATCTGCTTTTATATAAGCAGGATTTTTTATTTTTAGAAAGAATCCATAAAGACTGTCTCAAACATTTGTCTGTATCTGCTGCAGAAAAGGTCACGGAGAAGCTGGTTAACAATGTTTGTTAACCAGTCACAGCCAGTGACATAAGAACTATTTCAGGGCTACATGTTGCAGTGCTCAACCTAAGATGTAAGCCAGATGCTGTTTTTTCTCATACAGGTGCTTACAAAGGCTGCCTCTTGTTAATTTTTCCAGCCTTTAATTTTATTCACCTCTACCCCCCACCCCTTTTTGCACAGTTGCAATTTTCTGATTTAGTGACTTATTTAGCAGAGCAAGTCAAGAGTGCCTGGTTTTGCATTTGGGTATTGCACATGCTTAATATTCAGACTTGGAATGTTCTCCAAGAGGATACCAGTAAATAAAAAATGTTAAAGTCTGCATGTTAGAGAGAGAACATACTACTTTAGATACCAAATAACTCAATAAAATTATTTTCTTTCATGCAAAGTGACTACAAAAGTATGACGCTAAATCTGTTAATATTGCAGTGCCTCTAGTTCTAGTTTAAGTATGTTTGTTCTGGTTTTTGGTTGGTTGGTTTTGTTTTGTTTTGTTTTGTTTTCAAACTGCCTTTTAATATCACCCTGAAATTGAAACAAGCCAGTTTTCCTTTGTATAGCATGGTTAATGTTCATGCAGTTAGTAATTTTCTGTGGGTTTGTTTTAATGGAGGTGTGCAATGGCTTCCTTCTTGCTTTGCAGAGCATGTTGCGTATGGAGCATCCTCTTGGGATTCTGTGGATAAAAGGAAATAGATGGACTGAGGCGGAATTTTTTTTTTCTTCTCCCAGTTCAAATTTGTCTATCTTTTGCATGATCTCTTTCTAGCACCTTAATGGTGCCAAGTTACAAAGAGCCCTCCTGTTTGAATACTTCTATTTTGTTTAAAATTATTCAAAAAGAAGATAACATTAATTCGATGACTGAAATTAGGAGAAAACCCTAATTTACCTGTTTTCACTTGCTTATATTCTTAGGATTTGGTAGAACTTTTTGCATAGTCTGTTTCAAAACTTTCTTCTTCAGTTGCTTTTTCTGATGTTTTGTTGGTTTTACTTCAAGCACCAGGGGAAAAAATAATTTTAAAAATAGAAAAATGTGGTTTTTAGAACACTAAGTTTAATAGCTGAAATCAAAGTCAGTTTTGACACTTGAAACATTTTTTAATACCTTTTCCTTTGAAACTGCCTGCATTTAAAGAAAGGAGTGCATCTTTAATTTATTAGGATATTGCATGCATAATCTAAAACTAGGTAAATACAATTTAAAATAAACTCTAAGTTTTGCCTTTCTGAGAAGCAACAAATAGTTCTTAGGTGACTTTTGTGTGGGTGCTAATGATATAATTTACACTTAAAAATGTCTGTTTTTCACAAAGTGTAAGATAGTAGATACCTCATAAAGTTAGGTATATACTATTCTCTCAAGTTGTATGCCCAGTACTTGAATGAACCTTTGATCTGGGTGCCTACTGTGGTCAGTTCTTGCAACCCTACCCATGGACTCATAGTAGTAGTGGTGAAAAGTATGGTGCTGCATAGCCAAGGGGGCTGATGAAATTTGACTGCTTTGAATAAGGGAGCTAAAAAGGAGGAGAAATGTGGACCAGATGACCTTCAGAGGTCCCTTTCAACCTACATTATTGTGTGATGATGTGGATGAATGGCTTCCTGATGTGGGTATAGCTACTGTGAGGGAAGGCTGGCAGAGAGTACTTACGGCTTGTATAGGTAGATAGACACTCTCCTCTTACACACTTGCAAAGTTCTTTCCAACAAACTCTGCCTGCTGTCTAGATTTGTGCAGCTGAACCCTGACCCCATAAACAGCAAGAAGAAGCAAAAAACAGCCTGTAAGAATTTGTACTGTGTAATGTTTATCAGGGCTGACCTCCACTTAGATCTGGATACTAAAGGGGTTTTTTGTTTTCCTTTGTTGTTTTGTGTGTGTGTGTCTGTCTTTACTGAAATGCCTATTGTCTGTAACTCAGACACAGACCTATATAGAGATTTCTTCTTTTTAGTCATCATCTACCTGATGTAACTGGGAACAGACTGCTATTTCTGGACTGAGAATACTATGAGTTGTGGAAGAATTGTGATTGGTGATTGATTTTTCTAGGGTGAAGAATCATTGCAATTGCAGGATTTAAATGATTTAGATATCATACATTTTTACATATTTTCCAAGTTTTGTCCTGTGTTGGGCCGAAAGCAGCTACAGAGTTGCTCTGTACCTTGTGCACAAACACATGTGCATGCATGTACTCCCCACACGTAAGTGGGAGTCATTTAATCTCATTTAATGCACTTAAATTTGATGTGCAATTAAATTTGTTTTAGATTACTTCTGTACAATCTGAAGAGAGATTGGAACTTCCAGCAGCTGGTTTCACTTGTATTTCAGACATCTGTTTTAAGAATGGAACAAATGGTGCTCTGCACTGACTATAGAGGGAGATTAGACAAGATCCCTGTTTTAAAATTGTTTGGGTAGGGTGAGGCCAATCACATTAACAGGTTTGTGTATTTATTTCTATCCCACTCTGCATTTTCAGGAGAGAGAGAATCTGAAGACCATCTAATACAGTAAAGATTATTTTAGATTTGTAAGAGCTTCATTCCTGTAAAGAAGTTACACTTAGGTTACTCAAAGTGAAGTGTAATCATTCACCAGTAAGAAAATGATGTGCAGTTAAGTTGACAAATTTGTCAGAAAAATCAAATCTATTGAATTCCAGTTAATCTCCAGAGGAATTTTGCTGAAGTCAAGGAAGTTTTACCAAAGATGTGCTTGATCCCAGGATCCTTAATGATGGTAACATTAATTTAGATGAATGGTGCAAAAACATATATTTAATCAAGAAAACTCTTTCTTTGTGCCTCCGTTTGAGGATCTGTCACTGGAGTTTGTCCAAGAAGAACGTTGTTCCAAGAAGCTCGCCATGGTGTGTATGCATGTTACTGCAAAGCTTTTTGTACTGATAGGTACCCTAAAATACTTTAAAAGATGTATTAATCCACAGTACCATGAGATGTGCATCTAAAATGGTCTCAAGTGAGGAACCTTGGCTTTTAATTTATATTCCACTTACTGTTAGAAGTGCCTTTGTGCTTTGCGTTCTGTGGGAGACTTCATTATCACAACATAACTATGTTGTTGTAGACCGAGCTGTAAAAAACCAAATTTGTCAGCAAATAAGAATATAATTTGCTTTTACTACAAGTACAGGATTGTGTCTTTTGTTAAAGAAAACCCCAACAATGCAACCCAGACATCCCCCACTTAAAAAAAATAAAAAAGCCTTAAAACAAACAAAAAAAAGCCCTACTCCAAACACCTGAATTGTGTTAATTTATTTTCAAAGAGAAAAGTAAGTGAGTTAGAAATTTCTATCTCGGTGCCTAGTTCTTTTGCATGTCTAAGATAGTGCATATGGAGGAAAGAAGTTATCATGAAGCGATGTGTTTCCAACATACTTTGAAACAAGATTATTTTTTTGCATGGAGAGAACTGTCTATGTGGTGATTTTAAGGGAAGAGTTGTCCCATGATTTTTTCCAGCGTTGATAGGGAATTATTATTGCTTGCATTCTTCTTGTGCCTTATTCATGAGCCAGGAATCCATTGTGCTGGATGTTCTACCAATATAGAATAAAAGACTGTCCCTTTCTCAGAAAATTCAAAATCTAAATAGTGTTGGTAAAGGTACGATAATTTACCATGTAGTATCAGTAGTTAATTTTCAAGCATAAATATTTAACTTGGTGGCATTCAGTACTTGAAGTGAGAGGAGCCTGTGCACTTGCTCTCTTTAAATGGACTTGTTTTTTTCACATTGCTAGTGCCTTGTTGCATCATTTTATGTTAATGGCATCAGCAGAAAAACCTCTGGAGGGGGGAGGTAAAGAAAAACAAAGCTCTAGTTGGAAATGAAGCATGGTTCTTGAATAGGATTTTTTTGTTTAGATTTTTAAAAAATGTTTAGTCTCAACTTCAGAAAATGAACTGTCTTAAATCATGTATCTTTTATCTGTGTGTTCTGAAGACCCAAAACAATTTACAGGAAAAAATTCTTTAACTCTCTTATCTGAGCTAACAACTACACACTGAGTTTTAGTCTGACATGATGTTTAGAAGTTTATGTGTATATTATAAATTTTGTTATAGTAAAAGCCATAGGTTGCAATCCAGCTTTCATTATAACTCCTATCTCTGTTTACAAATTACCTCCAAAAAAAATCTTCATTTTGGAAAAAACTAGTGTCACTTTAGCAGTTAGCTCTGAAAATTAATGTCTTGTCAACTTTTTTTTTTTTTTTTTAAAAAAAAGGCAAATAAGGAAAAACGTCTAAATCATGCTTTAAAGAAAGTGAGTTTTATGTATGTGCAGTCCTGCATTCATTTACTAAGGGAAATTTCCAGGGGTGTCAACTGAAAATTTAATAAAGATTTACAGAAAAGACTGGGTTTTTTTGTACAAATAAGTGTGTTCATTTCACTCCAAGATTTTAAACTTTAGATATGGCTGGTTCTTACTGTCCTGAGATACTGAAAGACTTTTAAAAAAAAAAAAAAATTTTGCAAAGTGAGGTTTTAAAACCAAAGAAATATTGTTCCAGGTCAATCGACTGAGGACCTTCACCTTCCCCCCCATGGAGTGATGAGCATGCATGTAGAAGTCTCACACCATGCTGTAATGATCTAAAGGTTTGAGTGAAGCAGGGTTTACTTGGAGGGATCTCTTGATATATTAAGGGATGGAAGAAATATATAAGATTTCTGTGCAAAGGCCTTCCTTCAGGTCAAACTTGCTTTAGACTAACAAAAGAAACTGCTTTTCACTATAAATCTTTCTTCATGCATGTGATTCTGCAGGAATGTTTTTCTGGCCTGGTCTAAAAGACTTAGAGGTGGGAGGTACTCCCACCAATCCTGGAAGTCAATAGGTGTGCCTCATTGTCGCTACAATTAGAACGTGTTTTCCTAAGGTATATCTGAATTTTTCTTATAGCAAAAGCCATTGCTTCTGCTTGTTTATTGTGTGAGTATAGTGATAGATATTGCCTTTGTGTTTTCTGAAATAAAATACACACACATATCTAGACATATACAGTAAAACCATACAGATGTGTATATATTTTATTATATATGTATTTTATATATACACACAGACTTAAAGATTGTTACACCTTCCTCCCTCTCATCTCCTCAGGAGCAGCAATCCAAGTTCTGGCATTCCCATTTCTGTCACTTTGCATCATAGATCAAGTTTTCTGGACTTTGGTTGACCTCCTTGTTCTCTTCTGGGCAGCCTGAACTGAGCCACATCTTTCCTGAAGTGGAGAACCTCAAATTGCCCACTGTATTTCAGCTGAAGCCCTGCCAGTGCTGAGCTGAAGAGAATTACTTGTAGTGCTACACAGATTTTTATCCCTGTTTATATACTACATTGCAATGACTGCATTTTGTGGGAAGAAGTCAGTATAACAATATCAACTTCTGTTCTGTTGGGGATCTAGTATAACCCCCAAGGCTTTTTTGAAAATAACTTTGGCAGATGATTCATTTTGCTTAAATACTTTGCATTTGTCCCTGCTGAACTCCATTCTGTTTTTAAGACTTTTTCACCAATTCATGAAGTTCATTTTGAATTCAAATTCTGTCCTTCAGTGTATTTGCTTTACCTCCCAGTGTCATATTACCTGCTTGTTTAATAACACCATTCACCATTTCATCATCCAGATCATTAATGAAAACACTGAACAGAATCAGATCTAGGACAGTTACTCGGATACCTCCATATGACACATCCTTCAATTTAGGCAGTTGTACCAGTGATAACTGCTCTCAGGCATCCACTGGTTTCATACTCATAACATTTTTTTTTCTTACTCATATGTCCTTATAATCCTTGTGAAATTGTGATACAAGACCTCATAAAACAATTAATACTCAGGAGACATGGCACCTACTGCTTCTATCTTGCCTGTGAATTCTATTACCCAGTTCTGGAAGGAGTCCTCTGAGGTCTCTCCTGTCTTTTATGAGTTCAAACCAGCAGCTAACAGTTTTGACATTAATTCAGAAAGCTCTTTAAATATTCTAGAGTATTCTAGGGTGTGCTATCTAAGTATAGCTGAAACCATGAACATTATCTAAGTACTTTCTAACTTGCTGTTTGCCTTTTCTAGTTGGAAATGATACCTGTTTGGGGGATTAATTGTGCTAGTCACCTGCTCTTGATGGATTTTTCTTTAGTAAAAATTGAGGCAAAAAGGTCATGTAACACTTAAGCCTTCTTACACTTACATCTATCAAATGCTCTTATTTTTCCATTGGTTAATGGATCAATGTTTTCCACATTCTTCCTCTTATTAACAGATGATATCATACACTGACTTTTTTTTTTTGTGTGTGTGTTATTCTTGATGTTTCTTGTTAGGCACCTCTCACTTCAGTCTTTTATAACTTTTTCCTGTGTGCTTGTATTGGTCTTACACATGATTTTAGTAGTGTGACCGGTTTCCTACCTTCTGTTTGCTTACTTACAGTGTTAAGACATTGTGATTTAAACAGTTTTGTCTTTTAATGTACCCATCTCTTATCTACTTTGGAGAAAAATACACTTGTGCAACACCGTTTCAAGGTTTACATTTTTTGGATTCTGATGTTTTTAAAGTGATGGAAAAAAATAAGAATGCTGGCACTCCACATCAGCATAGCTGTATTTTCATTTAAAGAATTAATCTAAGCAAAATTCCCCTAAGATAAATGTGTGGCTAACTAGATGAAGTCAAGAAACAGAAGTTGCAATTCCATTGTGTCATTAACTTGTCTGCTTTGCATACAGAATGGTCACTTAGTTGTTTGGTTTTTTAAATGATGCTTTTGACATAGTTAATAGGTGGCATGGTCGATGTTATTAGAATGCAAATAGCACCTATAAAGGTATTAATGGTCATCACTCTATATTAGTGGGTTTGGTGATGACCATTGGCTTGGTGATGACAGTTTGGGTGACTTAATTGTAAGCTTACAATGTCAGGTATTTTGTGCAACATGGTTCATTTCCTGAGTGGCAACCTTAACTGTTACTTTTCTGGCTTATCTCTGATTTTTGAGACCTGTATTTGTGTTGTTTCTGCATTTGAAGATATTCTGCAACTTTGCATTTGTGCAGAAATGAGTCTGTCCTCAAAGACTTTGTAATCAAATTTGTTCACTTATGTGGACTTATCTGTATAATTACTATTCAGATGCTTAAACTCATGATCCATAGCACAGAAGTACTTGAGTTTTGTGCACCAGCTGGACATAGTCAACAGTACAAATTCTTGCTAAAGGATGGTAGGGATTAGCAGAGTGATGATGCTGTGGATCACAGTGCTTAGGGAGTTACTGCATTTGGGTGGGGGCTGAATATCCATTTCCCAGTTCTGGTCAACTTCTAGCTTAATAACAGTATAAACAAATATGATTAAAGTGATTTATGTATCGTGAAACTATTTGTAGAGGGAAATCAAGTGAATTATTTTAACTGCTACATCGCAAAATGAAAATAGCAAGTCCACTAACTGCAGCTCTCAGGTTACAGCAAAGTTTTGTGGTAGGGGAGAAATGAGTGCCATAGGTGAAATTTAACATGGGGCCGCACAACTTCAGTATGAATTGTATTCTGCTTACTTCCTAGGAATTAACACTAAGCATTTAGATTATAGGGTAGAATTTCATTCTCCCTGAAATTTTGGCTGTGCTGTCTTTAAAAATATTTTGCTCAGCTCTGGAATGTACTTTCTGTGAAGTTGTGTGAGCTTCACTCTTTAAGCTTATTTCTGTAAACCGTAGATCAAGTAATTTGTCACTGCCATTAGTTATTTAGTTCAGATAAAGTCTGCAGCCTTTGAGCTTCATAAAACAGACAGATCCTTATCAGAAATCAATATCTGTAATATTTGTTAATATAAATCTCTCATTACTGACTCATCTTTCAAAATTAATTTGAATTATGGGACTGGTAATCATGGGCAAAGTAAAAACAATGAAACCACCGGAAGTTCTATCTTTAACTTCGCTGGCACATCAAAGTCAAAATGCATTGACTTGGATCATCATGTGAAACCTAACTTATAAGCAATAGTATTGAAAAAGCTTGACACATTCCCAAATTGCAGAAAAGTCTTCATTAAGATGCAGCAGCTGTTTATTTTCAGGACCGCATGGTCTAGTCAGCATGATAAGAACACGGTGGCGATGGATCAGCAAGTTTGCTTTTACTGGAAAACACAAACATCTTTCTTATTCACACTAATGGGTCAGTATTAAAGAAGAGCTGAAGTTAGAGAATAATTAGAGTAATTTTCCGTTTATTTTTCTTTCCAGCATGCTTTAGGCTAGGGAGGTCAAATAGATGCTAAAGAGAAAAACTGCATCTGGAACTATGCTGAAAATAAATATGTATCCCATGAGTAGTGCTGTGTACAATTTGCTTAGTTTTAGAAAACTAACTAAGTTTGTCTGCCAGTTGATTGCCTGTTTCATCGAGGAAATCTGCTTAGCCTGTGTGATTCTGAAAGCTCTTTTTCTTCAGTTTCGAAATCTGAGGGATATGAATTAACTGTTTCCCATTTCTTGTTTTTTTCAGCTTTCCCTTTCACATATGAGAGTCATATTACTCACTAGCTTCCTTTGGCTGGTTTGTAACTAGGAGGTTTTTCAGTGAGCAGAGACAAGCTTTTCTTTCTATGCAATGAAACTCTAACAGCCTGGAAATCTTATGGCAGTGCCTGACATAAAATAACATCTGACTCTATCATGTTCTTTCTTGCATTTCAGTGAAAAGAATTTAAAAATCTTGAATGCTTTCTAGGTAGAGACATATCCTGTTCACTCTCTGTGTCAGTGTAATTGTATTTATTCTACCTGCTTTAATTCATTTGTAGTGCAGTCATTGCTGTGGTATCTTGGCACTGCACATCCAGCTATGAAATATGCATCTTGGGTAATTATTTCTGTCCAAGAACAGTTTGCCAGTTTTCTGGTTTTGAATGTCTTTCATCTGGTATTTTAAGGAAAACAGTGTCACATAATCTTCTGTTTGCTTTGTCCAGTAGCCGGTAGGACCCCATCTGACTTACTTAGTAACATTGTATTTCTGTATGTGTATTCTGTGTCTTCTGTATATTGCTAAAGTGGAACGTGGTCAATAGTAGACTTCATGTTTGCTTTAAAATAAAAAGTGATCTAATTATTTTACTGAGTTTCTACTCTCTGTCCCTTGCATGTACACTTTTTTTGAAGCATAGTCGCTGCTGATCAGATGGAAGGGAAAACACAGTCTCTTGAGTTGCAGTGTTTTGAAACTGAACTCTGATTTCATAGCCTGTGAAGGAATAAGCTCTGTAGACCATGTGGCTTTCCTTTTATCTGTATCTGAACGTATGGGCCACAGGCAAACTCACAAGTCCACAACAAAGATAAGTAGTCTCTTATATAGGACATATCTAAATAAGATGTTCTTCCTGATTAAAGTTTGCTGTCGTGACTTTGTGTAGATTTTATGTGACACTTTTCTGACATGGCTTATGTTTTCATCAGTGAAGCGTCTGTGGCAAAGTTCAGTTAATCTTTCACAAGTTCTCACACATCTCAATTGAAGCGTACTCCAGAGTAAGGGAATCTGTTTTGAAGTTTGAAGATTCACTCCGTTTGAAGTGATTGAAGTTTTAATTTGTGTCACTGAAAAAGCATTATTGAAGAGACCCATGTGATATAGGTGTCTTTATTGAAGCAGTGGAACAATTGCACTAGCTTGGAAGGGTGACTTCATTTTCTTTTGTAGTGTTAAGACCTAAATATCAGCCACATGTAACCTGATGTACATATTCTATTATTATGATTGGGCAAAAGCATATAATCCCTCAGTTTTGGCTAAAAGAGGTACAAAAGTTGAGATTAGCATTCTTGTTAATACATGCATTTAAAGTAAGTGTTACTCCATTGATTTCAATAGTTCATCTATCTTAAAATCAGCTTATCAGGGTAAGGAATCAGTTCCAGTTTCTAAATGTATGTTGGTTGGCTTAAACTATTTGTGCAGCATTCTATAGAGCACAAAAGTCATGAGCCCTGCATTTGTGTTCCAGTTTCTGCTTCAGTGTACCTTCTAATCAGGTTGTTCTTAGGCTTAAATATATGTACTGTTTGCAAAGAGAATTAAGCTCATTGTTAAAGTTTCACTTTACCTTGAGGTGGTCTAGAAAACATAGATTTTTATGGCAAGACTTGAGAATCTCATTTGGGGACTTTGCCATGTACTAAATAACATAGTGCCACATCTCTGTGATAAAGTGATGAGAACTAGCCTCACCTTTTAGCTTTCAAACAATCCAACTTGCAAAATGTGTGGGTAAAAAAGGAAAAGAAGGACATGTTCCTTCCTGTGAATCCCTGGAGATTGTATTGCTTTGACTGACTTCTAACAACAGCTCAGTGTCTATTGGGTCTTGTTGGGAGACTGTTCCAAGAGAAATGATTGCATAGTAGTATTACTTTAAAATAAAGAGTTTGAACTGGAGAAACAAGGTGGTAGTAAGTGGATACCCTACACTTAACTTTAGCTCTTGATTTTACTGATGCTTAAGATTTTTAAAAATACTGTTTCTCTTTTCTACTGTTCATAAAGTGTCTTCACAAATATCTGGGTGTTTTTTTTTCCTTTCACAGGTTCCAACTATGGGAGTCCCCGTCCAGCTCATGCCAACATGAATGCCAATGCAGCTGCAGGGCTTGCCCCAGAGCATATCCCTACTCCAGGAGCAGCTCTGTCCTGGCAAGCTGCGATTGATGCTGCCAGACAAGCCAAACTGATGGGTAGTGCTGGCAATGCAACAATATCCACAGCTAGCTCCACACAGAGAAAACGGCAGCAGTATGGGAAACAGAAAAAACAGGGTACCACCACAGCTACACGTCCTCCCCGGGCACTGCTGTGTTTAACACTGAAAAATCCCATTCGGAGGGCATGCATCAGCATCGTCGAATGGAAATATCCTTTTTGATGTTCTCATTTGGAAAAGAGCAAATTGTTTGCATGCATTAGGCACTATTCATAAGTGTGAAGAAATCAATACATTAAGTTGAAAGGCACCACTGGGAACGTAAAGTACATGAATAGGTTTTGATGTCTTAACTGAGATCACTTATGCTGGGAAAAAAACATTCAGGACTGAAGCCTTAACTATACCCTTGTGGAAGAACCCACTCCATGTTTAAATGATAAAGGTTAGGGGTTGAATTCTGCTCTTTCAAAAACATGTGGCCCAGCCTGAAATCGATGGTACATATGCAAGATGTTTGAGGCCAGAATTGAACTGACTTTATGGGATTATATAGCAGCTGCTGGCTTTCCCTTCTTTTTTTGCAGGCACTTAAAGAGGTGCCACCAGTTAAGCAGCTCTGGTACTTTGAATTACATGCTTTTCTGTTAAACATTTGGTATTATACTTTCTACAGTATGGAGAGAAGAATGGGATAAAAAGGAGGAGAAAAAAACCCCGAATGTATGCAATAAGACCCTGAAACAGGGGTAAGGCCTGTTAATCATATTGAAATTCCACTTAAACTAATAAGGCTCATTAGTGTATGGTAAGAGATACTGGTTATCTAGAAGCAGGGAAAATGAGAGATAGTTAATCCTGGAACATGTACAAATGCAGTACAGGGCCAGATCTAGTAGTCTGAACAAGAGACAGACTGTGTCACACAGATGATAGATGGTAACCAGTGACACAGAGCTGCAGAATGTAAGGGTCAGTGCTGCTTCCCTGGAAAGTCAGAAAAGCCTTTTTAGTCACCCAAGTCTGATCAGCACAAGCTAGAATTGAAGAATTTGTTGAAATAAAATACACCTCCCTCGCCTCCCCAAAGAGAAACCAAAACTAACCCTGAACAGTAATTGTCAGTAAAACAAGCTAATGGGGTTCTTCAGTACATACAAAAGAAAAAGCACATTGTTAAGGATAGATAAGCATGTCAAGAGAAGGCAGTACAGAACTTGGCAGTAGTTAATATGATAAAAAAATGAATGATGGCATTTAAGACAACGTGATAATATCATTCCATTGGGGGTCTGGTGGGATGTTAGAAAGATGAAAACAGAATATGAGTATATTAGGTCTTGCTGACATGGACATATTTTTCAGATGAAGAACTTGTAAAAATGATCCTGTCAATTCCTAGATGTCCTTAAACTACCTGCCTCCTTATTCTTCTCTTCTTCAGATGCTAATTTTTAGTCCTCCTGATTAAGTTTTCTACTTTTTATCCCTTCTGGCATAGCTCTGATACTTTAAGCATAAGATGATGGATGATGACTAACAGGTTGAAGCTGAATATAGGTTTACTTGCAAGCACCCTAGTAACCACATGTCTTTAGAGAAAGAGCACAGGGTGGCATTTGATAAATTAATAAGATCAACAATGGGTGATGGGAATGATGTGTTGTAAAACGGGATACAGCACTGCTGAGATCAAGAGAGGATCAAACAATGCAATTAAAGCAATCCAAAGATGCTGATGCTTGTGGGTTTTGGTTTTGTTTGGTTTTAGGTGAGTTGATGGAAGCATTTTTTTTCCATCACAACTTCTCTTTAGACATCTAGTACTTATAAATGTGAAACACTCTATGACAAGTTACAATATCAAAGGATTTTGATGATTTAATTTTATTCTGTACTCTGACTTTTATTAATTGCTAAAAACTACTGAGAAAAGCTTAGCTTAATTTGCTGAACTGCTAAAGTCTAAGCATAATAGATATTAAACAAATATCAAATGGTAATTCTGTGGTGTTTCTTACCCAAACATAGTGTTGAGAGCCTGAAGGTGTAATTACATATAAGAAAAAGTGAAATTAAGTAATTACCTTATTTTGCAAAGATTTAGCTGTGTGTTTAATTTTCTGCTACGTGTGCAGTGTATTTGTAGATTTTATAACATTTTGTTTTTATAGTGTAAAGTGAGAATAGAAGTAAAATAAAATACACATAAACAGTGATAAGTTAATAGATAATAATCCTGTCAAAAACAAAAAGTCTAATGAAAAAGTGATTAAGAAAATAAAAGCCTATGGAAATTCAGGCCTTTATGCAGTAAAAACTATGTATACAGCCTGAGGTATCTGAGAAGTTCTGCTGATTTCACTTGTAATCTACCTACTGTGATCTGCTCTTCTTTCTCCATGTTATCATATATCTCCTATTATTCATAGGTTTAAGTCTGGTAGTCTGGCGAGTTTGGAACCCTTTGACTCTTTCATATGTGAAGTGTAGAACATATCTGAGCATACACAGTGGTCAGGTGCCTGGGATTTGTGTATATCTTGCAGTTCAGCCTGCTGCACATCCCAGTCTCCAGTTCTTTCCTGCTAAAACTTGCTGACCAAAAACATACATGCTGTGTTGACATTTGGCAACGCTGCAAAACCAGTCTCATGGTAGATAAATTCATGCTCAAATGCACTCTCTGGCACAGGTTATATTTGACATTCTCCCTGTCCTATCCTTCTCTTCATTCCTTTCCAGAGTACTGGTAAGTTATCTCAGTGGTAGCCTCCAGGATATTCTTGCAGGCAAGTAAATCTTGTCTCTAGTCTGAGTTTTTCGACATTTCAGAGCAACTAAGGTTAAGGAGTCCACCAGAGTAGATGAAGTACAGTGCCAGCAGCTTGATCAGTTGAAAAATGCCCTTTGATTCCTATGGATAGCCAGTGAGGCATCAAGGTTGTGCAGGATTTGTTTGTTGAACATCCCAAATGTTTGTTTGGTTTTTTTTTTTTTTTCATAACAAAGTTGATGCCAAGCTGAAATGCCCCTAAATTGGTGATAGTTTCTTTGTCATAAGGAACTCTTAGCTTCCTGGTGCCCTTCATATACTGTGTAGGCACATGTATTTTCCCTAGGATGCCAAATGGAATGCAAACAGAAGAAAAGTAATACTCCTTCAAATAATTTTTAAGCAAAACACATATACACGGCCTTGTGCAGTACAAGCACATTTTGGACAAAGCTTTTTCTTTTTTTTTTCCTTAACAATCCTTACCATCATTTAAGCATCTTCGGACTGAATGTATACATGTATTTCTTTGGCCCTTGCATTTAACTTGAGAAAGGGGAGGAAATAAATATAATGAGAACAAAAACAAAACAAAAAACTTTTGTTAAAATTATGTCAGGTTTTGTAAACGCAGAAGGAAAAGACCAAGAGAAACTAATTATAAGAATAAAGATGACAGTCCTTCTAGAACAGGCTTCTGTAATTAAAAATAGTTCAGCCACATTTGAAGAGAAATAGAGAAAATGCAATCTAACTAAATAAAAGAAGAAAAAACTTTAAAGAAATCTGTGTTTACTCTGGCACGCGACTGGCCTACACTGCTTTTGACATATTAGGAAGATTCTTGGCTGGGAACTCCTAAAAGCACTTAAAAAGTCGTATGTTTCTTTTCAGAATATAAGGGGGTTGGAATGTTTTCTTTAAACAGAATTCTTATAAAATATTTATTTATTTATTTGTGTGTGTACATTTTGGAACAATTTCCTTAACTCCCTTCCTCAGACCATTTGAAATAATTATTTTACTGACTATTTTTGCCAATTGTGTGGCCTTAGCTATCTATATCCCCTTTCCAGAAGATGATTCCAATGCCACCAATTCCAATCTGGTAAGTCCTTGATGGTATATAGTCTTACTATTTTGAAAGTCCTTTTTAAAAGTAACCAGAGAGACTGTTTAAGCTAGGGAACATATACATATCCACCAAAGATGAGAACATAATAAACTAAAAATTGTTTTTGGGTGCTATGTGTCCTTTATTCATGTTGGCAGCTGTTTCAGTTTTACTGGCTTTAGAAAAGTATGTTCCAAAAATTGCACGGGTATTATATGTGATATTTTGGTTAACAAATTTCTTCATGCTGCAAAAGTGCTTGGTAAGTTTTAAACTGCAGGTATTTGCAGAAGAAACCTTCTGTTCATGGGTTATATGGCAATTTTTGTCTTACAAAGCGCCATTGTGAAATTGATACTGTCCTGTCAGGTGATACATGAGAGCACAGCTTGATGACTAATTTCTAGGAACTACCTTAATGATTACTTTTCAGACACATGTGTTTGGTTGAACGTTTGTGGGTTTTTGTTGTTGGTGGTGTTTTTTTGTTTTTATTTTCCTTCTTTCTTGTTGGTAGAATATAGCTTTGCCATTGTCACCACTGATGCTAATGTTGGTACTTTGGGATAGAGCTATCCATGTAAAAAGATGAAAGTTTTTACTTTTGGCTTAGCGTGGTCATAGTAAAGAATTCTGCTCAGTAAGGGCACAACACAACAGCTCCGGAATGCAATTCACTGTAGTAGCAGAAATTGTTCCTCTCAAATAATGAACGAATCTCCTGCTTGTCTGCTTGGATAAGGATGAAAACTTGCTCCCAGAGTTTAAGAGTTGGGATGCTATTTCTTGAATAAAATTTACTGATGTAAGAAATTTTAGAGCAACAGAGGAAGACAAAAGCCATACTTCCAAAGTAGGGATAATTGGGATGGCTGACAGATGTAATTAAAATGATTCATGCTGTTCTTGGAAGTCAGTCATTTTATTAAATATCTCTTGAAGTCATATAAAACAAATTTTGAACTTCAGGACTTTGCTGGAAAAATACTTTTGTGGGTTTTTATTAAAAAAAAACAAATAACAAAAATTGTTGCTTTTCCACTGTAACTCCTCCAAGAAGTATAAAAATAGAAGCCAGAGGAGATAAGGGATTGTTAACTTTTAACTATTCTCTATATTTACAGAACATGTGAGCTGGTCTAATTTCTCTTCTGCTGCTATCTCTTTGTTAGTTTATGTTTAACACTGATGAACTGTGGTATGTTTAAAACACGTCAAGATGGCACCTTTCAAAAATTATTATCTTTTATTTTAAAAAGCAGATTCAATTGATCCTCTGGCTATAAAAGACAGTATGTTGTTTATTGCATATTCTGACTTTTAAGGTTGAAAGAGGAAAATGAAGCAGAGTTGAGGGTTAGAGGACCCTTAATTTGTCTTGAGTTTAATTTGGTATAGGTATTTGCCTTATTTTAGTGATTAGGCTGCTGGCTAATAGTAGGTTGGGAGTATATTCACAGTTGAATGAGGTATGTTGAAACTGTTCTACTATCAGAAAATATATACACCTTGTGAGCTGAGTTGCTGTTCTGTATCTGTTTTCCAAGACATCTTTTACATTGTTGGTCAATCTACCAAAACACTCATGTTATTTGTGAGTAGGATTTAAAAAAAAAAAAAGCCAAGAAAGAATTATTATCTTAGGAAAGTTGAGTAATGTTATAGACTTGAGACTGAGGAGGCATTGCTAATTTATCTAAATACCTGTTTCACAGAAATAAGGGGAGAAGAAAGTAAAGTGGGGAATCTGCTTGACTACAGTTTGGGTCTTAATGGAAAAAAATTTAAAATGGAAAATGGGATACTTAGTATCCCAGGAGAGTCTTGCACTAGAGGAATTAAGACTCTATTCTAGACTATAGATCAAACCCTGGAGCTCTGAATGTTCAGTAGCTTTTGGGCCTGTGATGGTTGTGGTTGTGGTTGTTGGGGTTTGTGTGTTTTGGGTTTGGTGTGGGTTTTTTATTTTGTTTGTTTTGTTTTCTCAGGGTGATATACATATGTCTTGGCCTGTATATACTACTGTTGAGAAACAAACTTTTTTAGTATATGTCATATGTTGCATTACAAAGCTTTTCACAGAATTGTGAAGAGTTATATGTTGTGATCAGTGAGTAAAGTGCTGAGCAATAGGGAGGGGAAGTGGAGGCAAGTGGGTGAGGTAAGGGTGAAAAAATGTGTTAGTTTTGTTTTGGAACAGGATGAAAGAATAGATGAAACTGAGTTTAATGAAAGTTATTCCAGATGGCAGGAACTGCAGAAGAGTGAGACCCTACTCTCAAAAAGTCAAAATGTGCATGGAAGCGACTATAAAGAAACTGGGGTTTAATAATATGCTCCTGTAAAAGCTCATGCACTTGATTTTTTTTAACATTTATTTTTCTACCAGTGAGCATGTATTTTGCAATCAGATTTATTTTGTAGCCATGAAGTCTAGAGCTCCAAAGGCTATAATCTGAAACAGTAAAGGAGTGTATGCAATGTGTGCATATAGGTTAATAGCGTGCACAGATATGTGAACTCTGCAGAAGTGTAAGTCTGACCGAATATATACAGAATCTACCTAGCTGTCCAGAAGAAGTTGCTTTTTTTTTTTAGGGGTAAAGCTACCACAATCTGTGGTTTCCTGAGCCATCCCTAACTTCCTGAGACATGAAGAAACTATCTACAGAAAATGTATGATGGATAGTAACTGTTTTATAAGTTCTCAAAGTGACAGAACAACAGTTTTCCAATAAGCTGTCACTTCAATATTCCCTTAGGGTTTGAGTATTCCTTCTCTAATGTTTCATCATAAGTTTTCAAACAATGTTTTCTTTGGGGGCTGAGGTAAAATTTCAACCAGTTGTTTTTAAGCTAATGGAGTAGAGGGTGGTGACGGAAGAGAAAGGAATTCTGAATGGTGTGAATGGCTTCTATCCTTCTCTCTGTAAAAGTACATAAATGATAGCTAAATAATGTTTTGATAAATAATTGCTCTGTGTGAATTTCACAGATGTGATCAGACATTGGTTGAACAGGGCACACATTGCTGTATGCCTTCCACAGAAGTCTTGAAGAGGCAAGTCTCATGTGCTTGTACAAAACCAGTAACCTGAAGTCCTATCTCCATTGAATAAGCCTTGTCTTTAGGTGCAAGACCTATTTGATATGATGCCACAGTAATTTATGTGAACATTGGAACTAAATACAGAAGAGTCCAGTAAATAATTCCTTCCCTTTTGTGTGAGTTGTGATTTGCTGTTATATATTACAAGTTTAGCCGAGTACCACATGGGTATTCTGACTGGTTCTCTGCAATCTGGCTTCCTATAATAATAATAATAATAATAATAATAATAATAATAATAGTAATAATAATAATAATAATAATAATTCCTGTAAACCCTCAAGCCATATTTATCAAGAGCAGGAATGGTAACTTGGATTGTGAAGCACTTTCATTTTTCAAATGTGCATTTATACTAAACCCCAGATTTCATATTTTTATGCTCACTGCATTGTCTTTGTCACTGGCTTTAAGAAAAATGCCAGAACAAGATAATATCATAACAAATGCTTGAAAATGGCTTTAGCAGTTTTTATGTTTTACTTCTGCAGTGTGTTCCCTGGAAAACTATGGAACTCACACAGATGGAGTTGCATTGGGTGCAAATTTTTTTTTTTATTAATGAACTCAGTTGAGACTTTGCTTAAATGTACAAGTAAAGAAAGCTTATGGATAACCTGGTGCAAAGAACAGTTATGTATTCTCTTGATGCAGTCAGGAAAATTGGAGCTAGTCTGAGAGGAATGAAAGTTAGCCTGCATGAGAGGCCGTAACTGATATGGAGGCTTTCTGCTTATTATCCCTGTAATTATGCATTAGAGCAGAGATAACGTATATTTAGGAATAAAACTATAGACTGCATAAGATAGGAAGCTGACAGGAAAATGCTTCTGTCACTTTACTGGCAGTTGCAAATGGCACAAGCCTGGTCAATATCACAGCATGGTGATAACATAATGAGGTTAAGACCAAGGTTTACAACACATTCTGTGGAAGGCGACTCAGTTGTTTATGCTTTGGATAAATAACAGGAGAAGATTCTTTGTTTTGATATCTCTGCTTTCCCTCCCTTGTCCTTATTACAGGAAGGAAATCCTGTTGTATACTAGTTAAATTTAAAAAAAGATCTCTTGTGTTTATATGTGAGCTTATAATGGGATGTCACCTTCAGACTAATTTGTTAAACCTGTTAAATAGGACCCTGTGAAAGGGAAGATGGGATTTCTGCTTGCTTGTCAGTGCTTGTGCCAGCCAGTGTCTGTGGGAATGTCTGCCTATGGAAAGGGGGCTTGCCTTTTACAAAGGCCGGTCTGCTTTATTAACTGGTGATTATGGTAGTATCTAGTTGAGCAGGTGATTCCTGCACAGAAAAGAAGAAAGTGTTTTAAATTTTTTTCCATTTGCAGCAGACTGACACAATAGGCATGGATGTGGTTGCACATATATTACATTTCCAGATACTAGGATGACATACCAGCTTTTTTTTTGTATCGGAGTATTCTGGAGTCAGCACATTGAACAGTCTCTCAGTTCTTGTTGTGCAGTCAGAAAGTGTTAGAGAACAAAGTGAGGGCAAGGGGGTCAGGAAAGAAAGGATGGCTTTTCTAGATAAGGATAAGGAAAAGGAAGAATACTATACAAAAACTTTTGTTTCCCTTGTGCCATTGCTATCATCCTCCTGTGTGCCAGTTCCCAACTAGTAAGCAAATACAGCAATAAGATATGCTAACATTAAGGGTGAGGTATAGGGTGGGATAGAGTGGAAACCAAATTAATAAGCTCTGATAGGTTTATTAGCTAGGGCTTCATAACAGCACTGCTACAGCTGGGTGAAGTTATAGAATTTGAAAAGTGAGGAGTAAGCTACAGAAGCTGGAAGAAGGGAGCTGAGGAGGCTGGAAAGAGACTGAAATCAGGATGAGGAGGAGAAGAAAGGAGATTGTTCCAAAAAAGCCTTGATGGCTTCCTCCAGAAAGATTGCAAATTATTGACCTGTGTGATGCTAAGGAAGTTGAATATGATGGAATTTAGGCTCAACATTTCCCAAAGTCCTCAGAAGCCCTGCCTCTGGCAGAGAGTGCCTGATACTCAGCATCTCTAGCAGTAGCGAAGCACAGGGTGGAAGAATAAGCACTGGGTTTAAAAGGAAAACATTCAGGCTTGTCTGCTGGTTCTGGTGTTGGCAAACTGTGTGGCCTTGGGTAAATTGCTTTCTCAATTTTTCCATCTGTAAAATGGGCTGGTTACTGCTTTCACGGTGAAGGTGATTAGTCAATGCTTTACATCACACAGACTGCTTACAAGGAATGCTGTAGAAAAGACTGTCAAGAAAAGAATAAAATCTGTAGTAATCAGTTCCAAGCCAGTGGTCAGTAACTGATCAAGAAGGGTAAAAATAGGACTCATGCCTTATTTCTTTGCACTGGTAGGGGCAGCATTTAATTTCCACAGAGAAGTGCGTAGGACTGCATCATCACAATTTGCTCATGTGTGTTGAATTAATTTGAGGGGAACTCTTAACTTTTGATGC
Source organism: Athene cunicularia (assembly GCF_003259725.1). Taxonomy (NCBI): domain Eukaryota; kingdom Metazoa; phylum Chordata; class Aves; order Strigiformes; family Strigidae; genus Athene; species Athene cunicularia. The sequence continues at coordinate 12,171,389 of NW_020799092.1, read as the reverse complement.
TTAGATTTGCAGCCTTTCTTTTAACATAGTGGTGTCATTTCCTAGGCTTTGTGAAGACAAAACTGGTAAAGTGGAGATTAACACCTATATGTGTTACTAGCAGGACCAAAACTGTTGAGCTCCCTGGGCAGGCTTCTGCCACTTGAGTGATCTCAGTAATCAGCAGTGGTAAGAGGTGGCTCTGTGTGTGGACCAGGTGAAGATAGGATTGTAAAACTTTGGCAGAGGGATTCAGAGGTATTTGCCCACAAAGGAATGCCGTGTTCTATTCCAAACTCTGGAAAGGAATATAGTTGAGGGGCTCCTCTGGAAAAAGGGCTTTTTCTGTCTCTTTCTTCCAATAATGCCTACTTCTGAACCTGCCCCCGTCTCAGCCATAGCTGTCTGAGCTATAACTCTTCCTCAGTTCTGCCATTTCTGTTTCGGTTTTGGGTTTTTTTTGGTTTGTTTTTTTTTGTTTTTTTTTTTTTTTTTACTGGACTTAGGGTTTTTACTCAGGTTTCTTACCTTTCTGCCATTTCATTAGCAGTTTTCGGCCCTGCACGGGGCTTGCTGTAGAGTCCCAGTCAAATCCCAGCCTTCTGCTTCTCTTTCTACCAGTGGTACCTGTGTTCTCACCCAGTCTGTGCTTGCTGTTTACCATCTCTTGATTTGCTCTAAGATCTCTTATGTCTGCATGTCCCCATTTTTTGTTGCTTTTTTAATTCATGATCTTTGCTAAGTAATTTTTCTCCTTCCAGTCCAGCTTCCATCAGATCTGTGCCTTTTTCTCACCCTTTTTCCTCCTAATTGCAGTCTCCCTTCCACAGTTGTTTCATATGTTATTCACATTTTCTCATTTGATCTCTGTGCTATCCTCACTCAGCTTCAGCTCCCTGACCAATTTTCTTGTTAATTCTAGTCCTAAATTCCTTTCTGCTCCTAAACCTGGTGTCTGTAATCAAACAATCCCAGTGCTCCTTCCAGCTGCTGCTTTAACTCTATTCTCAACACACTGGTCTTCCAGTCTGAGCCTGTCCCTGGTTTGGCCTTAGCCCTTTTGCTTTAGAAATCAGTTGTGTTTTTCCCAATGATATCTGGACATCAGCAGTAGAAATACTGAGAGAACAGCATCAATTCAAAGTTCAGTTACTTTATTGCAGCCTGATTCGGACCAGTTGAGAACAGTTATTTCATGGGTCCCTGAAAGCCTTTGTAGCTCTTGCTCAGCTCTGTGGATGTGACACACATTCTGGTCTGCAGAAGCTGTAAAATACCTGATTAGTATTTGCAGTGACAGTTTGGGCCTTAGCAAGTCTCTATGGAGCCTGTACAACGGAGGTTTTTAAAAGCTGATCTGGCCAAACTTAAGTGGGTAGACAAGACAAAAAATGCATCCCTGACACAAAGGCCATTAATCTGACAGTTCATATGACCTTGTTGCAAACAATATGATCATTTAAGAAAATAGTTGCTGAGATTATTTAAAAAAAAAAACAAAACTGGGATAAATCAATGCATATTGTTATACTGTTTTGTCTGAAAAAGTGCACAAATATTCAGCCTGAGATAGAAACCACCCTCAAAGCCTGTAGTATTAACTGGTAATATCACAATTAAAAGCAACTGAAAACAGTATCTTAATAATGAAAAATGTTGCATAGCTTTAACAGAATGCTGGACATTCACCTCCATTAATATCTTCCATATTAAAATGTAACATGGTGCTTCACCGAATCAGTGAGATATTGAAAACTGGTGTAACAGGTTTTCAGAATTAAACAATATAATTATATATAATGCTGTAATGATATCAAGTATTTACATTATGCAGTGTATAGTGCAGTAAAGAACAGGACTAAGAGATACAGACCAAAGGGAAAAAGTAGATTTCAGATAGACACATATTTCACATGCAAATCCTTTGAGGCAAAATTCAGCTCATTCAAGAAGAGCTGTCCTGGTTTGGAGGAGCTGCAGAGGAAGGACCTTTGTACAAACAGCTACAAGATTGGTAAAAGAAATGGATACTCCTATTCACTTACAGTAAGACTGTAAATATAATTTGTGTAAGTAGGACTGTAAGTTTACACAAACTAGTCCAAGTCCATGGAAATAGTAACTTGAAATTTACGTGTTGTATGTTTCTGTGTAAGTGATTTTGAAATTTTAACTATAAATTTTGGTTCTGATTGATGACAGATTTATTGGTTTACTCCAAACATTAAGCCATTTATCCCATTTCTTTGGACAGCTCTTTTTCCCGTTTTCCCTTTTTTTATGTGTAAGCTTTCTAAATTTCTCACTTATCAATAGTTTTAGACTTTTTTTTCAGGTGATAATCATTCTTGTTTACCAAACCTCAAGTTTATTGTAGTTTGCTTATCCCCTTCCCCCATTCCAGAAAGATAGGAAAAAGGTGGAAGAAGGCCAAGTAAGAGATGTTAAGTACTGTTGTTTTCACAGCCTAATTCCTGCCCCTTCAAAAGTAACACAGCCTTTTAAAAGGAATGGAAATTTCAAAAGTGGCAGTTATTTTTTGTCTTTTTGGTACAAGTATCTTTACACCTCTGTAAATGTGTAGGATGTTAGACTTCTGTTCATCAGTTCATCAGAATCCTTTCAATGATAGGAAATAAGCACTTCTATCTAGAAAATCAATAGATGGTTTTACACAGGATCTTTAGATTCCTTTATGTATAGTTTGTATTATACCACATTCTTAGGTTTTTAGTCTGGCAAACTTCCCATTTACTTCACTGGAGTTTACTGTCACCCAAATCCATCCACTAATTTAGTGCATGCTATTGACAGACAATTGTTGGAACATTGGGCTTGCTGACATCTATAAAATCATTGATTCTAAAAGCAATACTCCTTATACTTGTGCAAACTAGAAAAAAAAGCCCAACAGTTTTTCATAATTTCCTTAGAAATAAAAGTATGGATGTGCTGCTTGTCAAGGGGCAGAATTGCTGGAAGGGAATATGTTTTGTATGTTCATCAAAGTTTTGATTGGCTATTCCTCTTGAGGACAATTATTATTTTTTCCCATGTTTTCAAACTCCTGAAATATGAGGGTTCACATGTCATAGCAGCTCTTCGGTCCTCCTGGCTGAATACCTGTTCAAAGCAAACTAAGACCATCCTTGAATTTCACTTTTGAGAAATGCTGGATAATTTATAAACGAGTATGAAATATCATGGAACAAAGTCTCTTCTTCTTGTACAATAACCATGAAGAGCCTATATTTATCGATGATATTTCTCTATTAATAATACGATGTTGAATGTTCACCAGTTAGGGGAAGCCTTCAGTAAGTAGCAGGAAATGTTCATTAACATCTCTTTAATATGTTGCATTTCTAGCAGATGCTGGGAAGTTGGCACAGCAGGTTATCTCCTTAAGACATCCTTAGCAAGTTCTGTTTCACCTAAGCCTAGGCAAGGGAGCTGGATCATCTTTGAACTGCAGTGTTTTTCTAACCTCTTGCTATAACCTTGACCTGAAATGGTCTGTAGGACACTAAGGAATGCATATTTTGCTCAGTTGTGACACTTTAGTGATGTATTTCTGTACAGTTTTATACATGCATGATGTGAATTGATGTCTTGATGCTCCTATCCATGAAGACCTTAGGCTCTAATGCAGCACACCTGCACACCAGAGGAGCATACCTGCTCTTTGACTACTGTTACCCTCCTGTGGTTGCTGGTAGTACGGTTTCTTTACAGTCTCTCTAAAGGTGGTGTCAGCACCTTTAGCCCCGTGCACTAAATGTGACAATGGCAGAAGCAGGATGCTCAACTCCAATGGTATAAGCTTTCCAGAAGTGACATGTATGTGGTTAACCAGATAGCTGTGTTAGCAAGTGTGCAACTGTTTTTGAGGCTGTCCTGATAAACCTGTACTGATGGAGAGTTTGGGGTTTTGGATTTCTTCCTCTTCTGCTGGCTTGATATTGTCTGTTGCTTGTAAAATTTATATTTAAGTAGCTTATATTAGAAACTGAAGCAATCATCTTTTGCATATGATTATCTTCATCTGGTATGTTGAAATGTTTTTCTATTTAGCAACAAATGTGCTTAATGTTTTACTATTACTCTTTGATCTGAAGCATGGTGAATGCTTTTTATGTGAACATTTTAAATTGTTTTAATTCTATTATATACCCTCAAATACAAAACTTCACAGAATAGCACAACGCGCATGTTATTTTATTATTTTTATTTTTATCCACTGAAAAACTACTTACAGTGCTGTTATCCTTGTGTGGCCTTATTGTTTGTTAGAGTCACTTTAAAGCAAGAATCGCTGTTTAAATGAGATTATGCAGCCAAATGTGGTCACAAAATATTTTTAAAGATCTAGTTGCATAATTGTTTCACAATCTAAACTTGTATTTAAAAACAAACAAACAGAAAGCTTCTCCTCATTATGGTCACCAAGATAATGTCTGAATCTGAACAAAAGGCCCATCAATGCCCTTCAGGAGTAGTTGGCTGAGATGAAAGACTGCTAGATGAAGTAACACTGAGGAGAATGAACAGCTCCTGTTCACCACCTCTAACTGCTAAATGCTAAATTAAATGCTAAATCATAACAATGACAAACTAAGATCTCAAACGCACATAGAATTTGTACCACTGTAGTGACAGATATTGGGGCATTTAACTGTTAAGGATTGTTTTTATAGAGAACAAGGAAATCTGCTGCCTCTGCTCTTTAAAGCCACTGCTGTGCTTGCAAAAAAGGGAAGGAAGCAGAGGATTTCCAGCTTCCGACTTCTATTAAATGCCTCAGGTGTCTTCTGAGTCCAAGAAGCTAACTAAGCATTTGCTTCTGCAAATACTGAATAATCATGTACATCTATAATAATGGAGTGGTACTATATTTTTATCTCGAGTTTTCGATAAAATCCAGTTCTATATTTCAAAGCAGGACGAATAATAAGTAAAAGCTGGCATCTGCATTTAGATATATATGCTGGATGTGCAGCTGTGGCGTACACCTGATGTTGCACTAAGTTCTACCAGCAAGAAACTGATAAATCTCCTTTAAACTAAACACCTTGTATCCTGATTTTTATAAATCATTAGCCATGATTTATTCTTCCCTTCTCCTTCTTCCTTTATTCAATCTTATTCAGCCTGAGCCAAGTTTTAGCTTGTTAAAATTTCAGAAAGTCACAGACTTTTTTATAGCTCTTATCTTACTTAACATTTCACTGTATCCTACTTCTCATTTGACAATTATGTAATTTTTATCCATCTCAGGGGTGCGATGCTTTCATTTTGACGTAAATAAATTCCTGTTTATAGCAGTTCAAACTCCAGCATAACCTTTTACTTACTCAAATGTTTAACACATTTTAAAACACACTTAAAAATTACATTCCAGTTTCAGCCTCTTTTTTTCTTTTATATTGGATATAATTATTGATGTCCAAATCTATTTTGTCTCCACTTTTCATTGTCCCTATGACAAAGCCAGTACTGCTGCTACTCTGTGTTCCTTTTGAAGCATCAGGCTGTTGCATGCAAGTATTTCACAGTTCATAGAGGAAAAAGGAAGAAGCAGATGAAGCGAAGTTGTATGTTTTAGCCTTTCAGAGGCTATGAAATGTGAGAATTTGAGTCTTTTGGGTGATCTTTCTGTACTGAAATCTTACGGAGTGAAAGAAAGAGGAGAAAAAAAAATGCTGAAATATATTTGTAACTCTGAGGTCTAATTCTGCTAAGTTCTGAGCCATGTGTATAGCAGTCACCTTACAGAGGATATGGCTGTATGAGGGACAGAGCTTTTTAAAGGTGTAAAAAGCGGGAGCTAATCTAGGGAAAATGCAATGCAGTATTTGAAAGTAAGTGCTGATAGAACTATGGAAATATTTCTGATAAATATCTTCTGATAGAACTATGGAAATATTTCTGATAAATATCTTCCGAAACAAATTCAGTCCTGGCTGATAGTTCCTTTTGGAAATGTTTACCTTTGCTTTCATACTTCAATACTGTATTGAAAAAGGACACCACAGAGATAGTGATCCCCCTTTCAGAGGAAGAGAGATCACAGCTTGTATTTAAGCTGCTGCTCACATGCTTCTCTACTCTATTGATCTTGGTTACTCAAGTCATTTTCCGTGGTAGGCAGGTAACATTGTTGGGCTCTGGTATGAATCTAAAGGAGTGCATTTAAAACAGTGGGTTTTGTGGTTCATTCCCCCCATCTCCACCATCCAGACCTGAACTAATATGGCTCCCAGTCTGTGTGCCTGCTGCTGCTCTTCAATAAAATATAAAGAAATATTTCATTGGATAATAACTTATAACTTATATTTTTCCTTTTCTTAAAAGAATAATAATTTCCGAGGAAGGATTTTTGAATTGCTGGTTCTTCTTTATGTCTTGACTTTTTAGAAAAGCCTCTGTTGAAGTAATACATTGAAGCAGAACTTACGAAGAGTATGGTTCCACCTTTGCTAGGACCCACTTCTGAGATCTTCTTGGGGCCAGGGTTATGGGTATTTCTGGGTGTTGATTATAGCAGTTGACACCACTGAGAGGCTGTGTAATTGCCAGAGGTAGGTCTTGTCCCTGTCTAACAAACATAACACTCCTACTGACACAGGTGTTCAGGGTAACAGGGACCAGTCTCTAGGCTTCTCCCCTGCTTCTGGTCGCAGACGCAACAGCTGCATGTGTAAGAGGAGTGCCTCTTCCTCTTCCTTGCATCTTCCCTCCCGTCTCCCTGGGATGGATAGCAGGTCCATTTGACAGTCTGTGCAGGAGAGGAGGCTGTTCTGCTTTTGAAATAGTGGCATAGCAGGTAAGGCCTTTCCCTGTTTTCCCATGGATGTTTTAAGCTTTGATCAGGAGACTGTTGAAAATTGTCTCCAATCGATGCATCTACATATACAGACAGAGGGCTGAACACAGCTAAATACAGTGATAACCATGTTGCTCTGTGTGCCTCTGGCTATAGAAACTGATGTGCCTTTACTGTTCCAGGCCAGAAGCCAAACTGGGCTCAGCAGAGCCTTTGACCTTTTGAAAGCATGAAAATCCATAGGGAGCTGAAAATTATTCCTTTTTGATGAAATGCTTAAAATAAAGTGGCCTATGACCTCATGAAAGTATATCTGACCATGTGGGACTAGGAAGAGACCAAATAAACTAGACCATAGGAGGACCCAGAGGTGATCACAAACTGAAATTTGGAGGCAAACTCCATAGACCAGACCATACTGTCAAGTGGGAGGTGGTGATTTCAAGCATCTAGTCTTGCTTACCACTAGTCATATCAATAGCATATTTGTAAGGACAAACTCAATTCTAATTGAAAGCCGCTTAAGAATAATGTAACCCAAAGAAAGGTAGAGGGTTTTTTTAATTCCTCCTGACATTCTTCTACTAGTATAGAAATTTCTACCAAGAATTAAAATGTCTTTCCTAACTTCATGTAAATTTTGACAGATTATGCTTGAGTCATGACTTAATTGTCCTTATTATAAGGACCATAACTTTTTCTGTTTTCACTATTTCTTGATGATAATTTATGTTGGTTTTTTTTTTTTCCCCTGAAAATACTCATCAGCATTGTCTTTGGAGGATGGACATCAGAGGTAGATAATGTCAATAATGCTCTAGCACAGCTTAGAAAGTTAATAATGTTTTTCTGGTTCCGTTTTTCTCCTTGGGCATCCTAGATTCTTATTACTATCTTATCTAAAAGCTTTGCCCCGATGCTTGTGTTCAGCTGACCTTGGATGTGATCTGGGAGCCACCCTGTTACTCTTCAATATGTAACGGCAGTTTGATAAGTTTGTTCTACATTCCTTGATCCCAGACATATGTCTGGTTTTGGCTATGCTGAAACACATAGTTCAGTAGTTCCCAATTGTCTGATAAATACTCTTAAACTTGCATTGTTTTAGTAAAGTAAGAAGCATTCGGATTGATTTCAATTGGTGAGTCTCACTCAAACAGCTTGCAAACAATGTGTTGTGTTTCTTCTGCTGTTTGGCTACTCCTGTCATGTCTCTACATTTTCTCTTTATCTTACCTGCTATACCCCACATTGTATACAAGTCATTATATAATTATTCTATTCTGCTATCAGTAAATATAATTTAATTGGACTGGAGAGCAAGAGAGACTGATTGTGGGTTTTCAGTCTGTTGTATTTACTTGCCATATTAAAACCTACTATTTTAGATTCCCTGGTCTGAATCAGAAAAGCAAGAACTGAAAGCTTGTAAACAAATCCAGATCTTGCTTCCTTAAGACACAGATGAAAGCATATTGTCCCTCATCATACATAAGTGAGAAAAGCAGTGATGATTGTAAAGCAAACACGGAGGGGAAAATGGCTTATGGAATAATATGCAGAAAAACAGCAAATGAATTTTAAAAAGCCCTCATGTTATGCTTGGCCAAGAAGGATTGTACAAGAATTTGTGTAGACATTTAATGTCAGAAAAAGAAATCGTTCCTCCTTTGGGATATTTGCCATTTTCTTTACAATAGAGAAATACTGTATACAACCCTAAATGTTTTGGAATCTAATCTCATCATGTCCATCAAATGACCATGCTCGAGGTATTTATTGACGAGGCTGGATAAATCCTAGCTGAAGAGAACACCACTTGTCATGGAGTGAGTAAAATCCTGGGCATGATGCCAGACTCCCAGGGACAATTTTGCCTTGATGGCATATAGTGATTTAGACTTGTCTTTGCTTCTATCACGGAGTGCTAGAACAGGGAGAAGGGAGGAAGGAGGGAAGAAAAGGCATCATATTCTCACAGGGATGCTATTTACTTAAAAATTAAAATCTATTGCCTCACTTTTTTTTTGAAAAAAAAAAAAAGTAGACTCCTAACTTAATTTGAAATTATGTATTCTGTGCTAAACATGAATTGGATATGATGGTTGTGATGACCTTTTCTCACCCTAAATGTATTTTTTTCATGCTGAAACACTCTTAGTCTTGTGACGACAGAAGCTAGTTCATGTTAAATTATCTTAGATTGTACTTCTGATAAAGAGACTGAGTTCTTGGTAGAAATTTTCTTGCTACTCAGTGTCCTTTTGTTTCAGTGAGCAAAAGTTCATTATCCAGTGTTGTTTCAATGAAGCACAGAGAAGTCTGTACACTTTAAAGATGGAAGATTACCAACTCATAGAAGCCTTTTATGACTTTCAGTAAAGCTTTTTGTTTTTCTAGCTTATTAAAATGATTTTTTGCACTTGGGAACTGACTGACTTGTGCAAGGAACAGTAGTTTCCACCTATTCCCTGTAGCCTCACAGAAAAATAGCATTCCTGGACAAAAGTTGAGTCAGGAGAGAGAAATGACTCAGTCTTTGTACTGTTCTCTTCTGACATTACTTCATGAACAATCAAGAGTTTTAGTCTGAAGTATGACTGTTGTATAAGAATGCAGAAAGTTTACATTAACTCTAGGGGAGAATGGAAAAAGAATTTGGAGGAGAGGTCCATTAAGGGTTAATAAATAGACAAACTGCATCAGACTGAGGAAATTCCCTGAGCTGAAAATAATTGAAGGCTGGGAGAGTACACAGGAGAGGTACATTCCTGTCCTGTAGTTGGTCTTCATTTGGCTTTTGATTATGATCACACTTGGAGGCACAGTACTGAGTTAGATTAACCCTTTTCGGAGGGGTGGGGAAGCCTGAAAACCAGAACTTTGATATTCAAAATCCAGAAAAAGTCCAAGACTTTTTGTTTTATGGTTTTGTGGCCAACCTTCTGCTGTCATGGAGGCGCAGGAAAGAAAAAAACCCGATATAGTTTGAATATCTGAGAGTCATAATGCTGAAACTGCCTTATAAGGTCGGTAGTCTGCCTTTTAGTGAATTTGGTTTAACAGAACCTATTTGTAAGTGAAGCCGAAAATTTGTGGCTTGTAATTAAATCTGAGGAAGGAGGTAGTCAGCTCAGAAGATCATCCTGAGACAGTAACGTAGGAGTCACCAAACTCGTGTAGATACCTGAAAATGCACTTTTACCTTAAATTGCTTTGGCTTCATGCATATTGTGGACTTAGATCTGAATGAGTTTGGGAAATGAAAATTGAATGTAACTGATAAAACTACTCAGAGAAAATTTTCTTCTTTCGTATCCCTTGCCAAGAACATCACTTTAAGTCCCTCTTATTCGTCATCAAAGCCGTGGTTTGTAAACCCAAAGCACCAGTGATTCTTGTAATGAGATAATATCATCTGGATATATTCAAGGTGGCATGGATTGTCCAGAGCACTGAAGGTGAAAGTGGTCTTCCTGTTATATAAAGACGTCTTTGTGTGAGGAGTTCAGTAATTGTCGAAGAGTATTCAGCAAAAATTCTTCATCTCAGGGTGTTACAGAGAGTTGGAAGAGTGATATTACGCTGAGATGGCAATCAGCTAGAAATTGAGGGGGAGGGAGGCAGATAATACCACAATGTTGGTTTGTTCATTTGTGATATAGCCCTCTATCCAGAACTGTTATTTTTAAACCTAATTTTGTTTTTAAACTGCAGTTAAGCAAAAGAAATTGGGAATCTGTGATGTGGCACCATGAATCCTGCATTAGAGCCTTAGCAATGTAGTGTCACAAAGAAGCTGACAAGTCACCGTCAGACTTGTGACATTTTTTTTTCTATTCATGATGTCCTTCAGTAGCTTTATTTCAAGGAGTTTTCAGTGGAGTGTCACATATAAGGACTACAAAGGAGATGGCAGGACCCAAGACATTTCAGCCTCTCTCCAAGGAAAACAGACCTAGCAGCACGGTTTAGATACTGTCCCTATTTTCATCAATTCCCTAGCAAGTTTGAGTCCAGATATAAGTGTCCCAGATATCAGAAAAATGGATCTCTCTAAGGCTTCAGAAACCTTGTCTGAACAGAACCCTCTGTCTTTCCAGTAAAGTTCCTGACTGGGGAACTTTCTTAGAAGACAGCTTTACAGGAATAGGGTATGCTTATTACTTGTACATAGTATCAGTAAGTGCAAGCTCTAATCACATAGGGGTATTCTACCCATTTTTAACAAGGTATCTGCTTCCCTTTTAGTCTTTCCACTTTCTATGCAGAAGCAGCACAGCACCAGTTTGACATTTTTCTAAGGCAGCTTAGCCAGTTTACCAACCATGCAGAGGTCATGCTGTAACACATTCAAAACCAGAACTTCGAGGCAACTGTGTTCACTCTGTATTAGTAGTGAAAGGGAATTTCTCTGGGCTCAGGAACTAGCCTGGGATGAGCTCTGTAGGATCTAGGTCAGTGTCTAGTGTTGTCTGAATTGAAGGTCTGGATGCTGACTCTCTGTGTTGGAAAATATCCTGCTGGTTTTGCATTTGGTTTTGGCATTTCTCAGATTCTCTAGGAAGATAGTTCAGCAAAATTATTTTGAGAGCCAATAAAAAGAAGCTGAAAATATTGGTTGGTTTTTTTTACCACACTAATATATCACCAGGATGCCATTAGGATCCAGATATTGATGCATTTCCAAATTGGGATCCATTTAATTATACACATGCTTCTGTTAAATTTTGCTGTTAAATTTATCTTTTATTGATAAGTTTTCTTATATGGACCGCTAGTGGTTGCTGCTGATCTCCTAAGGATGTTAAAGTAATCTAGTAGAACTTGGAATTGCAGTTCTGAATTTCTAAAGATGGGCAAAGCAAAACTGCTGCATTACATAATCTGTGGTTGGATCTACTTGACTTCTAATTAGCCATTGTTCTCTCTGTATCAGCAGATGTGGAGGGTGATTAGCATGAACCACTTTCTGGATCAGTAAACGTTTGGGAAGCTCAGATTTAAAACAGGACACAAACGTAGGGAACATATCACATGGGATTAAGTGTGTCCTATAATGCTTCTTCAGGTCACCAGATCCTCTTCCTGGATTTAGCCCAGGTTCAAAGACTCTGAAAATGTTGATGAAGCTGGATTATTTTCTGGCCTAGACATCTGACCAGAACCTTTCTTGTTATTTAATTCCTATTTTCACAATTTTCCTAAGTATAGAACTGTCTTGAAAAAATAATAATCTAGTCACAACTAATAAGGAAATGAACAGTATGGTAATTGTTTTACCACATTTACTTTCACTTTAAGCAGAGTGGGGTACCTGGATTTAGGACAGGCATCAGCTCCTGTTTGACACTTACTTCTTCAGGTGAACAATTTTAACAATATCAAGAGAAGGTCACAGAGCCCATAGAAGTATAATCAATGAGGTGTTATAGTGTTTTCCATTTGTAGATTATAAGTGTATGTATCATGACAACGCCTTTGTCCTTTTAATAATAGTTAATATAGTGATTTGAAGAAAAGCAGTTCAATTCTGTTAGGAACACTAGTTATACACTTTTCAAAAGACAGTGATAGTATATAGGACAAAGGAGTTATAAAATGTTTATAAAAATGCTTGAGTTGAAACTTTCCCATAAGTGATTCAGACTGATAGTTCTAATTCAACCAGCACAAATAAACCCAGTAAAAATATGTATGACCTAAATTATGTGAATAACACTTACTATAGGCTCTGAGAAGACTCTGAGTAAGAATACTGATATCCGCTTTTTAAAAGACTAATTTAAAACTGCAGAAGAAAATGTTTTTATTTTCTCTTCAAATTAAGTTATGTTGTTAGCAGAAAAATGGTCACTAGCAATATAAGTTATGTGTTTGTTTCTTGAAAGAACTTTATTGGAAAAAATAAGGAAGCTGCATTTACTAATATTAATCTGTGTGTCTTGGTTTTTGTGTTGTTTTTGGGTTTTTTGTGTTTTGGTTTTTTTTTTTTTTTAAGCAGCATGGAACTGTATCAGATAACATGATCAAGATAATGTGTAAATACTGATTTTTGAATGGTTACCTGTTGTGGGTTGGTTTGTTGTGTTTAAGTGATGCTGATGCTCTCGGAGGTGCTGTGTCCCTTCTATTACTGATATGAACGTTTGTGGCATGGCTGGCAAGATTAGCCTGGCATATTAGTTCTGAACATATATCAGTGCTTGCTGTTTAGTACAGCATATCTACCTGTGTGCTTGCAAGGGTGAAGGTCACAGTCCATGGTCATCACTATTCAGGTGAAAGCACTATAGTAGCTGTCTGCTTCTGACAGGGGTTTCAGAATTGAAGGAGTAGGTTGAATTTCAACAGGCTGGAGATGATTCTAGAAGCACTTTATATATTCTTATGAAAATATCTTCAATATAGATTTGTCTTAAACTGTCATCTTGTGCTTGCTATCTTGGGTGAGTGCAACCACATACTGAAATAACGTTGGAGTAGCACATAGCATTTTCATTAACAGCATAGAGTCGTGCACAGGTTGATCTGTGACATCTGTGCCATTAGCCTGCAGTAAAATTATTTAAAGAATCAAAGCTGCTAGAAGCCTTAGTGGTAGGCCAGACCCCATTGTGCTAGGCATTATAGAGAATAAAAGATGATCCCTGCCCCAAATCTTTCAGTGTAGTGCTTGGAAGAAGTAATCCAGTATAAGTCACTTTTCTCAGTGTTAGGTTCTTTTTCCTGAATGGGAACAGAGAATGTATGTGTGTGTGTGTGTGTGTGTATATATATATGTGTGTGTGTGTGTATATATATATATATCTCAATACATGCTGATATTTGAGTATCAAGAGCTGTCTTGAAGCAAGAGACATGTATCATAGCAAGTGGCATATATCATAGCAAATTTACTGCTTTACATGCCTATATTTAAGAATGAATGAGTTTACATAGCATTTTCAGTTTCTTAAACTCTGCAAAGTTATCAAAACAGGAGGAGGTTATTTAGGACTACTCTGTCATAGCACTATATCTCGCAGTGTAATTTTTTTTTTAAGCTATGTTTTCTTAAATGCTACAACTGGAAGAAGAGGTATTTGTTGGCTCTTGCATGTCTAGCAGTATAATAAAGTACTGTTGTCTCAAAACAAAATATATGAGAATATAAGAATGTCACTAGAATTCACTGGATTTTTTTTTTTTTGTCCTTTATAAAATTAGCTCTGAATTATGGTAGCTATGTTCTCACCTACATCTAATGAATGTATGACAAAACATAAGGGAAAGATATTTTAAATGGAAAATATGCAATATTATTCCAATAGTATTCTTAATAGAACAGCTTGTAGGCCATGTTAGATTTTCTTTGTCTTGTGAAGAGAAAAAAAAATGGTGTTTCTTCAGGACATGTTTAATATTGCTTTGCTGCTTTTTTTTTTTTTTCCCCACCAGAAGATGAATCTTTAATAGTGGCAATATCTGATACCTCACAGTAAAAGTATTGTGCATGTCACGTTTAAATTTAAGGCAGTAGGGTGAGATTTGACAGGTGGTATTGCTTCCATGCACTGTTAGACTTGTTGCTTCTGAGGTTCCAGCCAGTTTCCTACTGTCTTATTGTGAATACAGCAGTTAGGGCTTTGAAACTGCTGATATATACTTGTGGGATTATTCTCTCCTGTGTGCTTTCTATGATGTTTAATATTCCAATTATCAACTATTCTGAAAGGCTAGCATGATACATATGACCACTGGCTTGAAGCAAGTTTTGGCAGAGTTGGGCATGCTTTCATTTTAGAATTTCCTTGAAGTACTCTACATACTTATACAGTTTGTGTATGAGTAGAACAACATGATAGGACTATGGAAGAAAAAATGCTGTTTATTTTTCAGAACAGGACAAAGTAAACTTAAACCAAACCAAAAAAACCCAACCCATAAAGGGGGATTTTGCCCAGGCTTTATTGACCCTTTCCCTTTGCTTGCAATAAATGTCATGTGACGCCACTATGCTACATTGATGGAAAGTGTTTATAATCTGTGTATCCAGCCCCATACTGGCTCACTACAGTTTAGAAGGGAAGAGCATTCCCAGTATAATTACCAAGTCCACTTCCTATAAAATCTCTGCTTAGACTGTATTCAGGTTCTTCTTGTGCCCAAACCTTAATTCTTGTGATTTAATGTTTGAAAACTGTCACAACTTGGACTGATTTAGCACTAAGAATCATGGATACAGCCACAATATTCTGAAATTAATCCGTGAGAGGTTGGTTTGAAACTGTGGCCAAAGGGTTATATTTTTTAATTTACCAAAAGTTTCTAATCTTGTGGTGCTGGAATAAAAGATAAATCAGGAAAGTGGTCTAGATGGAGAAAAAGAGCACCTTGAATTCTGCATCCCATTCCCGAAGTCTGAAACTTAGAGTGAGATTTGTTATTACATATTTACATGATTTAAAAAGTTGATATAGGACCAGGACAGAGAATGAGAGCTTTCTGCTAGATACAGAGTGATTAAAACAAAATAAAAAATGTAATAATTTAAATTCAGTCATTGTAGTGAGTCACTGTCCTGAAGACTTTGTGTTCTGACAGAGTAGTGGATTAAGACAGCCTCTTCCATCTTTTCTTCATGCACAGCAAGTCATTTGGAAGAACTGTGCAGCTGGCAGAGAAGAGGTGTGAGCATGTCTATCTCCTTGACAGGCCTGACACTCTTCCAGCTACATTAGGTAAAATTAACTGATCGACTAGGGGCACCTTCTAGTTTGTGCCAGGATAAGGAAGAAAACATCCAGCATGATTTACCTTCATTTTGTTTTCCATAGACTGTACATGATTGTATTAAGAGTAAACATATTTGCTAGCAACACAAGTATTTTTGTTTTGCTTACATGTAACTGTAAAGAAACTTGTGAAACACTTATAAAGATGTTAAACTGTAGGATTTACTGATAAAACAGTGTTGTAGCTGGACTTCCAATGCAATAATGTAATGACTATCACAGTTTATTTATGTCACGTACTTGGACATAAGAGGTTTGCCTGTGGCAATCGGTGAAGTTCCTTGCATCTCTATGCTTCCTCCATGTTCACAAATTTCTAATCTCATTCAAGAGTATGATGGAGATTTTGTGATTTCCTATGAAATTTCAGAAACTGACCACTAACCGATACAGGTTATCAGACTAGATTCATGATTTGACTGTATTGGACATTACATGGGTTCCTAAATTTATTATTCCCTTCTCCAACTTCCTGTGTTTCAAGGTGGTGGAGCTTTCATCCTGTGCTTGTGCTTGAAATTCAGTAGTCTGAGTGTTGTTGTCTTTGATCTTGAATGTCCAAATTTGTATTCTTGATAAACTCTTGGCTGTACATTGGTATTAAGACAAAAAGGGGGAATATAGCTATTTTTGTGTCCGTATATGGTGCAATCTAAGAGGGATTTTTGAACTTCAGGATGAGAATATGGGATTTTAGAAAAGAACAGAGTAGTGCTGTAGTGAGCTTTAGGGTGCTTCATGAGAATATTGCAGTTGTCACATTACAAATGGTATTGGCTTGCTTTTTCACTGTCGTCCCTTTGGTAGGGGATTGTAATGGTGTCTGAATAGAAGAGTGAAAGAGGAAAAGCCATTATAATGTGCAATCTTTTCTGAGAGGGAAAATATTTTTCCCCATAACAGTTGGCGTAGGCTCTAAAAGGCATTTTATACTTGTTCATTCTTTTTAAAACCTCTGAAGTTCTGAATTCCCTCATTTCTTGTGGCGATGAATTCCAGTATTGATACAAAAGCTTTTATTTATTTAGTCAGGCTTTTCTGCTTCACTCATCAAATTTTCTAGCTGTAACATGAAAAATAAAAGCAAAACATGTCAAACTTTGAAAACCACACTTTCTTAAAAGAAAAAAAAAATCCAAATTTCAGTGGCCTTTATACTTCATCCTGAAAGTTAAAATATGATCTGTATGCTTTTGAAAATTAAACCACTGTTTTAGATGACTAAATATAGGTGTAGAATGCTAACTTCAAGCAGTTGCTTTACAAATTCTTGGCTTTGATTACAAATATCAGTGAATACCGATAATAGCAGAAGTATACCACATCATGCTAGAATCAAAATAATGAAAAGACCTGTATGATAATAAATATTAATATATTATGAAAGCATGAAGGAATTATTATAATTAAACCAGTATTAAATGACTGAATAACATATGAGGACATAATTTAAATAAATGCTTTTTTACAGCATAGTAAATGTTTGGTTTTGGAGCACATAAAGGAAGAGGGAGGACATAAAACTTTCTTGTTGGGACTGATGGTGGCAAATAGGGCATCATAGAAGTTACCAAATGGTGGCAATAAGGTGCCTCGGCCACCAATTTCAGTTTGGAAGGTAAACTCACCTGCCTTGGGAATCATGCTGGTGAAATGTGGCTGCTGAATCACTGGCAGATGCTCTGTGTGCTGCTGCCCAAGCTCCAGGCACGGTTATCCACGGTCGTGTGAAATGGCAGAGCAGATCGCTTGATGCAGCAATGTTGTTTTTATGCTGGGTGAATCCAAGTTTTTGCCATATTCAAGACTCCAGCTTTGTCTGTGAAATCAAACTCTTCCTCCCTACCTGGGGCAGCAGTGAGCACTATGCACCTGTCCTCCAGTTGCTCCAGTCCATGCGGGCCCCAAGGGATGCCTGCCCCTCTGCTACTCTCAACTGCCCCATTACCTTGCTTTTCCCTGTGCTAATACTATTGCTGTTAGGATCACACTTAATCAAAGAACTGGTTGAAGAGCTGGTGGTAGTGGGGCAATAACTATTTTTATAGTAATGGTAATTTTTATCAGTTTATAATGGCAGAAATTCATAGACCAACCGTCTCTACAGAGGGCTAGGAGTAATTCAGTTATTAGGTGAGGGAACTTTAATTTATTAGCAGATGTGTTTCAATGGCAATTTACATGTTTTCATTATTATGACACTTGAACAAAAATAGTTAAAATGTGGTTGAAAGATGGAAAAACAAGAGAAACTATGAAATCATCCTGGAGAAGGCCATTTAAATGCATTTTGCTACAAGAGTAAATTGAATAACAAAATAAAGGTAGTAAGTTTGACACAATAAATCACAGAAGAGAACTAATTCATTAGAGCCTAAAAACACCTTAAAAAATGGAAATCCTGTCCAAACACCATTAGTAGATTGGAGCACAAGTTATGATACAACCTGAAAATAATGTTTATTAAAAGATAGGAAGATAAATACAAATAAAGTGATTTGAAGGTATGATGTAACATAACTGAATATATAAACAGAGACTTCTGCACTGGTAGCAGATGACCTAGAGAATTATCTGTTTTGCAGAAAATATTGAGAAAAATGCTCATTTAAAAGTATTTTTTATAGGAAAATTGAGTATAGCCTCAAGTGAAGATAAAGCTTTTGGAGTAGAGTTCACATTGTCTTATGTATTTGCAGTTTGATCTACTCCTTGACTGGCTCGAGATTGTTTCGAGTTTTTTGGACTGGTGTGATGGCTGATTTTTTTAATTATCTTTTCTTTAAGTCTATAGTAATAATCGGAATACAGGGGGGAAATAAAAGCACCAGAAGCATTTTGAACAGCTGAACAGGAACTGAGAAGTTTGTATCTATATTACAATACCTGGGATGATTTAGGATTTTATTTACAGTCATCCATTCACAAAAACAACTGTGATCAAAGACTTGAAGTTAAAAAAAAAAAAAAAAAATCCCCAAAGTGTTCAGACTCTGAAACAATCTATTTAAGGACAGATTTGAGCCCAGAGCCCATCTTTGAGTGAGAGGGTGGATCAGATGACCTCCAGAGGTCCCTTCCAACCTAGTTTATTTTATGATTCTTTGACTCCCTCTGGTTTGTTTTACAGTAGGCACAGAGGGGTACATTTTATTCTGGACATGTGCCAGATGAGCTCAGAGGCATTGCAGCTCCCCTGGAAACGCCTCTTTGTATGGTACAACTTGCCACATGTTAAGTGTCCATCTCAGGGGAGAGTGCTGACTGGCATATATGTCAACAGTGGGCCCAATCCCCCTCAGCAAGGCACCACAAGGCGGGTAGGATCCCAAGATGGTTGGTTGTACAGCCAAGAGCTGCAAAGATATGAATGCATTCAGGAGTGAAGTGGGGATGAGTGGGTTAGGATTTGGATTCCCGTCCTGCAGCAGATGCTTTGCAAGTGAATGACTGAGCTTCTGCTCAGTAGGAGTCTCGAATGCTATTCAACCTTCCTTTATTTGAGAATTAAGTATGATGAATTGTGTCTATAACTGTCAGTGTGTTCAACTACATGGATATTGTATCTGTTTTTGAAGAGTTAAGCCAAGATGAAATAATTTTCCTTTTTTAATAGTCTGTTTAAACCAGATCTTGTCTTTTAATGGCCCTCTGTGTTCGTTAGGACAGTATCTAAATCTGCTTGAGACTTGGCTTGTTGTAGACCTCTCTGCATTGCTTGGTGCCTAGCAACCATCATCAGGGTCAGTATTTTCATCCACTTTCCCTCAGAGGTGTTTTCTAGTTTCTTCTAGCGAGTATATGAAATAAAAACTATCTGAGACATGCTTACCTCTGTATGTAATGGCAATAGTTGATTTTATGTACTTCAGGGCAAGCTTACCATGGTGGGAAGCTCTCCAAATCATTCTTTATTATTCTAATATGATTTGGAATTCTTGAATTAATCTCTTAGAAACCCTTCCCATGCATGTGGTAGCAAGAATTTGTGTGCTCAGTGTCACTTAGAAAAAAATCACAGGTCATCTGCAGGGAGGAAGAGAAATCAAAACATAGTCCAAAATGTTAATTTTCATTGTTCTTCAAATGTGTTATCAAGAGAAACAGTCTTGAATGCTTTCTAAATAAGCAGACAGCTTGCAGATACAAACAGTTTTTCATCTCCGTGCTGTTCAGACAATAATCCTATTTTCTCAATATTAATAACTGCAGGGGCTTTAGAGGAAAATCTACTCTTGTAGCAGATGTTAAACTGAAACTGCATAGCCTAGACCTTATGTGCAAACTACTTGCTTTCTTTGCCAGGTTTCAGTTGGAAGGTATGTTCAAGTATCATCCTTTTTTCTTCCTTTGTTAGGAAGGTATTGTGCCTGCATTACTTGAGCAGAATTGTGAGACTAATATATATATTTCCAAGTGCTGTTTGTCTCTTGCATATGGCTGCTTCCCTCAGTAGTGGCTTAGCATGATTATTTCTCTTGGCAGTAAAAAAAGGAAATAACAACTACATTGGCTTCTTTCTTTTAAATCAAGTAGCTTTAAAATTGATCATCTATATTGCTAGCTGTATCATTTAACTTCTTTACAGTATAATATATCAGCTAGTGTATGCTGGAGCTTGTAGTTCAGATAAGTTCTGCAGAGGTAGTTCAGGCCACACTGCAGAACTCAAGGTTCACTTGGACAACAGTAATGCTTGCTTTAATGAAAACACAATTAAAACCAGACAGGAGCCTCTGGACTCCTACTATAAGTTATTTAATTACAGTTCATGGGAAGCTAGTGAGGTGAGATCATTCTTGCCCATATGAGACTCTTACAGTGATGAGCTATTTGTGAAGATGAAACGATTTATAATTTAAAAAAAAAGCACCAGTCTTGGAGCTAGATCCTTAGGCTGTAAACTGGTGTCACTCCACAGATTTCAATGGGACTAGGTTATAACTGTTTGAAAACATGGCTGTCGTTAAAAAAAAAAATTAACTGTGTTGAAGGTGGGGAACAACCTCTGCCCAGGGCCTTAACTTATTTTACTACTTCCCTGCAGTCTCCTCATCTATGTAGTCTTCTATTTTCTTTAATAGTCATACCAAAAACCAAAATCTATTTGTGCAGTTAGAATACATTTCAGGTGATTGTCCTCAGAGACTGGTTGATGTAGCACAAACACAAACTAAGGGTGTGTTACCTGAGTCATATGAAGTATGGTGTTCGAATGAGAAAAGTTCTTCTGTAAATATTCTTTCAGATGGTGGCTGAACTTTGCCTGGTGGAAGGTTGGAGTTTCATATACGATTCGCTTTCCTGAAACACTGTACTCAAACTAGGGTTCAGCATTTTTTAAAGCAAATTTAATGCTTACAGATGTAAAACTAAATGTTACAGATTAAAATCTGGCTGTTTTATCCAATGAGGAATACATGTACATTATATCTGAGCCAATGGTCATTCTGTCTCATATGCACAGACACTGTACTGCCAGTATGTATTTGTAATTCATTTGGTACTTACTACTGCTCAGTCACATCCTAGGTAAAATTTTAAAAGATTAAGCATATGTATCTGGCAGCAAAAGGTCATCTGGGACATGTGTTGTGTTTATTTATTTCCTTTAAGTACCAGTTCCGCTTCAGAAGCACTTTCAAGTTAAAAAAATAATGATATATATTTCAAATTATATAGGCAATGATATTCCTTGATTTACTTGAAAACTTTAGTTTTAGAATGGTCTACTGTCCTGGGTTTGGCTGTAGGGGAGAAAGAATTTAATGGTAGAGGGATAGGAGATTATTCCTTTCGGCAGTTCCATGGTCTGTGTGTTCCACTGCATGAAGAACAAGCAGATTAGGAACATGATCATCAGAGTGTTCTTGTTAAAGTGATGAGTGGAAGGACGGTGGTCAAATTTTCCCAAGATGGCATCATCATATTTGCCATCATGTTCCTCATATTTGTCAGGTTTTTACTTGGGGCATCAAGATTCTTGTGGTAGCCCATTTATGCAGAGATGGAGAACTAAGGCAGAAGGTGAGGATTTTTTGATAGAAGCCTCATTTTTAAGACAGAGAACAGCCAGCAATTATGTCCTCTAACTCAGATCCAGCCTAGAGAAACACAAATTTCCAACATATAGGTTGCATAAAAGTCAGACTGGAATTTTCTGATTAGTGCATGTGTCACAATAGTTACTTTTTATAGCAGTGCACATTACCAGTTTCTGCAGGAAAAGCTTTTCAGGTTCAGAGTGGAATTTATAGTTAAAATGAGAAAATACACATCCTGAAACAGTCACTGAGAGCTCAGTGTCCAGGGCACTCACTTGATGGGTGTGATTAAGACTCAAGTCTTCAAACAGCTCAGCAATTTAAGTGGTGGCTCCTCAACCCAGAAAATGCCCCAACTACCAGGTAACAGTATCATTCTTGGCTTTTCACCTGTCAGAGAGATTATTTGTGAACATAATTAAATACAGTGTGGAAAAAGTGAGGGGGACAGAATCCATGTGCACACTTAGGACAACCACTAGAGATGTGCAGAAGAAATTCAAGCCTGGTCTGCAATGAGTTAATAATTTATACATAATGAGGCGTCACCAACAGGAAAAATTGGGAGAGAATAATTCTGTAATCTAGTTACTAAGACATTATTTTTAAAAAATTAAGATTCACATCCTTAAATAAGCGAGTAAAGATCTGTATTGGGATTTCCAAACCCAAGATGAATGCTGTAATCAGCTGCAGAGATACTGGTTATGAGATGGGTGAGGGCTCTCTTATTTTGTTGTAGACTCCAAAACACCTTCATCTCTAAGAAGAATTTGTTTCACTTAATTTGAAACTCTTGCATTAGGAAACTAGAGACCTATTTCATGATTAGATTAGGTTGTTTGGGTCTAGATGGAGTATTACATGGTGTCTCAGTGTTAAAGATGAAAGGTGGCTCCACTCCATTTTATATAGAATCATAGAATCATTTAGGTTGGAAAATACCTTTAAGATCATCAAGTCCAACCATAAACCTAACACTGCCAAGTTCCACTAAACTGTGTCCCAAGTGCCCCATCTCCATGTCTTTTGAATACCTCCAGGGATCGTGGCTAACCCCCTTCCCTAGAAGCCTGTTCCAGTGCTTGATAAACCTTTCAGTGAAGAAATTTTTCCTAGTATCCAAAATAAATGTCCCCCAGAACAACTGGAGGCCATCCGCTCTTGTCCTATCACTTGTTACTTGGGAGAAGAGACAAACAGCCACCTTGCTGCACCCTCCTTTCAGGGAGCTGTAGAAGGCGATGAGGTCTCCCCTCAGCCCCCTTGTCTCCAGGCTAAACAGCCCCAGTTCCCTCAGACACTCCTCAAGACTTGCTCCCTAGACCCTTCACCAGCTCAGTTGTCCTTCCTTGGACACTCTCCAGCACCTCAGTGTCTTTCTTGTAATGAGGGGCCCAACACTGACCACAGTATTCACGGTAAGGCCTCACCAGTGGAGCAATCACTTCCCCAGTCCTGCTGGCCACACTATTCCTGATACAAGCCACCTTGGCCACTTGGGCATACTGCTGGCTCACGTTCAGCCAGCTGCCGACCTACACACCCAGGTCCTTTTCTGCTGGGCAGCTTTCCAGCTGCTCTTCCCCAAGCCTGTAGCATTTTGTGGGGTTGTTGTGACCCAAGTGCAGGACCCAGCACTCAGCCTTGTTGAACCTCATACAACTGGCCTCGGCCCCTCAATTCTGCCTGTCCAGGTCCCTCTGTAGAGCCTTTCTACCCTCAAGCAGATGTACATTCCCACTCAGCTTGGTGTCATCTGCAAACTTACTGAGGGTGCACTTGATCCCCTCAGCCAGATCATTGATAAAGATATTAAACAGAACTGGTCGCAATACTGAGCCCTGGGGGACACCACTTGTGACTGGCCGCCAACTGGATTTAACTCCATTCACCATGACTCTTTGGGGCTGTCCAGCCAGCCAGTTTTGTACCCAGTGAAGAGTATACCCGTACAAGTTGTGAGCAGCCAGTTTCTCCAGGAGAATGCTCTGGGAAACAGTGTCAAAGACTTTACTAATGTCTGGGTAGACAACATCCACAGCCTTTCCTCCATCCACTAAGTGGGTCACCCTTTCACAGAAGGAGATCAGGTTAGTCAAGCAGGATCTGCCTTTCATAAATCCATGCTGACTGGGACTGATCACCTGGTTGTCCTGTATGTGCTGTGTGCTGGCACTCAGGATGATCTGCTCTCTAACCTTCCCTGGCACCGACATCAGACTGATAGGCTTGTAGTTCCCCAGATCCTCATTCCGGCTCTTCTTGTAAATGGGTGTCGCATTTGTTAACTTCCGGTCAACTGGAATTTCCCTGGTTAGCCAGGACTGCTGATAAATGATTGAAAGTACTTTGGTGAGCACTTCTGCCTTACTGCTCTTTGGTGGTTCTTATCCAGACTGATAGACTTACATGTGTCTAAGTGATGTAGCAGGTCACTAACCATTTCCCCTTGGATTATGGGGGGCTTCATTATCTTCCCCATCTTCCAACTCAGGGGACTGGGTACCTGGAGGACAACTGGTCTTACTATTAAAGACTGAGGCAAAGATGACATTAAGTACCTCCACCTTTTCCTCATCCTTTGTCGATATGTTTCCTCCTGCATCCAATAAAGGATGAAGTTACGTATGTTCTTCTGTTGCTGCTCTTTCCTTATGGCCCTCTGTGGACAAAGGATGTGCATCTATGTACCAAACTACTTTTAGCTGGCTTCTCTTTGCAGTTCCCCATATAAATGGTCAAAAATAATGATGAAATCCAGTAATAACAGCAATACTGTTTTTGTTATTAAACTGCCTTAGTTGTTTTGAAAAGCCTCAAGTGTATAGCCACAGGAAAAAAAACTTTAGAAAAAGTCCTCTGTATGTTTCAGTGGGATATTTCAATTACTTTAACCCTTATTTAATGAACTACACTAAACTATGTGCTTAAAAGCCTTATAAATAGTCACAATTGTAAGCAGCCTTTTTGAACCCAAAGCAGGCTGATGAGAAACGTTGCTTTGAAGGAACCAAATAATTTTGGCTCAAATTAGTAAAGACACAAGAGAACATTTTACTGCTTCAACAGCTTGTGTGAAATGAATTGGTGGCCTCAGTCCTGTTTCTAGTACGTTTTACTGCTACAGTAATAGTCTCTCTCTAAATCATCAGCAGTGCCCACATCAGAAAAGTCAACACTAATATTTGACCATAATTGATGGAGTGCAGGATTGTCCTCAATGCCTTTCAAAGGAGTTTCTCTTTGCTAATGTAAAAAAACACTGGCAAGAAATTTGGGGGTTTTGGTGAGTATTGCTGCAAATGTTCTTTGGGTAAAACCCCTTGATTTCTAATTCTGTAAAGGTTTAATTTTTGTCCAAATTAAAATTCAACAAAAATGAAGTGGAAGAATGTAAAGAAAGGCATTGGCCTGTATGGTCCTGACTTTCTCCTGTTCTAATGGCTGATGTTTCAATTACTGTTATGCTGCTGCCTTTTCGTAGCATGGACAATAGTATCAGTAGTAGTTCTATTTCTGGGTGTTCACAGAAAATGTGTTCTGCAATTCTTTGTTCTAACATTTGCTGGTGTTTTCTTTACCTTTGATACAGTAAACCTGTTGTATACTCTAAGAGTTCTGAGTTGGTTGCTATTTTAAGTTTTTCTTATGAGACATTCTGTCTTGTCTGCTGTCCTACTGCTTGCCCTAGGGAATTTCCACAATATGTTCCACTTAATGGGAACTAGTAAGATATGCTTGGTCAAGCTGCCAGTTTGTCAGAGAAAAAACCTTCAGGGTCTTAAAAATCTGACATCTATGTAACAGTGTGGGTATAAAATCCACAGGACTGTGTTATTAGGGCACATAGGACAGCCATTACAAATAGGTGAATCAGTCTGGATAAAATTAGAACAGACTGTTCTTTACCAAGTCCTTGAACTAAACCTAGATCAGATTACTTTTGAAGTAACTGTTGAATCTCTCTCAGAATTTTAATTGGAATCACTCATTCAGGACTCTGATCTTTCCATTTTGTTAAGCTATTAAAGTCAATCCACTTCTGTTTTTTTTTTCATGCACTCTGCACTTCCTTGTTCTAGTGATGTCCCTTTGTGCAAAATCTGCATTGTGGAAAGGTAGCTATTCCAGCCAGATCAGGCTTAGAAAGGACCAGAAACTTCCCCATGGAAAAATAAAATCAAACCAACAAAATACAACAAAGCAAGAAACAAAAATTCCCACATCTGTGCTTGAAAGGCTTCCTTCTGCATTAAAAGACCAAAGAGGTTTGGTAAAGGTTTGGGTAATCAACCACTTGGTGTACTTAACAGAACCTCAAGCCTTCAGTGGTTTGGCTGGCACTGTTCAGAGTTAAAAGGGCTTCCCTTGCTTGAGTGTACTATGCATATCTAGCAGCCAGTCTCTTCTTTTTTTTTTTTTTTTTTTTTTCAGTAGCATGCTATTAGCATTAACAGACAACTCTCTTAAAGGTCAGATGAAGTCAGAGAAGCATATTCCTCAGTGATAATAAAATAAAGCCAGAACTGACAGTTCAATAGTGCCAAGGAAAATGTAGTCTCTTTTTGTGTGCATGCATGCAAGTACACCTGAGTCAGAAAGCCAGTCCCTGCATTCTTTTAGAAAAACATAATAACTTCAAAAAGAGTAGGTTCCACAGAGAAACATCATACTGACTCTTGCAATGAGAATTTTGTTTCATTTTCTTGAAACACTAATTAATAAGCATCAGTGATCCACACGGTGTGGCTAGGAAACTGTGGCAGCAACGCCTATGCTGGTTGCATTTGTACAATCCTTTTGCTTATGGCAGATTAAAAGAATAAAATCATTGGAGATATCTGAAGACTGATTCATTAGGAAGAAGTTGGATAAAATTATGATACTTTTGGTTTCACCTCATGCTACTTTATTTCCATGTATTGCTCGAGATAATTAGAGAGTAAGACTTCAGACTGGCGTGACAGATGATGCTAGGAATGGTACTTTGGTTATGTTATTTCAGTATTTACTCTACAAACATAGTTTATTTGGGGCAGTCAGGTAAAAATCAGAACAAGCAGAAAAAAAAAAAAAGAACTCACACCACAGGTAGGTTAGCAGTTGTGTGCCCATTGGCTGTTTAAAAAGAAAAATAGATGATTTACTTTAGAATAAAACTTGTTTACATTCTTTGGAGCAATAGTTAATATTATCTGCATTATTACTATGATGATAGTGTGTACCTTGAGGTCTGTTCTCTCTTCCCACCCTTATCTAACATATTGGCAGGTAATTCTCTAAAAATTAAAGCTGTTTACTAATGAGGCTAATCATTGGAATCTAATGGAATTTCTAGAGCATTGATGATAAAATATCTGTAGGAAGGTAACTGTCACATCATGTTCACTGGTCATTTCAAAGTCAAGAATGAACTGTCTTACATATAATGACACCCTCAATACTAGAAAGAAAATAAAAATTTCTAGCAAAGCTGAAGAAACAATTGGCATGTCCTATGTATATAATTGCTACCTCTTGATGTAGATGTCTCTTAGCTCACATACTTCCTTGTGTCTTCCTCAGCTAGTTTAAAACTCACAATCTCTGACTACCTACCTATCACCCATTTGAACTACGACATGGAGAGGTCTGTTCTGCTCCCAGTTTTGTTGCAAATACAATTGGCTGAATGGGACAGAAGCACAGAAGCTCCCCGTTTTGCAGGCAAAATTCCATCAGGGTCCTTCCTCCTTCAGGACTCAAAGGTGCACGAGATGATGGATGTTCAAAGAAAAAAAAAATTAGAGGGGTTGGAAAGATGTGCGAGCCTGTATGATGGCTGGCGAGGGGGAGGTGGTCATGCAATGTAAGATGTGCTTTGAAAACAGGCCTTGTGAAAGAACAGCGGGTAGAACTCAGTGAAGAATTATTGTAGTAGGATCATAACTGCAGCCTGTACTCATGAGAGTCGTAAGATGCTTCTGTCCTTAACTGGGAAAGCTTGACCTTGAGAATAGACTCACAGAATAAATTACATTTGTAGGGACTTCTTAGGGTCATCTGGTCTAAGCCTCCACTCAAAGCAGAGCCAAATTTGAGCTAGATTGAACTTTGTAGTTATATCAAATTGCTCAATGCAGCTTGATCAATCTGCTCATGTCCAAGGTGAGTTTTGATCATCTTCAGGGATGGGCTTTCCACAATCTGTCAGTTTGACCACACTTGTGATGAAGTGTTTTTCCTAATAACTTGTCGGAAATGCTGTGGTAGGGTTTCTATATATGTAAATTCTGGTCTCAGTTACATTCTGCTATGATAGAAAGGATATATAGGTAGTTTGAAACTGAAATTTATTCAAACATTTGGAACATTTCAATACTAATTGCTTTTTATTCCATTCCTTTTTTTTTTTTTTTTTTCCTGGCAAACTGTAGTTACAGAAGGAGAGGAAATACTTCCATTATAAGTAATTTTTAGACATAACATTAGGAGAGAAAACAAATTAGGTGTCTGAACTCTTAGGAACTAGGTAGCTTTTTCTTGCATTCCTAGTCTTTAGCATCTGCATATTTCTCTGGAGCATCCAAGTGTAAGTTATTATTTCTTAAAGAAAACTTTGGTTCCTTTTCACTACCATGAGGATTTTTACGAACATATAAGGCCCAAAATAGCACTAAAAAGATGAAAAAAATCCAAACCACTTAGATTTAATATTTCTATGCTAGTATATACCTGTGAAAATCATACTGTTCTCTGCAGCAGCAAAACCTATATATAGAGGAGTTCATTATCTGAATATGTTTTCAATTGGCCATGAATTAAATATCTGTATGTTTATCTCCCTTATGTAGGTAATGAAGGACTAGGAGTCAAATTTTAAATTTTTATTTCAGATTATTCCTATTTAATGATTTTTATACCAAAGGTTTTAGAGGAATATGTCATTTTCAGTTGCAATCACATATAGGTAAGAAATGCTAGAAACATTTCCTTTTTGTGTGTTTTGGATGGCTTCTAACAATGTTTCATGGTGTTTGCCATTTTCTGTGGAGTAAAAATGTTTACATATATAGAGATTTTTTTTTCGTGTTTTTGCTTTTTTGAATGAGACTCTTCTAGTCAAACATAATCTTTTGCACCAACTCCATGATTTGACCTCTGTTCACCTCTACTGTTGCTTAATCTGACTTAATTTTGCTAAAATGTGGCTGCTCGCTTTGCCCTTCCTTTAGGGAACTAAGTGTTCACTGCTTCTTAGTTTTATTTCAGTTCCTAGCCACCATTGTTCTTGGATAGTGTCCATGTCCAGAACATGCTGGACTCCTCCCTTCTGAGTAACTATAGTTTTCCTTTTTTTTTTTTTCCTCAAAATGGAACTGACGAGAGCTGCTTGTTGTTTGAATGATCCTGGAAGGGAGAATATTATGATGCTAAATGTCACTGCTTTAGGAATGAAGATGGAACCAATAGTGTGAAATAGAGTATCTGAGATGATGGCATTCTGGTCATGTGAGGAAATCCATTTCATAGTTAGAAACTGTCTCATAATCTTCAGCATAAGTACATTCACAGCTTGAATTATTCACATATCTTCCATCATCTCTGTCATTTCCTTAAATCTTGTTCAAGGCTGTTTCAGATGTGCCCCCGAAATGCAGAAGGACATGTATGTCTCATCTAGATTTGATGAAATAACAAGCATAATTAGAATGCTTTAGCATGTCTGTGGTTGCCAGTACATCATTAATCAAAGATTTAGCAGGAGTCTGTGGCCAGTAGATTTGTATGTGTGTAAGAGACCCAACAAAATCTTTTACTGTTTTTGTCCTTCGTGAATTCTTTTTTGGGGTAGGCAATAAAGAAAACATGCAGATATCTCAAAAACTGGATTTGGGAATCTAAATTTTATCTTCCTTTGGGGTCTGATTTAGTTAAGGAGCGGTACTATTTCCATGGTAAAACACCCGCAAAACAGGAAAACACTTCCAAGATGGATGTATCAATTAATCCTTTCTTCCTGCCAGACTTGAACATAACTGATTGGTTTGTAGAGCTCTACTGGCCTTAGAGGTCTATTTCACCCTGGAAATTGCTCATTATATCTACAGATCTTTTTATGTAATGTTTTTCAAGTCAGGTGTTCTTTGCTGGAAATACTTCCTGTCTTTATGTGGAATTTATAGGTCTGTTACAATTTTATACTTAAACATACTTTTGTTTAGAGACAAGCAGGGGTTTATAGTGCATAACATACCCTGGTTCATATGTTATGATTTGCATCAACCATATGCGAGGCAGGAGTTAGTAACTGGCTGCAGGACTGTGCCTAGGAGATGTGGCAGGTTTAGCAAGCTCATGTCATGCAGGTGGAAATTAAAGGCACACTGTTGCTACATTAAGGGGTAAAACAACAAGCTTTTATTTTCAGGATGATTATGATAAGCATATGTGTCTTACTAGATGTACATACAGGTATGGATATTAATGTAGGTGCACAGAGCTAGACAGAACCCTAGATTTCTGCAGCAAATTTTGATTAAACTATGGAATGAATGATTCCACTTGGTTCTCCAAATTAGCGTGCAACCAGAAGAGGGTTTTAGTTTGGTTTTGTTTCTTATTGTTTCCCATTATGGAAATTGCCTGAAAACTAAGGTTTTGTCAAATATTTTCTTTACTATTGCTGACTTTGTTTTAAAAAAATTAATAATATGCTGTGGAAAGTTGCTGGTCACTAAAGTTATGAGGTATTATCACTGTTAAAGAAGATCTGATATATGAGAACAGCTCGATTAGACTAAAGTAGTAAAAATCAGATCTATTCTTGTAGCATGAAATGCAAGGTCATGCCTTAAGGGCTGGCAAGAAGAATTTCTGGTATCATCTGGAGGAGCATTTTTTTGAAAATGCAAAGATACAGTTTGACGAGAGGATGATTTGACCAGAGGATGAGTATGAATTTCCAGTGTAATTTAGCTGAGAAGGAAGTTAATGTGTTACTTGTGTCAATAGAATTCCAATAGATTGAAAGAGGTATTAGTACATGGGACTTGGGAGATGATGATCATTAATGTTAGATGTGAAGAAGGTGGGGAAAGATGTAATACAAGAAGTAAGAGAATGGAAACCATTATTTATCAACTAGTTTCACTAGTCCTGCTTAACAAAACAAAGCTGGAGAGGAGGAGGTACAGTTATTACCTACAAGTTCTCAGCAAATCCGTACCAAAGAGAAAAATACTTTTTTAAAGGATAATTTAATGGATTGTAATGTTTTTGGGGAAATAATTTATCACACTGTTAAACCTAATTTTAAATTTGTACATGATTTTATATAGAAAAAAAGGACAATTTTTAAAATTCCTCACTAACACCTAAACAGCCACCATTTATTTTGAAGCAGAGAAGGTAATATCCCAAACAGGCATGAATAGCAATGTCTTCTATGTAGAACTGTGGGATCTGTAGTGACTGTAAATACTAGAGAGCCTCAGCTGTAAAATGGTACCTATGTTAGCAACAGCACAGAACCCTCTAAGAGGTTGTCAGATCAGTCATTCAGTTATTGATTTATCAATATTGACTTCTGTAAGAGAAAGCCATGTGTTCATGAATGAGTCTTTCTGCAAAGACCCTGTAGAGATACTGCTGTGTGCTTCCCTCTGTCTCTCTTAAATAGCCAGTATAACCCTAGGCAAACTCAGGAACAGAATTTTCCCCAGATGTATGTTTCAAATGGCGCTATTATGCAAGGTCCTTGCTACAAGCCTTGGTACTAGAGGGATAGTGGAGGCTGAGCTGAGCATCTTCGAGAAGTGGAAGGAGCTCAGGTCTATGAGTACTGAGGAATGTTCTGCTCTTATGTACAAGTGGTGACAAATTTACATTTTCAATCTATCCTAGTTAAATTGATGTCCATATTTCTGTTTAGAGCAGCAGAAAGACTAATAGTATAACATCATATGCTTGGAGTGTATCATGGAAAGCACAACTGCTTTGTTTTTATACCCTAATAGAGTCCCAAATCCATTGCATCTGCAACTGTGACTTGAAGTAGGATTTTCTGGTTTGTCAGGGGTTGGAGTAAATTGAATATTGGTCACAACTGATGTGAGCTCATCTAACAGATGCTGTAGATATATACATTTCCACAAAAGCAGGCTGAATGTATTCTCCAGTATCCCCTTCCTTGAGAGTGATGATAGCATCCCTGAGGTGCTAATATCTCAGTGTCACTTTGAAATTTTATTAGTCTTTCCTGGACCTCTCATTTTGTGAACAAATATAGCTGGTGTTAAAGGAGCACCAAAGGAAATATAAGCTTAGAAAAGTGTTGATAAATGTTTGCTTTTTGGACTCTGTTTTTTCCACAAGGGTCTGCAAATCCCAGTTATTTAAAAGATGTGAATAGGGCTGGTCAGGACCTTTTTTTTCAGCTAAATACTTTAATCCAAAAGTGAGTTCACTGAGAAGAAAGCTTTTGTAGGAACCTAGCACTTTTGAAGAAACTTAAACCAGAAGGAGTTCTGAAATCTTGGATGGGATTCCCGGATGAAAGTGCTTCTAGCATAGCCAGGGTTCTGTTGGATAAAGTGCTCATTTGGGACACAGGAAACATGGGTTCAAGTTCTCTGCTGTTTCCTACTGGGGTTCTGGGACTGGACTTCAGCTGGAACAGTTTAACTGCTGAAAAAGTGCAGCTCTGTTCGTTGCAGTGAGCAGGTGAAACTTGGTTATCCTCATCTCCCAAGAAACTCTTAAACACTGAAGACTTTTTTTACTGTCCCTGTTATTACTTATTCATACAAAATAAGACTATTACAACAGGAGACACTGGAAAGGAACTGCTATGGCTAAATCCTCAGCCGAGTTTAGACTATCTAGGATTAAAACCTTTATTGTTCTGGCTGTGCGTAGGGATTTTAGTTCTTGCTTTCTGCATGTCAGAGGCATTCTCTGCCCAGTACCTAGGTGAGTCTTACAGTATACCACTCCGGTTCCTTCTGAATGAAAAACATCTGAAGTATTTTGCATTTTTAAGGCAAAAAATTTCCCAAATATTAAAAATCATGTGTGACAGGAAAGACATTTTATAAAATTTCTGTTATTCTTTACAGATGAAGAGTTGCTTCTTGAAGAAAGAACATTTCACTTGAGTTGGGAACTGCTCTGCATATAGTCTGTAGGGAACATTAGTTCAGTATAACAATACAAACATAGTTTGCAAGTCACTGGTTTCAGTACTGGTCATTGTAAACCTCTTATTGGTGCTACTGCTGGAGATTCAACAAGGATGGAGAGCAGAACTAGCCAGAAAACAGTTATGTACCTGAAATAACAGAAACGAAAACATGCAATACTGCAACAAGTGTTGTTAAATAACACTTTTTTTAGAAACCATATAGCTATTTAAAATAAGGTATTTACCACACAAAATAAATCTCCCATATAATGAAATTAGGAGAGTATTTTCATCTGTTGCAGTTTATCTGTTTTGCATTTGATGTTTACAAAACAGATTTAATAATGAGGTTGTGGACTGTTTTGCAAGGAAGGGTATGAAATATTATGACCTTCTTGTGTGACTTCCTTCAAGACTCCGAGGTGCAGTGTATTCAATCAAAAGGGACAGTGCTGCATGTTACATCTGTTGAAACAGGAGTCAGTTATTTGGAAGAGCTAGCATTGCATTTATTTTTAACATGTTGCAGACAGTTTTGGTAGAAAACTAACAGCATTCTTGATTGCATATTTATAAATTCGTACTGAATTATTAGTCGAAGTGTTTAAAGGTAATAATAATAATAAAAAAAGCTTAGTCACATTTAGGATGGAAAAATCCCATCAAACCAGTTGCAACAGCATTTCAGTCATTTTAAAAGCTTTCCCTCCCCTCCCCCTTCACAAACTGTCCTAATAGCTAGAACTAAATAGCTTTCAGGCAAGTTTGTCCTGATTTTTTCCACATCTTAGTTACTTTTGTTGTATAAAGAAGGCGAAATTCACATTGTTTTAGAAGGACCAATGCAGGGCCAGAGCTTATGTTTTCCAGTGTTAAAAAAAAAAAACAACAAACAAATAGAAGATTTTTGGCATAGGAGGGAAGGAGGACAAAAGGGGAATAGTGACTGAGTAGGGAAATAGAAGCTATAATCCTGCTTGTCTGAATGGCATGTTGTATGACCTTGTGCAAAACACCTTTCAATTTCTTGGAACTATATGAAGGTCTAGCTGATTTGGTCAAGAAAATAGTGTAATATAACAAAAAAAGTTAAACTGATTCTGACATGAGTTTTGTGGTGAAAGAAAGAATAACACCATGAACTGTGTTTTTTGCATAGGTTCCCCAAGAAAAAAGCGATAGCAGTTTCTGTCAGTCTTCTGCTAGTAAGTTTTGAGTTTGTTGACAAATTTTAATCAAAATTAACATGTAGACAGAGATCTCAAAGGTGTTAAAGTTCCTAAAACAATTATCAAAAAGGGTTGCTGATTAAAGGAGAGAAACCTGTTAATGGCCATTACCCATCAACGTTGGCAACAGCCATTTGGACAGGCAGCACAATTGTACAAGTGAAGCAACGAGCACATGAATAGTACATCAGAGCATGTGTGGCTCCAGAAAAACTCCTGCTATGCCTTGTCAAACAAGAAAGGTCAGTGAGGTTTGGAACAAATGAAGAATATTGCTGCTAGGAGATGGGTTAAAGGACTACTGAGAATAGTATGGAGAAATAATGCAAATATGGGGAGGAACAAGTCATGGGTAGCTGGTACTGCAGGTACCTAGGGAAACATGGAAGATATAATGGAAGTACGATAGGAAACATGGGGTGATCTGAGCTTCTTGACATGGAAGTGGAGGAGGCAGAATACCTCTGGTGTAAATTTGTTGGAATCTTGATTTTGTTAGTTCTCCTGCCTCAGGAGCCATTTGTTTCCTTTTATTATTTGGTGGGGGTGGTGTGTGTGCACTGTTCGTCCTTTTAGGTAGAGCTGAATTTTGTTAGAGGTTTAGTGCTTGCATGTCTGCATAAAGGTCCTTATCCCAAAGATAGATTTGAGTTGTACAAGTTTTATTTTAAAAACTGTGAATATTTTCAGACTTCATTATGGAGAAAGAATATAATTTTTAGGTTTAATTTAACTCTGTTTTGCTTGTCACATTCAAATTTTCTTTGAAGATTGTAAATTAGAGATTTGTGCTATGTCAGAGACCTTTCAAAAGAATAAAAAATATCTATATTCAAGAACCTCATGTTTTTGGATGCTGATCAACATCTCTTTTTTCCGTTGTGTCTCTTATTAGTTGGATGTAAGGATGTGTCATGCTACCTTTTTTTTTTTTTTCTTTTAAAAATCTTTGAGGCTGTGCTTGGAAGTCAGTGTTTAGTTTATCATTTCATGTTGGTTTATTCCTCACTTAAAGTTATAACTCAAGCTGATTAAATTTTTTTCTTTTCCCCCCAAGAAGTCAGATGTTTCGGTTTTAATGACAGTTACACAAAACTTTGGATAGAATTTCCGCAAAACAGGTATGGATTAGTGTAAATTAGTGCATACACAAGGCATGGGAGATATGTGATCAAGTCCTTCATCTGCTGATCAAAAAAACCCCCCCAAACTTCAAACACTTTCAATATGTAAATTTGTTGTTTTCCTTCCAGCCTTACTAGTATTCCATATGGATAACACAGTTTGTTTTTTGAAGGTGATGAGCCTGTTTCAATGAGATAGTCTAGAATAATTAAAAAATAATAAGCAGTAAGAAATATAGATCTCTATGTGATCTTGTGATCCTAGTCTTTCAAAATGGTGTGTCTGGTTTCAAAATACATTTGTCCCTATGTAGTAGCACCCTGTATCATTTTGAGAAAAAAAATATTGTGAAAATGAGTGTTGTGAAGAAATTAGGTTGAAGCAGTAGGGTGAAGAGACAAGAATAAGGGTGGCTGGAGGCTGGTGGGTCTTCTGGCCTCTCTTATGAAGTAATTCTCAGAAGGAAAATGGTGCAGAACTACTGCAATGGATCAACAGGCTGATTTCTAGCCCATTTTTGAGAGCTTCCCAGGAGGTGGGAGGTGGTGATCACTCCTGAAGGACAAAGTTCTGCTCAGCTCTGTATATCTCTGAGGGAAATCCACCGTTCCAAGGGGCATAGAAAATGATTGACTTGAATCTAAAGATACCTGCTGGAGCTCTGCATGTTCATTATGCCCACTTTCTGCTTTCATAACTGACTCAGACCTCAAAAGTTAAAAGACTACTTAAATTGCAGTTCTTCTTAGAAATAGGACTTTGTTTAAAATGAAAAAAAATGTGATAGGTTGTCATGTTTCTCTCTATATAACTTCAGATCAAATATATTTAGATTACAGATATTTTTGCTGTCAGCCTTGCAGACTTTGTGAAGAAAGACAGGCCTGATTCTTTCCTACTTGTGCATCATCACCAGTAATACTCTGTAGCATAGATTTGACTCAATGAAACTTACACAAGCTCATAGTTTCAGTATAGTTTTACAGGTGCCATAAACTTCCAGATGGGGCACTTCATTGGAAACTTATAAATTGATATATAAACCAAAAATGAACCTGTCTGATAGATACTTTTCTTCCTCACTGATAGAAAAAAAGAAAAGAAATTCGAAGGAGCACATAAGGCAATTAGTTCTAACAGTGTTGTATACCTAGTGTTCATGTTGATAGAATTATTTTTATGGATTACTTTGCAGAGGAGAAACCATAAAGAGATTTGTGAATCTTTCAAGTATATTTGAGTAATTTACAAGTTTTCGGTGGAAATTAGCTGGAATTCAATGATTCTAGGAAGGATTTTACTCTAAGTTTTAGGTTTAATTAGAGTTTAACTGGAAAAAAAAAAAAATTGTTCACACCAAAATGTTTATGTGTTCATGTAAAAACCATTTCGGATGTGTACTTCTGGTTCAGAAATTCTGCAATTCTTACCCAGTCAAAGGACTGGAGTATCCTGTAACTTACTGAATTAGTTACAACTGAACAAAACCACTAGAATATTCTAGTGAAGAGAAAGGATAAATATGTCCTCATGGGAAGGTATTCCAGAATACCTATTTTATCTTAAATTGATACTTTGCTCTATACTCTGTACATAGATAAATGATGACATTTTAAAGAGATTGGACCTTCTAATGACTAAGTGCTTCTTTCTCAGGGTGTAAGAGATGGTCATGTTACTTAATTATTCAAAACAAAGAAAGTGATGCAGGAGGCAATTCCAACACATTTAGAACAAAAAAATATTTTCTCAGATGGCACAAGACTTCTACGCTGCATTTCAGGGGAAGTTTTCTCAAACTGAACAATGGTCTAGTAGAATGTGAGAGATGGGATCAGTGCATCCTCATTCTGGTGCTGCACAAGAATTAGATCGATGTTCTGTTTTGGCTACAGGTCTCAGCAGCAGTTCTTCCTCCAGTGTGCAGTCTCTAAATTTTGGATTAATAGAGAGACATTTGTTTTGTTTTGCATGCTTCCTGGTGAGGGATGCCAACCAGATGCTTTCCCCTTCTCCTGTCCTTTGTTATCTAACACAAAGCTTTTATTTCTATTTCGCAGTGAGATAGGTTAATGTTATGGTGGCTTTTTGTATGTATTTCCTGGTGTACTGGGTCTGGCTGAGCTGGAATTGGTTTTCCCCTATCGCAGCCCTCACGGTGCTGTGGTTTATGCTGGGAGCTGGCAGGGTGTTGGTAGCACCCTGGTGTTGTGGCTACAGCTGAGCAGGGCTTACACAGCACCAAGGCTCTTTCCGACATTTCCCCCCAAGGTGGGACAGGGTGGGCAAGATCTTGGGAGGGGACACAGCCAGGACAGGTGACCCGAACTGCCCAAAGGGATATTCCAGACCATATGATGTCTGCTCAGTATAAAGCTGGGAGAAAGGAGGGAGTGGGGTCACCCTTGGTCCTCCGAGGCAACCACTATGCGTATTTCCTGAGAAGGCCTGACATGGCCTGTTAATGGGAAGTAGAGAATAAATCTGTTTTCTTTTTTTTTGCTTCCGTGTGCAGACCTTTGATTCAATTTGCTTATATTAAAACTGCTTTTGTTTTACCCACAAGGGTTGGTCTGTCTTATTTTCTTTCCTCTCTTTGCCCTGTTGAGAAAACAAGGGGAAAGGGTGGGAAGTGATAGAATGATTTGGTGGGTACCTGCCATTTAGCCAAGGTCAAACCACCATACCTGGGGTAGGCTGTTGTTTTAATCAGAAAATATATGTTAAAAAAAAAAAAAATAGAAGAGTAAGTATAAAATGCTTCTTGATGCTAGAAGAATGATATATACGGAGTTGTTTGAATTAAAATGGTATTTTAATGCTAATATTCTGGAGGTAATTTGATATAATCCCTTTTTCTTGAGTGTGATCAATTTAATGCTCCTGGGCTGCAACTGTATTCCCCGGAAGATTCAGTGAATATGTGATAGTCATTTGTGTCTAAAATACTGTGTGTTCTCTCCCATGGGAAATTCCAAAATTTGAGTAAGAGTTTTTCAAGTTAGAACATCCAACACTTTTGAATGAAGATTCAAAATATAGCAATCATTTTAATGAAGTCAAAACATTTTGATTAGTTTAATTTCCACTTTTATATTGTACTAGCTCACTAAATAGATATTGTTTTTACATATATAATTACAATTAATAGTTTAATATAAAGAGTAGATTAATTGCTGTGTTCAACATCTGAAGTGGAAAGCTTTGACAATTTTCTGTCAAAAGTTTATTTGATATCAACATGTCTGCAAAACATTGCGATTTTGATAAAATTATTTTTAGGCAAAAGAGAACTTTTCTGCTGTTGTGGTTTTTGTTTTTTGTTTTTTGGGTTTTTTTTCTGTGTTTTTTTTTTTTTTACTTAATCTTTAGAAGATACTAAAAGAAAGACATACTATAGGTAACAGAAGTGTAGCAGAAATAAAATAAGTAAGACATAATGAGACCACTTGATGACGGCTATTCCCTTATTTGCCCTTAGTACTGTACATGTGAAAACTAGAAATACGACCTCACCTCTCCCTTCTGCCTCCCAACTGCCTCTGTGATACCAAGTGAAGAAACTGTGCTCCAGTGTAATTAGTAGTCATGGCTGGGCTTTGCTCTGTGTACCTAAAGCACTGTTCAGGCTCCCTGTTTGAGTGTTGCTGAGGGATTTGCCATGGAAGACTCATTGGAGAAGCACTTCCCCTAAAATAGTTAGGCTCTGTAGAGACAAATGGAGTCTTGTGCATGGCACAGAGAACAAAATGTCTTTATAAAGTCATTTTACTTCATGCTCCTCTTCAGGGGAGCTGCTAACTGGCACCTCCATATATGCAAAAACTTGGCTCAGGCTAAGGAATCTCTAATTATATTTTAAGAAACAAAACCAAGAAACTGAAGGAGTTTGAAATAAACCTTGTGAACTTCAGAAAATATTGTATCTCTGGAAGCCATCCCTGAATGGGTATTTGTGTTT
The DNA here is from genome assembly GCF_003259725.1 of Athene cunicularia. Taxonomy (NCBI): domain Eukaryota; kingdom Metazoa; phylum Chordata; class Aves; order Strigiformes; family Strigidae; genus Athene; species Athene cunicularia. The sequence goes on along the minus strand of NW_020799092.1, from coordinate 12,132,281 downwards.
CCCAAGGGGATGCAACAAAAGGCGAAAAAATCAAGTCAGATTGTTTTCAGTACTCAAGTTTGTGCCTTCCTTAAAGGTTATCACTATAGTCGCAATTGCTTTGTGTCTTTATGGGAGCTGAAGCCCATCTGGACAAAAATCAGATTCTAGGCTGAAATCGGCAGAGTTAAGATACAGTTATATTAAGTGTTCTATGTGTCTGTCTGTGTTTCTATAAATTAATCTTGTCTGATACTCATCAAATCAAAATGTATAAAATTCAGTGATGAGTTCCAGAACAAAGGGAAGAGGATAAGAATGATTCTTCTAACTAGAAGAGACATTTCAAAGTCCTTTCTGAAAACAGTCACTAGTAAGAAATCCATCTCTCATTGGTTTTAGCTTTCTTGGTATAGTTCACGTTCATTTTCTGAAGTAATTTTCCACTCAAATTTGGCTGTTTTTTAGTGCATTTGTAGGGTGTCTAAAAATAATTTTTTAGAATATTCTCAGTAAATCGAGTTTCTTTATGTCCTTGTGCACAAGGATGTTATTCTAGTCTCTTAAATCCACCATGTCACTAGTAAGTGTTTATTGTGACATTTTCTACTTGCCATTGATTCCTAATATACACTGAATAAGATACATTATTTATTGAAACATGATGGGGGGGGAGAGAATAATTTTCATCAAAGCGCAGCTGATGTGCTATCTTTTTCTGAACGCTGGGTCATGTACAGCATAGAATTTAGAGGGGAAATACTGTCTGGGCTGGGTGCTTGAGGTAGAAGAGGACTGAATAGTTTGATTAGATTTTACTGCTACTGAAACAAAGATTTTGAAACATCAAGATGTTTTAGAAGTTTCGTTTTAGCTGCCAAATTATTAATCTGCAGTAACAATGCTCAAAACCCACCAAATGTTTCATTTTAGCATCTTAAGCATTAAAAGTTTACATTATTTTAATCTGAAATTACTTTCCATTTCATAATTCCTTTTTGGTTTGTCATCACATTTTGTTTTCAGTTTACAAAAAAGAAGAAAAAATGATTCTTAGTAGAAAAAAATTAATGTTTCTTCGGATTTTCCTTACTTGAAATTAAAAAAAAAAGGAATACTCTTTTTTTTTTTTTTTTAGTTAACACAAAGGAATTGTTTATTCTATACATTAGAATGGACTCAGAATCGATATTCCATTCTCTGTCTAGCTTTTCCTGTGACATGAGTCAGCTGGACAAGAAGTTTGGCCTAACCCTGCTGTATTTCTGTCATGGGCTTATCCCTTGAAACCTCCAAGGAATGGTTCCAGGGAATACAGTAGCACAAACCCATGCAGATCTTGGAGTCAGTAACTGTAAAACACAATGATCAGACTTGATTCTGATATTTTGGTTTATAGGGACTCTTACAGCTTTTTCTCCTCTAAAATACTTGCTCCTTGGAAGAAAGGTGCTGCAGATCTGACTTTACATGTCACCTTGGGGTGAGCTCTTTTATTAACTTTTGTTGAAGAATTTTTCTCTTTAACAGCCTTTCCTTCCTTGGTGATGAGCCTTTGCAACGTTTGCTTTCATAAGCCATGTTGCTGTTGGACATAGCATATCTTGTATTTGCATCATGTCTTCAGTCTAGGAATACCAAAGCACTTTATGTATTTGGTTGCACAATATTTTACATTGTATTTTCTCTGGTTTTGTAAGGTCCATATGCATAGGTAATGTTTAGGGATGGAAATTAAATCAATATTTTCTCATCCCTCAACTACAGGACAGTTCCTACACAGACAATGTAAACCAGCAGAGCTGCCATGCTTTCCAACGCTGCTGATGTAGAGATTTTTAGAAGAGGTTTAGTCTTTTATCTGACAGTTCCTTTGAACATTCAAGAAGAGTTTATCTCCTTTCCTGCTTCTTAGTCTCATGTTGTCATTGCTTTGGAAAATCTTCCCACTGCCGTGTTTCGGTTGTTTTGGTTGCTTAGAAAAATGTGCTAATTTTAAAAGGTGATCAAAGCCTGCAGAATATAAACGCCCTGTAACTGCTGAGATCTTGAGGGAGTTTTATTATTATTTTGCCTGTTACACATGAACATCTAGGAAAAAATCCCCAACATCTTTATTTTTAGGCCTTGCTAATTCTCAGTCTTCTCTTAGTTGCAGGCTACCTGGCAACAGTTGATTGCCATGGCAACGCTGCACTGATGAGTGAGGCTCAGCCTGTCTGTTCTGTCTGGGTCATTCTGACAGATAGAGCTTCCGTAGCTTTATGGCCACTGAAGGGCATAATCCGACAGACTGCTCGCTCACTCAAGGTGCTGCAGTGTTGCCGGGGACCTCCTGCCTGCTGTAGAGGTGGAAGGAGAGGGAAGGAAGGAACTTGTTGCCTGGGGTTCAGATTTTTTTGGGGAAATAGTGAGCTATTCCGGTGGAATTCATCACCTCATTTGAGTCATTATTCAGACTCTAGATGCGCTCATTATGTTTGTTCAGTTCACAACAGCAGTTGCACTGATACCTGTTTGTGTCTCTTACTCTGCTTACTAAAAATTATTTTTCTTTTACTCTTTTTGAATTTTTTTCTCAGCCAGGGGTACCCAGCCCATGATGCTAGAAAATGTCATGATGACATTCAGATGGTTCATGCCTGTCATTGTACTTTCTGCAAGACACTAGTGGTAGTTTTGTCACTGATGCTGGAGTTTTACCTGAGACTGTAGTGCTGAGATTGTAAGCCAGAGCAGAATTTTATGTAATGAGGTTAGTGTAATTAATGTAATGTAATTTAATGTAATGAGGTTAAACTAGCATAACAAGAAAGAGCTATTCATCCTTTTGTAAATTGATGCAATAATTAATGCTAGTTCAGAGGTGAGATTTCTTATTATTGTTTACACTTCTTCCACTGAACACTTAAAATGTAAGACTTACGGTTTTCTGGAACCTTGGCTTGAAAGTTTGCTAGAGAAAGTTGTTAGACAAAGCCCCTTCACTCTCCTGAATGTTATGACACATTGCTAGCTTTGCTACCAGATCCGGATTGCTCCAACTTCCCTATCTTGGTTTTAACCTAGTGGAGTATAACTCAGGCCTGACTGCTCTTCCTTGCAAGGTTGATATAATTAGGAAATGATTGGCATCTTTGTGTTAGAAAATGTTTTTATTGAAATTCTTCTCAATGTGGCTTGAGGAGGAGTGGGTGGATCCTGCAGGTGAACAGCTGGTTCACAGCAGCTTTTGACAACAGAAATTCTGCTTTTATGACCATGGAATCTTCCTTAAGTATCGAGGACTGCTAGGGAGAAATGGGATCCACTTTACTGAGTGGGTCAAAAGTGTCTATGCAGGCTGGCCAACTGGGTGAGAACTTTAAACAAGGAGGAATGATGACCCGCAATCAAGTGAGGAAGGGGTGGACTGAGTTAATAAGTAAAGGGTGCAGGATTCTGCAAATGGGAGAAGATTTAATCCACAACACCGAAGGGGGCACACATCAAGCCTATGCATGCAGTAAGGAAGTGCCTACAGGAGAGCATTATAGGGAAAGCTGTCATACCTTTTCTGGGAAACCAGCATGACCGAGTACCCATCTGAAGAGTCTGTCTGCTAATGCACATAATGTATGGAACAGACAGGAGGAATTAGGTGTATGTGTGCAGTTTCAAGGCTACAATCTCATCTGAATTTCAGACATGATGGGATAGCAACTTTGCAATAGGGGTCTGCTGCAGACCCTCTGATCAAGACTGAGGTTGATGAGGTCTTCTTCAGACAATTGAAAGAAGCTCCATATTCAAAGACTCTGGTCCTTGTGTGGGACTTGGACAACCCCAATGTCTGCTGGAAGGGCAGTACATGAGGCCACAAGCAATCCAGGAATTTTCTGAAACACGTTGGTGATAACTTATTTCCAGAGGTGATTGAGGAGCCAACAAGAGGAGTACATTCTGATGCACCTCATACTTGCAAAGCAGGAAGAACTGGTCATGGATGTTAAAGTTGGGGGCCACTTTGGCTGCAGCAGTGGTAGAGTTCAAGATCCTGAGAGGAAGCAATGCAAATAGGAGAATCAAAATCCTGGATTCAGGAGAGCAGACTTTGTTCTGGTTGGGGATCTGCTTGGAAGAATCCTATGGGAGTCATTCCTGGGGAGGAGGGGGTCCAGGAGAGCTGCTTGTTTTTTTCCCCAAGAATCACCTCTTCAAATCTCAAGAACAGTTGACCTCAACATGCAGGAAATAGAAGGTGGCTGGAGGCCTGCATGGATGAACACAAAGCTTCTGACAAAACTCAGATTTTTAAAAGGAATCAGACAATAGGTAGAAACAGGGTCAAGTGACCCAGAAAATCTACAGAAGCACTGTCTAAGCATGAAGTGATGGGGTTAGGAAAACCAAAGTCTACCTGGAGTTGAGTCCAGAGAAAGATGTAAAAGGCAACAAGAAGTGCTTCTACAAGTACATCAGCTGTTAAAGGAAGAGGAGGGTAAATTTGGGCCTGATGCTGAATATGAAAGGTGATCTGTCAGGTGATAGAGGACAAGAAGAGACCTTCTTCACCTCAGTCTTTACTGGTAAAACTGTCCTTCAGGAATCCCAGGCCTGTGAGACTGGTGGGAAAGTCTGGAGTGATGAAAACTTGTTCTTGGTAGGGGAGAATCAGTTTAGGGAGCATGTAAGCAAAATGTACATACACGAGCCCACAGGATGTGATGGAATGTACTCATGAAAGCTGAGAGATGCCTCTGTCATTGTGAGACCACTTTTGATTATTTTTGAAAGGTAACAGCAATAGGGGGGGTTCCTGAGGACTGGAACATGTTGTTGCTTTTTCCTCTGTAGTGTGAAAACAGAGGGCCATACTAATCATAACAATAAAAGGAAAAGTAAATTCAAGAATGCCCTTAAACTGGTAATCAGAAGCTGATTTTCTTTTGGTTTTCCCAAAATCTGAACCTGCTAAACATTCTATGTCAAAACTAAATCAGTGTTACCTACTGAAGAACGTACTGTTTTCCTGGAAAGTTCACTGGTTTCAAAACTTGATTTTCCCCATGGAAGTTTGTGGGAACCGAAAGGCTACTCTAAACAGTCCTCATTTAAATACAATACCCGCTGGTTTGCCATTCCTTTTGGGTTGATGTCAGTGTAACCAAATCGATTAATAAACAATGTGTCATGGAATTCTTTGATGTTGTCACTGCCTTTTTGAATGTGTAAGGGAGCTATGAAGCAGGCTTCCTTAGAGCAGAGGGAAGAGCCTATGGCAGGTGTGCTAATGGCCAAACACAGCAGGTACTAAGTAGCACAGAGCAGAGCCAGCACAAAGACAGATCTAGGACACCAGGCACCCTCCAAAAACATCTGTGAGGGCAAATGCCTCCCAGGGCCTGCCTTCAGAACTCAGTGGGAAGCTTTGCCTAGTACTCATGAAGTGAGTGATAGCATGTCTCTTGGGTTCTACTGAGTTTCCACCAGCATATTCAAATATTCCACATCTTACCTGGGAAAGTAGTATGCCAGTTGATACACTATTCTTGGCAGGTGGATCACTGATGTTTGCCTTGAAATTTCTCATCTTGATTCTGTATTGGTAGGTTTGGGATTTTTTTTCTTTTTTTCTTTTTTATTATCTGCATTTTCATGTCTTAGATTTTCTGAATGTTATGATTTGTTAGGTTCAGCGATACCACTTTGAGGGTTTTGATAAATGTAGAACTGAAATGTTTTTCATTTTTACCCAACAATACACAAATATACACTATTAAAACCCAGATATGCTTCCTGTCATATCACTTTGAGGGCCTGTAGTTGCCCGTAAAAGCACTGATTGGTATTCTCATTTCACTTATCTGTCAGTGGAATAGAATACTCTGCGACTGGTCTGGATTTAGTAATTGTCTTCTCATACCTCTGTTAACAGTAGTAAAATACAGGTGTTAATGCTCAATTCTGTACTTGATTAAAATTCTTGGGTTGGTGCAAACTAGAGGAGTTATGAATTTGTAGAATGTATGTCTTGATTTAGACAATTTTGAGGTTATCTCATTTTTTGACATTTTGAGGGGAATTTGAATGTGCGTGTATATATTACAAGAAATTATAAGATCTAGTTTTTTTACTGTTTGCTTTCTACGACATGTAATTCATGGGTGAAATGCTGTATTATGTTACATGTGAAATATGTTGATGATTATATGCATTTTAGAAGCAGCTGCACTTACTAATTTGGATTGAGTTTTAAAAAAAGGATTTGCTATAAAGCTACAGACAATATTCTGATTGATACTCACTGATTGAGAGTATTGTGTTTAGCACAGTGGAAGTAAAACCAGTTTCTTGGTCTTGGTGGGCTCTGCATTGTTGAACCCTGTGAATGAAATGATTTCCTAAATTAACATAGTGACCTACATATGGGAGATTGCTTTTTAAATAAAACCTGTGAAAGCACGGAGTTATTGTAAATTCCTTAGCTATGCAATATAGCAATCATTACAATCTTATGCCATCAATAATTGATCTTTGAGTTTAGATTTCACTGGTAGATTGCTGAGGTTCTCATCTATAGTATTTGTGGAAGTCATAATAAGTAGGATTTTAAAAATAATTTAATTAGTGCAAAATAATTTAAAAGGTTCAATCAAATATTTATAAAGAGATTCCTTTTTGATCCAAAAATTACAGTAGAGTTTGGAACTACTGGGTGACCTTTGCAGTCCTCTGTAATAATTTTATGGTTTGTTGATCCTATTCAGGTCACTGGAAATGTTAAGGTTATCTTATGTTAAAGACATATTTTATTCATTAGATATCTTCAAGAGTCATCATTTTAACACTTAAAAGCTGAGGTTATGATTTCTGTTGTATCTACTTCAGTTTCAGCACTCCAGAAGTCAGCCTAAGCCCTTAATATAAGGCTTGGGAACATCAGGAGTCCTTTTGGTATCTGCAGAAGTTGTCACTGGAGCACTTAGCAAACTTTGTAGTGGAAAAAATACATCTTTTTTTACTATTAAGAGTGTGGGGGTATCAGAAAGAATACATAAACAAAAGAGAAACCTCTAATCACTCAAATACTCTTCCAGGATAAGAAGTTGGCAGTGCTGTGCTGCATTATGTTCATAGTGGTAAGATAGGAGGTGACTGACATTTTTGGAAGATAGGGAGGTCAGGATAAGTTGCTGTGATCTTCACAAGAGATACTTCTTTTAAAGTTGAGATTATTCATTCTTTATTTTAGCACATAACTCAGTTTTGGGGATAGACTTTATGAATGTTCATGTAGCTTTTTCCAGATATAATTACCTTGCTGACATAGTAAACACTTCATTCTCTCAATAACATAATCTGTCCAACAAGTTACTGGCAGGATGGAAGATCTTTTCGAATACATCCAAGCTACAACTCTTTTTGCAATCACAGCATTGTTAAAAGTAGCGGCTTATAGTTCATCATTCCTTTGGGAATAAAAACCTCAAAAACTTAGATAAAAATACAGCTATTACAAATAGGACTGTTGTCAAGGGAAGGACCGTTGTCCAGGCAGGCATTTAGAAATACATTCAGAATTGTCATTGTGACTGAGCCCAAGTTCTTGAAACTGCATGCTTGAAAAATAAGATGTGTTGTTTCTCTCTCTTTTCTGTAGGCCTGGCAGTGCCTTTCTGTCAGGAGATTCCCCTGCCAACCACCTGCAGCTTCCTACCAGTTCTTTCTGAATTCTACTTTGTCCCACTCTGCCTCTTTTATCCTGAAGCCTCTCACCGCAGCTGGGATATAAATACACATTGCAAATATAAAGCACTTTGAAACTGTGGGGAGCACTTAAGAGAGGAGAAGCATATGGGAAAGTTTTAGGCAGAAACAGAACCTGAGGTGCATTCCAGCAGTAGCTTTGAGGGAGTTAAGCAACAAAAGCAGAAAACAGGATACATTGGGATTGATATTTTTAATTCTTTCTCCATTAAAGTCACTGGGAGTATAACTTGCCTAAAGAGAAAGCCAGTGGGCCTTTATGATTCACAGTGCTAAAAAGAGGAATAAATACTGAAAGTCTTTGGGAGAATGTGTCTATGCATCTCTTCATTGTAAATTACAATTATGGAGGAGAGCCTGAATCCTTTTATTTTTAACTGTGAAGGGTTGACAGTGTGTTATGTAACTTCAAAATATTGCCCTTACACTTTCCTTGAACATCTTCCTTAAAATCTAGGATCAAAAGCAATGAAAGAAAATTACTTTGCTGTGTTGTATCATCTGTACTGTGTGCTCTGTAAGCATCATCAGGCTGGACTGAATATGCAATGCTGTATACTGTTGCTATCACAGATAAATTTTTGCAATCAAAAATTTTCCCTTTCACAAGATGAAAAAATATTTTCTTAATGTTCATTACAGCATATTAAGACATTAGTGCTCAGATCCTTTCAGTGCATTAGACAGAGCATTCTCATTCTTTTTTCTCATCAGATGAAATAATTGGTTATCTGAAATTGCATTACCTTCAGATAAAACAGGGAGGAATATGGGCTCAAGCTCTGACAATCAAGGCTTACTTTAGATAATGCAGTTAACCACTTGAAATAGCAGAGTGAGACATCTGAGCCATTGCCACATAGCAAACCAGCAGAAGACAGGGCAATGTTTTTGTCTTGTTCTGCAACACGGCGTGCCTATTTTTGAGACAAAACCTGAGGCAAAGGTCAGTCTCCTTGTGATAGACTTTCAAGCTGACTTTGCATTAATAGGTGAGAGAGATGAGAACTTGTTAAGAAGCAATAAGAACATTGTATTTTCATGAATTTTTAGATTTTATGTGGAATCACAGATGTTTGTGGCACTCTACAGGCAAATAAAACAACAGGTCCTGACACTGAGGAATTAAGACCGTAGTGAAATGTTACGTAGTAAGGGACGACAGTATTCACAGGGAGATTAGAAGAAAATGTTTTCACAGGAGTTGAAGTATCTTGAAATGTGTGTATTACACACATTCTGATGTTTACCTAGTAAAATTTCTAAGCAAAGCTATACTTAATACCATACGATTGTAACTGGTGTCCCAGAATGAATGTTGAGCTGAAGGTCATTAATGGAAAGATGCCTGAAAAATGTAGAGCTATCAGGTGTTTGAAGATGAAAAGATGAAAGACAGGATCTGGGAGATGGAAAACTGCAAGCAATGGGGAAGGCATGATAGAAAAAAAAATGTGTTCTGCTAATCACCAGCAAGTAAGATTCAGACTAATGATATGTCCCCGAAATTTTAATTTTGGTTGCCATCCATGAATGGAAATAAACTGTTCATAGAAAAGAAGATCTTCTGCAGAGATCTGCTCTTTCTTAAGAAATGCTGCTTCCTGTTTGATAGCTGTAGTGCTGAATGTCTTAAAAAAGACTTCATGGTGATGTATAGTTTGCCTTTTTTTTTTTTTTTTTGTGGATCCAAGTGCATGTAGAGCGAGGGTTGAATTCAAGGCATTTTTGCATGCCTTGTACAGTATTTGGACTTGGGCAAGAGAGAAAGTGAAATTATCAATTAGCAGAGTTTTATGTACCACAAAATTGTTAGTGTTTGTCATTTGCTTAGCAGTACCTCTATATTGAAGTGAGAGATGGCAAATGGAATGCTGATGGTATATTGCAAATAAAATTCTGAATTTAAGTGGACTTTGAAAGACAGTGGGGACTGACTATCAGGTGTAGTTTAGTCAAAGACATTCATCAACTTTAGGGGGCTGTGGTTAAGATATGTGATTTTTCAGATAGGAGTGCTGAACTGGAACAACATAAAAATATTGACATAGATGTCCTTTTTCCAAATGCATTTCAGAACTCAGAAATCTTTTAATCTTGATTTTTCTTTTTTTAATCAATCTGTCCAGAGATGCTCCTGAAGATTTTCAGAATAAACCCATGTGTTGTGTTTCTCTGATAGGCTTAATTTTCCAAGTTAATAATTTTAGCTATTTTAGAACGTATCTAAATACATTTGGTGTGTAAAAATATGCTGGAATGCCTATTTTGTGCTGCCAAGGTATATTTCTTAACTAAGAGTAATCAAAATCTACCAAATCCATTTTATTGCATGATAACAAAGATAATCTCTAAGGAAAGTCAATCCTTTCCCCCTCCATGTGCACAGGAAAATGCTACTTCCATCAGTCCTGATTTCCTTAATCAGTTTTGACTTGGTCATTATTTAAACAGACACTTTACTACACATTGAAGAAGGAACAAATAAAAATGTAACTTTCCTCTGGAGACTGCTTCATGGTAATTTAATACAATGAAAGTGTGTTTTGGGATTAGGAGAGAATTCCATTGGAAGAGATGATGTGTTTTTGAAGTGAAGAAAGTACAGTTAGCTGTCACGGAGTCATTCTCAGCAACAGTTTGCATAATAATAAATAGTTTACACTTCTGTAAGCCCTTTCAGTCAAGAATCATGAAGTGCTTTATGAAAAAGGCCACATATTATTATTCACACTCTGCAGATAAGAAATTGAATTAAATAGTATTTGAAGTGCAGGTCAGAGGTCTCAAATGAAGCAGGCATATCCAAGTTCACAAACAAACTTCCTTTTTAAACTGTGAGACCATCCTGCCAATCCTTATGACACTTCTTTTTAGCACACAAACTTTAGCAGATTGCAGTGAGATTTTTCTAAACTGATAACCATTTGGGCTTTATGGTGGCTGTTCTTAATTATGCAAATTTGCAATCATGCACAAACTGAGATTTAGGACTAGTCGGCAATTATATCTTTTCGAAGTGCTGCCAGGCAGTCATCAATGCTTTTAGATGACTGAACAAATTTATGCTTGGGTGATTGCTTGACCTCTATTATATGAGCTGGTTTCCCCCCCCCCCCCCCCCCC
>NW_020799092.1:11995011-12121377 GCF_003259725.1 Athene cunicularia | reverse complement strand
CCCCCCCCCCCCCTTTACTGTCCTGATAGCTCTTAGGTTTACTTAGGAGTTTTTCAGTGCATCTTTTATGAGTTTTGGTATCTTTACATACAATTTAATTTAGTTAAACATTTCAGTCACTACTTTCCACACAAGAAAATTGCATAAATTTTACTTTACCTAAGAATGGCTGAAGCTGAATCCATCAAGAAAAGTTAAATTCTTGCTTCCTTCTAAGCAGTTGCACAGCACTGCTTTTGAATGGACATTATCAGATTCAAATTCATGGTTCAGTATTAAAGACAGGAGATCTAACTTACCAAACCAGCAAAACTTAGGAGCCAGAATTTTAGTCTAAACTCCTGATATACCTTATTTGAAGTTACTGGAAATGCATGAGAGCAGATTAGTGTTCCCTTCCCACCATTAGCATCCTTGAGCTTCACTCTCTTCTTTCAGTTGAAAGCATATTATATGTCTTTGGTTTACATTCTCCTAGTTCTACATCTGTTGGTGGTTACTTACTGTTACTGTTTTATTGCCCTCAGTTCTCTTGCATTTGTCTTCTTTGTCCATTTAACATCATAATATCTTTTAGACAGGGACTGTCTCAGCTGGTGTAGAAATATGATCTCTGAAGTGATGAGAATTGAAATTCTATAAGCACTTTCAGTAGTAAAAGATAAAGCTTCAGGAAAATTAATAATTCCTGCATCTTAGCTGATATGGAAGGATACCATTCAGACTAAAACTTCTGCAAAATCTACTCAAGAAAGCACTTAAGCATTTGCTTCAGTCTCTTTGTAGGACTGCTGCACAGGCCAAAAGTTAATCATATTCTTAAGCACTCTTCTGTATCCAGAGCTTGAATTATATTCTGTTGCCGTGTGATTATTTTTGCAAATGAAAACCTGAATTAAAATGGAAGTTTTCATTACTAATATCCTTTGTTATTTGGCAAATTGTACAGAGAAGTCACTGGAGAAATAAAAGCCAAAAGGACACGTAAAGTGGCATAATTGACAAACACCGAGAGCCCCACTGTGACTAAATCTCATTAACATTGTTGTAGAACTGAAATGGGTAATCTCTTTTCTGATTTCCATTTTGCATGTAGAGATAGTTGTCATGTACATTAGTAGCAGAGCAGAATCCCAGCCATGCAGTTTAAGTATTTTCTTTATTTTATCTGAACAGGTCTATTTATGCCCTGTATTGTTCACTTGTACCCAGCAAAGTATAATAACAATGAGGAAATCAGTTCTTAAAAACAACAAAGCAAGAATCCTTCCACATCACTGAGGAGGTTTTTGAAGCTGGGTAAAAACTTTGTTCTGAAGCCAAACTGAACTGTGTTTGACCTATGCATCAGTAATAGCTCTTTGCTATTAGTCTGTTAGTTTTATGAACTTCAAAAATTAATTTTATTGGCTACAAGCAGGCTACAAGATCCAGCATCTTGATATGACCATGGTTAACTAATTTGATGGATGACTAATTTACTATTATATGATAGTGATTTGTTAGATGTTTCGCCATCCAAATGTATTGTTCCATATAAACAAGGCCCCAGTAGTTTGAAATGTTAAAATAGATCAGTATGTAAAAGATCAATGACACATCTGAATACCATCTCAATATACAGTTCATCACCTAGATTTCAATTCTGTATATGCATGAATGTAAAATATAAAATATGTATGAGGTATCCTCACAGACTTGTAAACACAAATCACTTTGTCATTAGATAAGCATTAGCAGTCTGCATTCAATTCAGAGAGCAACCTGATCTCACATAAGATTAGGTTATTCTTAGTGAGTTGATAGCATCTGGGATTAGGCATTCTTTTTCATTCGTGGAAAACTGAAAAGAAACACTCATTCATCATTAGAGATGATGGTTTCTGTGGAGCTGTATTATTATATAAACCTACCAGAAATTAATTCACAAAGGATGCCTGCAGAATACTGCCACAGGAAATGAGGGCCGGGGAGACCTTCTGCACGGTTCTGTCAAGTTACGGGTACCAGGAGTCAAAGCAACATGCCTATCTGCTTGTTTTCATGGGTACACGTAGAGAATCTGCTGAACAGACCTTTATGTTTTAATATGATCTTTCCCAGCTTTTATTTATCTGTTACTCTGCAGTCTACAGGTAGTGTGTTGAATTCGCTGCTATGGTAACTTAGGATCTAAAGCTAGCAGAAATTTTTCTATTTAAAGATTTCCTTTTGCCATTGCCATTCTCTCCATACTTTTACCGGAGTCATATTCTGGAATTAGATTAACAAATATGTAAAAATAAATTAAAATTCTGGTTTTTTTCAAGTGAGAATTAACTAGGCCAAGAAACAGTTGGATAAATTAATCCAGACTGAGGAAGCTGAGGTACAGAAATGTTTGTTACATGTCTCCAGTGATGTGGTGCTGTGACATTATCAGAAAAGGGTTCTTTCAAAGGTCTGCAGGGAAAAGACAACACTAAGAATCATATTTACAGATCAGAGGGATATCAGTAGGGAATCTACGGCATATGTATCAAATCTCAGAGTTTACAGGATTGATGTGGACCGACCTTTATTAACACAATAAGCTTAAAAGCAACTATGCTAGCATCTCCTCATTTGGTTCTCTTTCCTGGGAAAATAAGTAAGCAGAGTTCACAAATTCATTTGCAAAATCTTTTCAATTTCAATAAAAAAAAGAATGAACTTGTTTAGGAGATGGAAGAGGGTCCAACTCTTTATTCTTCCAACCTAATTAATCCACAAGTAAAACCAGTTTTAAAAAAAACACCCCAAAACCTGACTCCCTGGAAGTTGATAAAAATGAGGGATGAAATAAAACAGGAGGAAAAAATACAAAATTGTACTAAAACACATTCCCTAAACAATTCTATTTTAGAGGAAAACTAATCAAGAAGAATAATCTTAACAATGTATTTATTACTTGATAATTTAAAAACAGATGCTGATAAATTTAAACCTGCAATTTCCAGTACTGTATGCTCACATTAGCATGAAATTGAATCAGTCTTTTTCCTGCCTCTATTCTGTCTGTATTCTCTACAACTAGATTATCAGTCAGAAATAATCCTTGTTTCATAATGCTTTCCTCGCTGTTGTACAAGTCCTACTGCACTTCACAGTGAGGCAAAATTTGCTTTAATTCTGATCTGGTGCCAGAATGCTTACTAGCTTACTAGAGGAAATAAGACAATTTTATTTTTCTTCTTTTAATAAACTTCCTAAGATATTGAGATAAATTTTATATCAAGACAACTGCTTCCAGTCATGACAGCTGCATTTATCTTTCTGCAAATCTTATTAATATTATTTGATCTGGACTTCTGAAGCAATTGGAAATGGGCAGAAATTATGTCTCCTGTCCTGTGAGATGCTACAGTGTTTAAAATATTGACTCATTCTGTAGATGGACAAGTCCCTCAAAGTAAAGAAAGATGCTCCTTCTAGAGCAGTAGGGCAGGCACTCATTTTCCATGTTAAGGTCTGTGCTTTCTTGGAGCAGATTTTAACCTTCCTTTCTCTTTAGAATATAACAAGTTATTTTCTTCTTATCTAGATTTCTCTTACTGCCAAACTGAGCTTGATTGAGCCATTCTCCTTTTTTGGGTCTGAGAATAGTTGTTCATTTGAAGTTTTGGCTTCAACTTATCAACATCTTTCTGGAAAAAAACCCAAACAAATACTTCATTCAGAAAACTTCAGCCAGCTTTCAGGGATACTATGGTTGAAATGTGTTCTCTCTGGTGACCAGAGTCAGACTTTGGACAGGACTCTTTGTCTCTCACATGTTGTTTTCCCTGTGTAATGGAGATCGTAACACCTGCCCGCCTTATATAGAAATTGTGAGGGTGAACGAATTTATGTTCCTGCCTTGCTAGATGTTCTTCCTAAAGCTAAATGCTGCCTGAGAATGGCAGTCCTGACCTTGAAATTGGATGTAGTACTGTTATAGGCAAAACTTACACAGAGCGAACGTGCCAACCTTCTATTTATCACTTACCCAGCTGTTTTGCTAAATTGCAGCTCCTTTAAAATTACACTCTAATTCATCAATAATTCAGTAGTGAAGTCTTACGAAGAAAATACTAGATGCCATTTTGAATAGCTCCACTATCAAATGATAAGCTGTTCAGAGAAGAGAGTGGGAATACTGCTGAGAAACTGTGTCTCTGTTACCAAGGGAAATTCAGTTAACATTAGAGAAAGCTACAACACAACAGGGCTCAGGAGATTGTTTCACAACAGACCTTTGGTAGACACATAACAGAATGAGGGAAAGGGAGCGGGAAGCCTGTGGGGTAAATATATCGATGTGATCTTCTTGCAGCTTTGCAGGCTTATCTGGTTATTTAAAGCCCACACAAGAAAAGCAGATCAATGCATAAACCAGCGTATTGCGCATGAGCGCAGGGGCTGGCATCCCGCCACGCTCTGCCAACGCTGCAATTACTCAGTGTGTGCTAAACAGATGTGTGTGGTATTCCTTTAGATCAATGCTAGGCTTAACTCATTCGTGGTGGCTGGCACAGCACAGGGCCTGGGCACAGGGGGCTGGTTCTCCACACCTGCGTGCAGGTTTGTCCTATCTGCTGAGTGCACCTGCTGTAGAGGGGTGGTTGCAGCAACGCGTTTACTTTTTCAGTTTTGCTACGGTGGCGTCATTTCAGTAGGACTTGCTGATATTTTGGAAGCCTGTCCTCTCCTACTCCCTCTTTCTATGCCTGTTTTACTGTATAGCTGACTAAACATTTGTAACTATGTTTCTGGATACCAGCATGGGTGAACCATATGTATGCATTAATGCTGTAGTAGCACTTAATGGATGAGACAGTGCCTGTTAAATCATGGCTAGATTAAATGGATTAAATAATTGCAAATAACTAACTTGTACACCTGCCTTTTGGTTTGCACTGAAGTTCTGACGGGATTTTAAGCATAAATATATTTTTGAAAAAGATCTCAATGTATTGTAAATTTTCTTTTAAAGAAAACATATTTATGAGATTATGAGAGAACTTTGGTCAAAAATACTGTATGATTGTAGCTCCAGCCTTTTTTATGATAGAAAATGAAGAAACCTTCTCACAAAACAGTTTTCAATGCAAAATATCTGAACCCTGGAACCCACTCACAGTTCCCTGCAACACTGCAAAATCAGCTCCAAGGTGGAAGCTGCACCACCCATGGCCTGTACAGGCCTGGGCACTTCCATACAAAATAGGAGTCTTACAGAAGACAGTCATCTTCTTTTTCAGTTCTGGTTGTGCTTACTTGTCGGCTTGATCCTGGTGATGCTGGTCTTCTGTCAGACATATTTCTTTCCATGACCACCCCTTAAGTCCCTGTTCTTTTTTGAATCTACTTCTTTTTCCCTTGGGCTTCCCAGCAGATTTGGTTCTGGTTCCATAGCTTAAAAAGAACCCCTAGACTCCCTGGATTGGGTAACAGCTGCATTTCTTTTCTAGGGACCACCTTGTAGCTCTGAAATAAGTCGCTCTGTGCAGGTGCTATTTAGTTCTTGATGGGATAAACTCACCTTTGCCTCAGAGCCTTAGGGCCACTATCAGTGACTATATATATATATATATATGCTAATCTGTAAGAACAGTAGCCCCATCCTGCCTAGACTATCATTTTGATGCCAGCAGAATCAGAGTAGTGCTCTTATTTGTAAAGCACTCTCCATTTCTTGTTTTATTCTGTTTGTTTAAACAAGGAATTGTTCGTTTAAACATAAAAATCCACTAGTACTAAATAAATAACTATTAAAATA
Source organism: Athene cunicularia (assembly GCF_003259725.1). Classification (NCBI taxonomy): domain Eukaryota; kingdom Metazoa; phylum Chordata; class Aves; order Strigiformes; family Strigidae; genus Athene; species Athene cunicularia. The sequence continues at coordinate 12,115,598 of NW_020799092.1, read as the reverse complement.
CAAACAGATTAAAAACAAAGGCAGCGTCTTACTATCCCTCTCTCTCCTACACATTCACAAGCTCAGAAGGGAGGCTGGGAAAGACATAGCATTAATAAACATAAGGCCAACAGCAATCATTAAATAAATATAATTTTTAAAATCCCCTTGATATTTAAAAAATGCTGAAGGCTTTTTTAAAATAAAAAATTAGTAGGGATATAAGATGAAATGGGTGCGGTAGAGTAGTGAATTCCACTGTCAAGAAATCAGCCACAATGAAGTGCAGAGACCCACCACTTCAGCAGACAGCAGTGAAATCTCTGGAACAAGGATGATGTCAAGTCAGTACAGAGGTTTCTATAGGGTCTTTCCAGTTGGGGCTTTAAAGCTTAATGAGATCACCTTCAAGTCAAAATAACCACTGAGCAGCCCACGGAAAGCACTCAGGACAGGCTAAATCTGTCATCTCTTTGCTGAACAGAAGAGCAGACAGACTAATCCATTCCAAACAAGCTACAAGCTTCGGAGCTGCTCTGCAAAGACAGAATTACAGCACCTCCAGCCATGTGGTGACCATGTAGGATAAGTAAGGGCACAGCATATGCAAACCACGCAACCAGAAAAAACATGTTCAATCGTGGATTCACATCTCTTTCCCGAGAGAGTCAAAACCAAATCAGCTCACTTGCTTTCAGCTTCTGTGAAACATTGGATGACCACAGAAGAGGGAGTGAGTAAGGGAAGTGATAAATTGTCCAGTTCCAAACTGAAGTGCTGGCCTGATATATTCAAATCACCTGCAGCTTTAAAGAAAATAATACCTTTTTTCTACACATACTGAGGGTTGTAGAGTGGAAGGTATTTTCCAAATACACAGAATGTGAAGACTCCTGAGAATGATAAGACTCAAGACACTTCTTATTTGTTCTAAATAGCTGACAGATCGCTGAACAGTGATATGTATAACAGCAGCTTGTGCAAAAGTAGTGGAGCAAGCTTTAAAACTATACATTGGTTAGCAATAGCTCTTTAATCACAGCAGCACAGAGTCAACTCAAGCTAAATGCCCAAGTATTTTCTGAGCTTCTCCGGAAAGCTTTGCAGCTTGTTCGGCATTCTGAGATTCCACAGACGTTCTGGTAGCTGAACATCTGTAATCTATATTCAGGCATAACTGTGAACACGGCTGTGTGTATATCTGCATACACAGAAACTAGTATATGTTGTATCTACTTCTGAAAACGTAGTTCATAGATTTAGCACCACCTTAGGAGTGTTTTTTGCTGCCGACAGTTAATGCATATATGGAAATCTCAAAGTAGTTTGTTTCTTCTCCTGAGAAATGTATGTCGGAATGTTTTGCAGTTACTTTGAGCGCACATGTAGTGGAAACTCAAAGTTCTTCCAAATGAATGTGTTGGTGGTATTCCTGGCATCACATAGGGAGTACCTGATAATGAAGAGCATTGCTGCTTGTACATGGTGTGAATCCAGATAATTCAGTTATTATAGACTTTTTACATCTAATTGACTTTTAGTGTACCTACAAAATGGAAATACATTATAGAGCATCTCCATTTCACTTATAAAACCAATAGCCAGTTTTCTAGTCTATGTCTTTTGAGAATTCTTAATTGTCTTCCATAATTAGATATTGGGAGTGTAAACAATTATATGCAATTACAAGAGTTTTTTTAAAATACAAGGTATGCTGTAAACATCTAGGAGTTAGGTTACTGCAGCAGTGTTTCGTATTTTTCCTTTTGCATCGAATTTTACTTTTGTAATTCCTATTTCTTGTTCAGTTCTGCATTATTTTCATAAAATAAAATATTAACAAACATAACAATGTCTAACTCTTGCAAATTATGTGGTCCCTATGTTTTTTAATCAGTGAGTAGGATATCAAGACACTCCACAGGGGGATCACAGTTTTTAATGTAGAATAGTTGCTCTTCTGTAGAATCTGGAGAATCACAACCCATAGTTTTCCTGGGTTTTGTGGTTTTGTCTTCCCCCACAAAAATTCCACTAGTAAGACCTCACTGCTATGCTTTCAAAAAACCTCACTTACCTGAAATATTCTGCAAGTTGAGCAACACTTATTTTATCCTCCAGAGCAAAACCGGGTAAAAGCATAATTATCCCAAGGTATTTTTGTTGAAATGCAGATTTCATACTATTCAGTCTATTTAGATGCATGCAAGATTTGAACTCCATAGTAGTTTGCCTTGAGTATTTAATTTGGAATGACAGTAACTCTCATTTCTATCTGAGATTCATTACACAACTGGTGGGAATCGTCATAGTATATCTAACCTCACACATACTCCTTAGATGAACTATCAACTGGAAGGCTTGGGTACAAGTCTTATAGTCACACTCATTCATCCCTGCTGGTTTTGAGGGTCTAGTAATCTCATCAGTCCATCCTGCCTCTCCCAGTGAATAGATCATCCAAGCTTTTGAGCTGTAGAAAAGTTACTCAAGCAGAAGATCAGATAATATTTAGACAGCCACATAATATCAGTGCTCTGAAGGACATACTCAGCTGTAGGAAGGAACAAATTAGTTCAAATAAGCCTTAAATTGGACTTGATGGGCCATAGAGACAGATCTTTGTCCTGAGGTACTTCACATTGTTGCTGTTGCTTTATAATTTATGCTCAAGCATGCGTTTTTGTTAAATCCCCTTCTCTTATTCTCCTCTTCCCCCTGTGCATAGCAGCTGATTTCCATAGTAGTTATTAGGGCATGAACAGGGAAGACTTTGTATCCCATGATGGATGCGTCAGTGCAGCGTGCAAAGCACATGCTATATATCACACTTCTATTCCACTTTTTCCCCTAAATTCCTTGCTGCTGTAATAGTGTAACCATATTTCACTACAGTTAATAACATGCTCTAAATACAGCAGGCTCTCCTTGCATCAGTAATAAGACCTCAGCTTTTTTTTAAAGGATGGTTTTAATATTAGCAAGTAGCTGCTCCTGTGATGTTTTCAATCTGTTGCTAATCTGTAAGTACCTGCTCCTGTCAGTGGCTGAGGGCCTTCTGTGTTATGGGTAGCGTGCTCAGCTTCCATTGATTTCAGTGGAAGCTGAGGATAATCAGTACCCGGCAGGATAGCCCGTAAGTGAACGTTTCAGGCAGTGGGATCGCAGAAGGGTAATCACAGTGCTAATGAAAGCAATAGGTGGCTGTCTGTGAAGTATAGTTTTTTACACTGAGTTTGTCTTGAGAGATTAAATTAAAAAAAAAAAAAAAAAAAAAGCATGAGAGAAGTTTATTCATATTTCAATTTTCTCAAGCTGCCATGCTAGGGTTGCTCAAAGAAAAAGTCACCAGTGTTCTTAGACACAGGGGAAAGAGTATCTTCCCATTGGCTAATAGCACAATTATTATGACAGAAATAAAAAATATCCCCCCCAAACTTAGCTTGAAGCAGGATAAAAAATTTCTAGCAAGAGCATTACATGTCAGTAATAAGCAGTAGAAAATAATATTTTCTAGTATGAGGCATTTAACAGGCTTAAGCTAGATGTTGCTGATGAGTACTGCCACCTCTGGTAGCTTGTCTGTCCAATAGTAGAGAGCAGGTGGGGACACAGTAGAATGATGTAAATCTAACACTGAAGAGAACATTTTTAGGATGGAACTAGAGGGTTAAATAGATATAATGACAGGAAATCATAACAGCATAATTTTAGACCTGAGGGGAATAGATTGTGGATCAGAGAAATGGTGGGAACCCTATTGTTGACACATTTAAATATAGACGGGGCAAAATGTTAATAAATGTACAATAGGGAGCAATTTGACATTGTGCTCAAGGAAATGGAAAGGATGCAGTAATGAGTCTTTTAAAAAGGGCTGTCAGGTTCTGTAATATACTTTATTGTGAACTTTATTTAACCTTAAATGTGTTTATACTTAATATAAATACAACAAGATTTGTCCTATTTATCAAAGCAAATATTAGTCTCTTTTTTTTTTTTTTTCCCATTCAAAGAGTACACTTTTGAATTCAACCCACTGTCCTTGGTTGTCTTGTAGGGCATAGGGCTCTCTGCTGACTTACACCTAGTGAGTGCATAGACAGTAATAATTTATCTTTTTGTACCTTAAAAGCACTAACCAGTTTTAGTAAACCACTCAAAAGTAGCTCCAAAGAAGCCAATGGCATTCAAATATGGCCCTCTGAATCTGAAAACCCACTGAAACTGTGGAAGGGAGGAATGTTTGTATGGAAGCAGTCATTGGGATCTGTTAGATATTGGTCTTAATATTTTCTGAACCTCCTGTCAGTATCCCATGGTCATGAATCACCTAATACTAACCTGTTGAAAACAATCAGCGTTATCAAAAAAGGCCTTTTTAATTTGCAGGCAAGACAGCATGAGAGTGGTGGAGCTATCTGAGGAAAAGACACTTTCAAATGAATATATTTTTTATGTGACTGAGTTGTGCTAATTTAGTTTATCCTTTTAAACTCAAGCAAATCTTCAGAAAATTGTGTTTGCTTTAGTATAACATGTTGAAAGATAATTAATAGTCCTTGACATTGAAGTTGTAGGTCAAGTGTAAGAACTTAGAGCAAGTACCTTTCTACTTACATATAAAAATAATTTGTATTTGGTACTGGTTTTTATCCTGGAGGAGGTTCATATATTTTGCAGATATCATACAAGTGATAAGGTCTTTGCTTCTTACTAATAGGAATTTATTGTTTAAAAATTGTTGGCATACAAAATGTCCTCGACATTTTAAAGATATAGGGGAAGTCAGTCATTGTCCAGAGAGTTTTTATGCTAATAATAAACATGGTGCAGCAAGGGAGACATGCTAAAATGAGGTTAACCAGTCTTAAGGTTGTAACATAGCTGAATAAAAGTCTTTAATGTAAAAGTCTAGTAAGAAAATATTTCTCTCTACTTTGCCTCAGTTTACTGAAATAGAGGATATCCTTCTTACTAATTCTTACTACTCACTCTGATATTTCACTTCTCAGCACATTCTTCCTGCTAATCCTCTCCCTTCTGCTAGCCACCAAGCTAGCCACTTCTTTTGGGACACTACCACAGGCCTTGCTGAGTGAGGAACATTATAGATCATAGCTGAAATTCAAAAGTGAGGAGTTCAAACCAGATTATAAACTATTATCAAAATTTTAATACACACCAAAATTCTCTGCCTTTCTGAAAAATCTATGGCTTGGTTTACAATTGGATGAGTTCATGAGAGAGCTGGCAAATTGTAGATGATATCTGAAAACTTTATAGCAAATCAAAGGGAATTACCTTTCTGTGATATTGTATGTTTTGAGATTTATAGTCACAGTGCTTGGAAGGAAATCCGTTCTCTTGTTTATATTTATATTTATATTTATATTTATATTTATATTTATATTTATATTTATATACAAAAATTACATCTATAATGTTCAAGATCTCTAAATTATATACAGCAAAGATTTATTTTCTGCATCTCTTTCTTAAAAGATTTGACTGGATTACATGGTAGGAAGTCTCCTTGAACTTCTGATACTTATCAACAAGAGAAGACAAAGTAATTCTGATCAGAGGTATAATAGCATGATTTTAACCCAAGAAGCAAAGATACCAAGTATGCCACTGAGCTTATTTTTGAAGAAAGCAAGCACTGACACAGTTCAGTATCACAGTTCCATGAACAGACAGTCCCCTGGAAGAAGACTTGTGGAAACCTAATACTCTGTCTCTTATTTAAGTTTTATTTTACAGCACTCCTTACCTCTCTTATGGTCATACCTTTTCATAAGAGAATATTAGATAAGATCCTGTGATTAAAAATAATGGTATCGAAGAGATTTTCTTTCTTTTAAACTGAGTTGGCATTAAAACTTGAGTTGCTCATCCTAAATAGAAAGGAGTGAATATTCCGCTTTTCTCACTTCTCAGGAAGCGAGCGTCCCTTGACTTAGTTCTGAAGCGGAAGAAATTTTTTTTTGTGTTGGAAGGGCTTTGGATCTATAAACATTTGATCCATGGTCTCGGTTGATGTCTGGGATGAGGGCTCTTCTAGGTGTTTTCACCTGGCATATTTCAGTATTGAGGGCTGAAGTAATATCTGCCTTACCAATATCATGCCTACATGATATGATTGATGTATTGAGGTGCACATTACCACTGCAGCTGTAAAGGGGTTTTTATGGGTTTTATGGGGATTTCTGCTTTGGCAAACATGGAGAGAGAGGGTAAGGGCAGGCAGTTTAACCTGCTCTTCAGCAAGTCTGATGGAGCTGAAAGTGAATTTGTGAGCATGTACTCCAGTGCTTTCAATTATTTCCTAGATGCACCTAAAGAGAAGGAGAAAGGTTTGAGGATGCTTCTAAGCTCAGGACCAGTTACTGTCAAGTGTGAAAGATATGTGGGGGGGGGAAAAAACTGAACGGTGAAGAACAGCCCCACTTTGTGGAGGCATTACATAGGAACAGGGAGAATGTTTGGGATGGGCAAGTGTTGGTAGCTGTAGTTAAAGATGGGCAGGAAATTGGGGACATCCTGATTTCACAGGACACTGTATCAGTGCAAGACTGAATAAAAGGCTGTCCATTGCTAAATAGTGATTTCTGTAGCAGGGACAGAAGCAGACTGAGGAAAGAGTAGACGAGATTTAATGTTTATTGTATTCTGTACTTTACATCAATTCTAAAAACATGTGAAAACAACTGTGTAGCAGCCAATTCTTTGTGTCACCTCCTGTTCACCTGCCCTAGGAATGTTTTCATTAAATGACCTAGATATATTAATAACATCAATTCAAAATAAAGGAGCGGGAACATAACTGTGTGTGTGAATTCCTTAGCTGCCAGGAGGAGAGGGACAAACAAACCTACAATGGATACCCAGTTTTGTTTTTCTTTTTCATAACATAATTGCCGTTTGTACAATCTTGTTTGAAAGAACTTTTGCTGCTTTTGAGAACAGTTGTTAGACACAGCTTTGTTGCATTCATGTTTGCATGCTGGTTGACACGCAGTTGAAGGAGGCAACCTCAGTCTGTCAGAGCAAAACCACCATATCTCACCCTCATTTGCATTCTATGTGCCATGTTTCAATTTTCCATCATTAAATAATAATTTGTAGCTATGTAGAATCTTTTATTAGGGATCTCAGAAAACTTTATGAGTACTGTATGAATGAATGGAGCCACAAAACATGCATGTGAAGTACAACTAGGTAAGAGTCATTATCTTTGTTTTATGCAGGAGCAAGATAGGATATTAAAGCATAGGCAGATTAAAGCTCTGAATTTCGCCCCCAAATTGTGAAGGCACTATCTCATAGCAAAGCAGTCAACTGTTGAACATGTATATTTGCAAAGAGCTGATATATGTAGATGCAGGTAACTTGAGTGCAGTTTCAAACTAAAACCTTTTTTCCTCAAGGTTATGTAATGAGTTTAATCAGAGCGAGGAAGAGAACTGATGTCTTAAGTCTCCCTGTACTGTGTTTTAAACATGGAGCAATTCATCCTCCTTGAAAGACTGAAATTAATAGGGAAGTTGATATGTCCCTGTGAGGATTAATCCTACTCAGAGCCTCACATAGGCTTCTCTGATTTGTTTTTTGTTTGCTAAACGTTTTTTTTCTCACATTGTCTTTTCAGTTGGATTGTTCCCCACTGAGTTAAAAATAAATGTCAAATAATATGACTTAAAGAAAAATCTCTGTGTTCCAGAACTGTCTGCTTTCCCCAGGAAATACTAGCCTATTAATAAAGCAGAATGAGGGATTTTGCTTAGGGAGCCATCATGAAATAAGAAGTGTGTATAAATACATACACAAAAAGACACATACAAACCCATTAAAAGAGCATTTCATTTGGACAGGATCTACTTATCAGTGTGAAAATTTATGAGGCACTGTAGAGCATTGACAAACGCAAATCATAGGGAGGATGATATTTCAAAAGGCTGATAAAGTATTCCTTGTATATTTTTTGCTACTGCAGCAAGAAGCATGAAGACCATGAAGCTGTGATTGGTTAAGTCTGCCACAGAAGTTCTGAAGCAGTTGTTTTCCCCCCAAATGCTTAGGAGGATGTTATAATTCTTTTATATACTACTATTTCCATACTAGAAGAATTTTTCCTGTGTCTTACAGCTTGAAAAATCTCTCTCTGACCACCTTCAGTAACAGTGGAGATCTGCTTTAATGTCCAGTTACACTTAATATTAAAATATTTTCTTATCACTAATGATATTTCTGGCTGAGATTCAAAACCAGATTTTATGTATTGACTTTGTATAAGTTGCCAGTATTGTTTCTACGTGATCTGTGCATGTTATATTCAATGCACATTCATCTTCGGATTACCCATCCTTGTCTTAATCTCCACCTAAAGGCTGGTAAGTTCTCAGACAGAGTTATCACAGCCATGCTAGGTGGGAAAAAAGGCTTCTTAAAAGAAAGACTCACCATTACAAATGCCAAAATGTTAAAAGGAATATCTCACTTTCTGAAATCTTAGGCAGAGGCAATAAAAATCTTTAAAGCTATTTGTGAATTATTAAATAAATTTCTTTCAAACTTCTTTATTACTCATAGGAATTGTATCAATCAACAGTGAGAGCTAAATTACTAGATCAGTCAGAAAATATTGTTGCAGCTGAAGAATCAATGCTAATTGAATCATTAAGGCATTATTACATGAAACACAAATAGCTCAGGATGATAACTCTTTGCTCTGCTTCATCTATAGTCTGTGAAGAAGACATGATACCAACAGTTGTAATGCTTGATTGTTCTCCTTCTAAGCATCATATTTTCTCAATATAGTATTTTTCTCTAACAATGTAATTTTGCTCATAAATCTCCTAAGAGTAAACTTAAAAAAAAACCCCAAAAACCCAACAAAACAAACCAACCTAATTTTAGATTAATGCATTTTCTCTGTAGTTCAAAGGTAAAACTTTCTTCAGCCAGACTCCTACTGATGACAGTGAAGTTCAGAGCTGGGGGCATTTCTTGCTTGAACTATTTTTTGCACTTTTGAAGAGCTTTATTAGTGCTGCTCTTACTATGTTGGTTGAAGGAAGGTTGGATCTCATGGAAACTTTACAATCTGTAGTAAGGCTGATACTCATTAAAGGAATTCAGTGCTTTGGGTCTTCTCTATGTATACTGGTTCACTCTTCACTGACAGAGAAGTTTGCTATTAATGCAGGAGATGAAGGACATGGGTGCTGCCAGTATCCTTGAATTTATCAGGCTCTGGTCATATAGGATGAATAAGGATGGTGTAGCTTCTTCTGATTGCTGCTCAAGACCCCTAGCACATTACTAATAACTACAGTCATTTTGCTAGAGTTTACTCTGTTGCTCTGAGATTCAGTGAACATTTCTCTGTCTTCTAGCTGTTGTAATATCATTGTGTCATGGCTAAAGCATAGTGACAATTAGACAGACAGCCCATGGGTTACATATGTATACGTGGGTGAGAGAGAAAGTGAGTATATGTGAGTGTTGGGGCATATGCGCTAGTAGTGGTGATGAGGATAGTATTTAGGTGAGTAGATGGAGGCTTGCTGGGGTAGATAGGAATAAAAGCATCTATGTGAGAAAGAGTGTGTGAATAAGTAGGTTAGAGTAGGTTTGAGATTGCATTTTTATTTTGATCTTCCTACTCCCTCTTTTTTTCCATGTAAAAAACAACTTTGGGTTTAACATATGTGCCTGCAGTCACAGCAGGATTTTGATATATGAGGTATGCTTTTTTCCCCATCTTGTCCCAACAGTAAAACCTTCATCTTGTGTGCCAAAGAAACATAGGGTATTTCCAGCCTCTTGATTTCTCATTCTTCTGGATCAGGAACATCATTTTAGTTAAGATAATTTCTTTGCAAATTGACACCTTCCACACTTACCAAAGGTTTGGAGTAGTGTAAGTGCATATCTATGTGTGTATATATAGTGGTCAACTAAAGAGCCTTATGGAGCTGGAAAAAATAAGTCAAGGAATCACAGAACCCATAACATATCCTTTTATTATAAAGTTCATTGGCTGCATTAAGAAGATTAATGAATAAAAGAGCTTGGTGCCAACAAAGGCCTCGAGTGCACATTTTGAATCTGTGTTAATGTAATTTAATGGGTGGAACAACACAGCTGTGTCACTTTTCTGTTTTTTTCTTTCTTTTAAAGTAAACATTCTCTTTTGTATTCATGCTGATGGCTCTGCCACAACCTTTCCAAGTGGTTTGCGTGCCAGTCCAACGTATCAAGCTGGGAAATTTATAAAGTGCTTTTTTCTTTCTCCTCCCTTTCCACATTTCTGCTCCTCGTCAGTGCCCCAAGTGAGTGGTTGCCAAGTTCTGCAATCAGAGTAATGCAGATACTCATCATCCCAGGCTGGTGTAACATGGTGCAAGATGCAGTGGGGAGGCAGCAAAGCATCATGCAATCATTTGCATTTAAGCCTGAAGATATCAGAATTTTTTTTTCTTTCTTCTTTTTTTTTTTTTTTCTTCCCCTTCCTCCACTCCAGTTCCCAGGCCTGCATAATCCAAGATGACACAGCATGATAGGCATACATTCACATTTCACCTGATGAAGTTCTTATCTTAACCACTGTTTGCAAAATTTGGGTTTGTCTGGCAAACAAACAAATCCATGTGAAGGTACCTCCATAGTGAAATTGCTTTAAAATACCCACAGTTACAGAATAATTTTAGAGGAGACATTTCTGGACATATTGGATAGTTCAGAAATAATTCCCTAGGTTAGAATTTAGCTGGGGTACCAGGCCAGCAAACATGCTCTGTGAATATATGGGGCTTGTTAGGAGAGACAGAGAACTGATACAAAGCCTCCTGCTGCTGTTGAAAAGTGCTCCTTACCTACAGCCACAAAAGGCTTCAAATGTAGCCAAGTTCTAGTACTAATTCACTAACAATTATTGCAGTACTTTATATTTTTATTTGGATAGCCTGTATTCATAAGTGACCTATTCCCACCGCATTCAGCTAGGGGTACTATTAGCTAAAACAGTGAAAACTATATAACTGAATTGAAAGATTCATTGGGGGATTTAACAGTGATTTATTAGCTCATCTGTCTTGTGCATTTCTCTCTCTCTTTTTTTTTTTTTAGCTTTCCTGTAAGGACTGTCAGAAGTTTATTCAGACCTCTGAAGTTTATTTCGTGGGGACTGTGGCTAATCCTACTGACATTATTGAGTTTTATTCCATGTTTTCAGTAGGAACAGGATTTGATCTATAAAGAACAGAAATTTTTAAATGGAAAAGAATGTATCCTAAGATCTCTTTCAGGTTACTTACAAAGCTCTGACATATAGAAAATTGAGGCCAAGTATAAAATGGAAAGAAGGTCCTGCTTCTGAATACTGAAGAGTCTAAAAATGCCATAAACAACATCTAATGCTACAGACAGAGAAATCAACAAAATCTTTTTCATCATTGGTGATTGTGACAAATCTCAAATCCCAAGTTCCTTTTACAAGTATGATTCAAGACCTTCCTGGCTCTAAAGCTTATTAATTTCCCTTACTAAAATAAGTATATTTCTCAGCTGATTTTAGGAGGCTTTATTCCCTCCTGCAATGCTCCATGTTTGAATAGCAGGGTTGAGAAATATTTTCCCAGTTTGTACATGAAAAAGGGAAAAACAACTAAGAGGAGTGACATGTTCTTACCAAGAACAATGAAATTAAGTCCTGTTTTGGAACTGCACCTTCAGAACATCACTCCATGCTCATATTTCAAATGTGAGCCAAAAATCAGGCCATTCTAAGTATTATTCACATGAGAGCTGCTGGGAGGATTCAGTCCTCACACTGAGGTAAAGCCAGAGATGGTCTTGCCTCCTAATGAAGCCTGACTTTGTGAACTTAATACTATTCCATTGTCCTTGCTGCCTAGCTAGTCTGTTCAAAAAAAGACATCATCTGCTGTTTCCTGCCTCTAGTGATGTACAGTCCATGAGAACTGGGTTTGACACATATCTGGATGATGGCTAGCAGAGGACATGTGAATCTAAGAAATGTTCAGAACAAAAAAAGCCCATGTATTTGTCTAGTTCCTGATTTCTCATTCTGTGCCTTGGTTCTCCTCCAAAAATAAATCTGGACATTTCTCCAGAAATGCTTTGAAGGCTTCTTCCAGCAAGTAAAGTTAGCTCCCTATAGTAAATCCTGAAGAAATTCTCCAAGAAAATAGATGATTAAATTTTTTTTAGTGTTGGATTCTTAGTATCTCTTAGACTGCAAACAGATCATCTAGACCATGCAAACCAAATCTCACCTGAATTTGAACCTAGTTTCTAGGTAGTTTAAAAATAGTTGTTGAATTTGCCCACCGTTTTTATTTGGGTGGGCAGCTTCTATTCAGCTATTCCATATGACCTTGCATGTTGTCCTTCCCTGCAAAATTTTTCCTACTGTTAAAAAAGCTGTTGACCAGGATCAGTGGCAGCAACAGACTACTTTCTGCTTAGTCTGATGCTGATAATCAGCTGTGTTGAGATCTGATGAAGCCAAGTTGAACATAATGAGATCTGTCAGGAAAGTGCTCTTTGGACCAGAGGTGTGCCACTTGTTGGTGATGATTTGATAGGAATGTTTTGAAAAGATTGTGAATGGAAAGTAAATTTACTGAACTGGGCCTGATCGTCTGGTAGTAAAATATTCAGATCGGCTTCACTATTGTGGAGCGGTGATAGGAAGCACTGACTCTTTGTTTCCCATGATTATCCCATTCCGTGTCCTATAATGTGTGAGTGATCTGTGCAGCTTTGTTACTTCCTAGCTGCAACTGTATTATAGCAGTGGAAGACGACAGTCCAGTTGCTCTCTGTTGGGCACCCTAATTCCTTCCCAGGCTGTGGAAGTCAAAGGGAGAGCATCATCTACATCATCCTTGGGGCAGTGGTGCCTCTGCCAAAATGCAATCCCCTATCTCCTCCAGAGACACCTGGAGCAGTACAGGATAGGGAAAAAAGGAGAACAGACTGATGACAGATAATGTGAAATATCAAAAGCAGTTCAGTTTGGGTTAGTCAGACTAATAGCTGAAAATGCAGCTGGTCTGCAAACTGTATCCCGAGTGCCCTACCTTTTGCTGCTGCTGGCCTCTGTCTGCAGAGGTCTGCCCAAGTGCTCAAATTAGTAGGGAACTCCTCTGTTCTCCATACTTTGGGCCCAGCCCTCCATGTGTGTTTGTCTTTGTGAGCTCCCTCTCTCTGCCCCTGCTTCCTGCATACTTCTCTCAAGCCAGATGATACTGTGGTATACTCTCTATGTCCCTGAATCTCAGTGGCAATCTTGGTAGGCAGTATGGCAGCTCTCAGGCTGCTCTCTAACTTGACCCTGTTAGCTGTGATTTGTAAGCCCTCACACCCTATGTGGCATGTAGTGTGCTGCAATTATTTTCTTCCCCTCCACTTGCTGCAGCTCAGACCCCTGGATGGATGGATGCTGGCCAGGGCAATTCTCTGCCTGCTGGTGGCTTCCTTGTTTAAATACTTTTCTCAGCAGAGAAGCAGTTTGATGGTAGAGAATCTGTCCCAAAGCATTTACTGTGAGCTTTCCAAATCAGTTCTTTTAATACTCACTGAATTGATTAGCTTCTGTTTTTTTACAGCATGGTATGACAGTGCATCATATTGATGTCGGGACATTGAGATGCTTCATTATACAGAGCTGCATTTGCTGTCTTTGTGGCTGAGTGAATATGTGGTCGGGTATCAGTCACAGTACTCAAACTCTCCAGTAGTTTTTGGTTTGGTTGAAAATGGGATCCTGTGACAGTATTAATTAAAGCCTACAGGTTTCAATAATTTAGGTACAGATTCTGCCTTCAGCTATCTGTGTACTTTTCACAAACAAGTAAGGGCTCTGTGTTTATTTTAGATCCATCTGTCCTCATTTTCCTTTGATTTTTCAGAAAAGCAACTGCTATTGAAATTCAGTGCAAAAGTAAGGAACAGAAAAATATAGAAATCTTCTTTAAAATTCAGCTCTGGATAAGGCCCTGAGTTTTCTCCTTCTCAGATTTTACCAGGGCATCCCTTACTCACAGAGGCTCAGCTCCTACAATCATGTCTCAGGAAAGATTCAGATTTAGACTTTAACACTCCTGAGCTATTTTAAAATCTAAAAGCACCTAAAATGGCTCAGGCAGTCTCCATTTCAGGATAATCATCCACGCATTTTGCATTCCTCCTCAGATTGTTTATGCTGAATATTCTCCTAATCACGCTTCCTGTAGTGCCATCTTCTTTGAAAGAAATAATAAATCAAGCTTGTTGCCTTCTCTCCTCTGGCCCCCACCTTTAGTCCAAGGCCTGTGCAAGAGTGAGCAGACTCAGCGTGGTGATGATGCGGGAATGCCTGGAATGTCTCTGATCTGTTTCCAAGGAACATTTCCCCATGGCATGGCCAATGAGCAAGAAAACTTTCCTTTCCTTTGTAACAAAGATGAATCCCTTTCTCCACTCATGTTCCTCAATGTATTTAGCTTCTAGTTGCAAGTGAACAGTTGGGTCCTTGGTACCATAGAAACTGACAGGTGATATATGTTGCTAGTTGGCATCCTACATAGGAAATAGATCAGTAGATCATAATGGATGAACCTGATGAATGAGAGTTGTTTTACTGGCACAGATTCTGTTATCTGCACACAGGCTTTACTCTGTCCAATGAGAGTTACCAGTGATGCTGTGCCTTTGATCTCTGAACATTCATGAAAGGGGACTGTGAGCTGAGGAGTAACAGCAGATGATATTTCTCGTCCACTGCATTAAAGTCAAAAAGTAATGTGTTATGGCTATGGAGGGGGAAAAGGCTAACTGATTTTTGAATGTTCATCTGTACTTCTATGTACAGTGAAATATTTGAGATACTCAGATGATGGAAAATTCAAATGATATAATTAGAAGAAAATCTAGGTCTGGGCCTTAAGTATAGTTTAAAGGTGTGATGGAAATTAGGTTTCTGCATCTTCCATCATTCCAGATGGAGAGCTACTGAGATTGGTGCTTTTTAAAACCACACTGCCTTTCTAAATATTTAAATATGAATTAGAAGCTTATTTTCAGGAACCTGATTATTGAAACATGTAGCACAGTGATAAAAACATTTTTCTTAGTCCTACTTTTAATAAAGATGGCACTGCTTTGCAGTTCTTCAAATTATCTATAATGTCCAGCAGTTTGACTTCAAACCAAGCATCCTCAAGTACTTCGCTGTGTTTAATACATAAAGTCCTATCACATCCTTGTTAGGAAAGCTAAGTAATATTATTACTTCTGTTTTAAGGATAAGAAACAGAATGATGAAGATGATTGGCCAAAGCTGCTGAGAAATTTTGTGGTAATACTTCAAACAAGAAGAAATCTTGGCTATAATTTTTTTTTTTCTTTAAGTCTTTGGTTGTTTCTGGCTATAGAATATTCTAAACAGTAAAAGGTTTTGAAAAACTATTATTTGTTTTATTTGAAAGAACTAAAAGTGAAATTATTTTATTATTTTGTTTCAAATTGAAATTTTAATTGCATTTGCAAGTATAAAAATCCGGACTATTTTAGGGTTTTCTCCTTTTCCTTGTTAGCTACTGGACACTTTTTGACTGAAACAGAGAAAATGAAAGGAAATAGAAAACTAAGGTTGGGAATTTGGTGTTGGGAATGGGTAACTCCCCATACTTGGGCCATGGAAAAAACCCAGGGGAAAATTTTAAAGCTTAGAAAATTAATTACTTTCTCTTACTCAGTTTATATTATTATGATGATGAAAGTTTGACAGTTTCTTGTTTTCTTCTTACATTAAATTTTATTTATCAAGTTAATTGATAAAAAATAGTGAAAAGGCATTTAAATTGCCTCTTTATAAAAGTGAAAAATACAAATAAAATATTTTCTAAAACCACAATAAAAATAGATTTTTCAACCAAAATAACAGATTCTTTTTTTTATCAAAGGTTGGGTTTTTTTGTTTTTTTTTTTACTTTTAGCTGAAGTCTCAGGCCTCTGTCTAAATCAAGTCAGGAAATTTGATTTTAAAGATTAAACTTTTGTTCCAGAGAATTAACATTTTCACTGTCACCCATTCTATCAATATTTTGTACGATATTAAGTATATTGTTGGGTCTTAGCTTTGGTGGATAAATGTTCACACAATGAAAGAAAGGTATGCAAAAAAGTCTCATTAAAAAACTTTAATTTAGCTGCAATGAAAGTGGTGTCATATCCATGAACTTATTTTTGTAATGGATCTTTGAAATCAAGCAGTTTTTAGGGGAGTGAGGGACCAGAGAGTTCTATATAGGGAACTAGTTGAGTCTTTAGGCTGTATCCGTGAACGTGTACCCACTACATGGGTGAGCCATAGTCGTGGGTTTTCCATATCTGAGCTCACCACAGAAAACAGGAAATGAAATAAGTTATTGAAATCTGGGGCAATATTAGCCCAAAATAATCTGGGTTCAGACTACTGAAAAATATACTTGTATTCATGCTGAATTTGGTAAATCGTTTTAAATTTAAGAAATCCAAGAAAAAATAAAAATATTTAATTCTTTTCCAAACAGATTGTATGTATTTTGATTTACAAAATGGTAATGGTACACTTCACCTGATTTGAAATAAGTTTAGTTCTCATCAGCTTGAAATTCAGCTAATGTCCAAGAAAAAAACCCAACAACATAAACATTTGTTTAGCTCTAAGGGGAAGTCTGCTTTTCATATATTAGGAAAAAATCTGAATTAGGATACAAGATCCACAATGTAACTTCACTGTCTCCTGATAGCTCTGTTTTCCAGTCTTGTTGGCATTTCCTGCCTTGTATATCTATCCGTGCTTTCTGCTTTCCTATGTAACTCTACATGGTTATACATATAACCAGCAGGGATCTGCTGGTGGGGGATGTGAAGTCATTAAAGCAAGTTTTTCACCCCAGCAGCTATCTTCATTTTGGTGCCTGCTGTGGCCAATCAGAACTTTATGGTAATGGCTGAGAGCATCTTGCAGTAAAACCAACTGCTGTTCCAACAGCACAAACCACGAGTTAAATGAGACTCTGTCTCATATTGACAGAAGTGGAAGGTGTACTGCACACCCCCAAAAAATTTGGGTTCTATTCAAGAGAAAGCAATGATATAACATGCACATTAAGAACCAATTAAAAACAATGTCATTATAAGCAATCTTCTTGTTGGATAGCTAACACAGCTTTGTGACTGTCTTATGTTATGTTGAAAACCTGATTATTCTGCTGACAAAGGATAAAATGCTCTGAAATTTAGTCCATTTTATCTATGTGTCAAGTGCCAGTGCCTGGCTGCCACTCTTGTGTGATTTTGGAGTTCTATGTGTATGGACTGTTTCAGAATCAAAAGCATGCTCCTCTTAGTAAGTGATAAAATGGTTCCTTGGGCTAGGTAATCTAAGTGCTCTCCCACCTTTAAGGGTTTCATTTTACACACATGTAAAAATAATATTGATTAAGAGTTTATTAAAATGAGCTCAAGGTCATTTCCAAGAACCAGTGTGCTCATGCCACTGAAGTAGTGGAACACAGCTTTGCACCTGGTCATGCATTTATATAGCCATCTGAGCAGGAACTCTTCTTCTCCCAGTTTGCTTAGGTGCTAAAACAAAACTTGAGGGGTGGAATGTGGGAGCCATATGTTCCCTTGTCATAAAATTTGTTTTAATTTTGTCCATCTTAATTTACATCTTTATTGGAGGCTTGCATGGAGCTTCCAGACGGTAGAAGAGGGAAAACACATATTGAGGTTCCATCTCTGTCTGCTAAGGACTATGTACTCAAGCCTGGGTATCTCATACGCACAGGACTCCTTTAATCACAAGAATTGCTGCAGGAAGGGGCTGTGTTTTGTTCTAATCTGAGGGGGGGAAAAAAAAAAAAAAAAAAAAAAAAAGAGAAGTTTCCATAAAATGGAATTTATACTTTCCAGCTCTCCTGGTTAGAAGATGGAACAGAATGTCTTATGATATTGGAAAAGTTCACTTATATTTAAACATGACATAGAGATTATGTGCAGGGAGGGAGCATGAACAATGGCTTGTGTAAATATGATGGACTCTATAGATAGTTTTGTTGCTCTGAACCATGAAAGTTTCTAAGGAATTTCAAATACGTTTTTAGTTCAGTAAGAAAGCTTGACTGTTTCTCTTAGGAGGAAGGAAAATGTTTGGTCAGGAAACAGAAAAATAGGGAGGGATATAGAATAACAGCCCTTTCAAGAGTCCAAAAATAAACATTTCTCTTCACTTTGCTCTCAAAGACATGTGCTCACACAAACTAACAAACACTCCCAATTGGGAGACTTAACAAATGATGACATTTTTATGGCAGGCTTATATTTTTTTGGCCCAGCTTCTGATTTGGCACCTGTTTGACCTCGAAATTTAAGCTCCTTTCTGAAAAACAGTTTGTCTGTTAAGTATATTGGAAATTGGCATCTCAGTGGGAATTTGTGATCCCAGCCACTTGTAAACAGTCTTTGTCCTTCCACGTATGCCCTCCTAATCTCTGTAGAATTTAAAATGTACAGAAGCTTCCTAAGCAATGACTCGTGCTGTTTCACTGACTTTTCTTCTATCACCACAAGTAACAATAAAAGCAATGAAATGAAAGTTCTAACAAGCTGCTGCTTTGGCATAATAGCTTGGAAGTACTTTACCCATAGTTAGTATGCACCTGGTGCACTCTCAGATAAGCACCACAAGCAGTGACCAGAATAAAAAATATGCCCAAATAAGTATCTGAAAACACCACAAATTATCTTTGACATTTATAGGATCCTGGCTACACTGTGTGTGTGTTCCCCACGTCTGGAATGTATTGGCTGTTGGTCGTATTGCTATGAATCTCATAGCATTCCTAGGGGTTTCTAAAAAAAGTCTTCCTGCAGCTCTGAGAGAGATAATGACCAAATCCAGTGCCAGGGATCTGGATCTCATATCTCCTGTATGTTTAATTTCTATTTACTTTTATAAGAATTAGGAGCAATTTCTGAAGAACATAGGGTATGGTTGGATTTGCCACCCTGAATCACCAGGTTGTTTCCTCAAGTCCAGTACTGTTACCTGGGAGAGGCCATCATTTGAGGCATCAGAGGAACATTAAAAAAAACCAAACACCAACATTCAAGGGATGCAGTGATCTTTCTGGGGTGAAGAATGAGACTTTTATTTCCACAGAAGTGCGTCTTAGACACTGATAATAGCTTACATTGTTCCAGATGTAGTAGTTGGATGACTTGATAAAGTAATCTCTCTACTATTAATTTCTCAAATTCAGTGTAGAAAGAGTAAGAGGAAATACAACTAAGTTTCTTTTAAATTTACTGAACTTTGACTTTAAAATGGTGTTAGGAGCTGTATAGTTCCTTCTAATTTTTCTCATGTCTGCAGTAATACCTGTCTCTGTATCCTCTAACTCAACAATACAATAAGTTGAACTATAGATCTGGATCAGTTTGGATCAGAACTATGCATTTGGATTAGTAGGTTTTCTTCCTTGTAGACTTTGTTCCATGCTTTCGCTTTCAGTGCCCTTCCTGACTGCACTTTTGAACTGATTTGTCTGCCCTTAAATTATTATTAAATCTCTGTATTTCAGTCTATAATTCTAATAGGTACCAGATAGATTATTTAACATCTAGAGACCTTTAAGCTCTTGTAGAATTTATTAACATTTGTTGTAGACCAGACAACTTAGAATAAGAAAACTTCAGCCGGAACCACAGTGTAGCATGATCTCTTACAGTTTGGTACTCTGTTGTTTCACCTCTTTCCCCCTTCTTGGAAGGTCACGTTACAGTGGTAAGTGCAAATTTCAATGTAGTGTTTCTGTAGTAATGATTTTCACTGCTTATGGTTATATTTTCCACAGTGTCCTTTGTTTAGTGATTTGATTGTGCCCTATAAACAGGATGACTCAGATGTGTTGTGTTAAGCATAGACTTGATTATGGCAAAACTGTCAATCTGAGTTCACTGCTTTCTGAAAGTATTTTTTTCAGGCTTCTGCAGATTTTTTGATGAGCCAAAGAGAAGCAGCTACCAGACTTAAAGAATCTCCTCAGCCAGTGTTCACAGCCAACCTAAGGCCTACATACCACACCCACCCCACTAATAATGCTTGTATTAGAGCTAAAGAAGTGCAAGGGCTCAAGCTTTATGCTAGGCTTCTACACAAGGAATTCATCTCATCATCCTACTCAAAAGGAAACTTGCATTAGCACTTCCAGTAGGCTCTTTAATGACATTGCTACATATGAGTTAATTTTAAAAGATTTAAAAACTATCTGAATTTTATGTTGAAATGTTTGCGTCTGTGGAAGGATGTGTTAAGCACTGTATCATCAGAATCAGATTTTTCCCATCCTGCAGAATCACTGCCAGTCTTTTGAGAGTATAAGAGTTTAAGAATATAATTTACATAAGCTTTTGTCCATTGGTAGAATCTGATAACAGGAGTCTTGATGAACATTTCAATATACAAGTAAAGGGCCAGCTTGACCTTTTTTTGAACAACAACAAAAAGCCATGTTCACTTTGTTGATGCAATTATTTCTAAAAAGAAATAATTTAATATCTCTGAAGGTTAAGAGACTTTTTCAAACAATAATATTTTTGATAGATACTGGTTTTGGTACAGACATCTCTTTTAAAGTATTTTGGCAGTTAGTTATCCCCAGGACCACAAATTGCTTCCAAAACTCAGTCAAATAATTTAGCTTTTACATACCACAATGTCTTAGACCATCAGGGTTGAATGCCCTTAGAAAATATATTGGCTTTGTTGGACTGAAAAAATATGAACAAGGTGGAAAACCAAAAGGGTTGAAAACTGCTGGATCCCAGACAGGGAAAATAATATTCCCATTAGCATATTTAGGGGACTATAATAGTTGGGTAGACTTTCAGGTCATAGAAGTATCTCTTTGCTGATTCTAAAATGATGCAAGACATCTTTGTGAAATTTTGTATGCATCTCCTCAGTACTTTTTCAGCTGAAAAAAAACAAGCCAAAAGAAAAATCTGAGTTCACTGTCTACACTGTGACAGGTAAAATAAGTTGACCATATCTTCCAATTAAGTGACGGACTCCCAGGTTTCCCAATGTGATTTGAATAAATCCATGTGGTCATCATAGTGCTCAGGTGTAAGTCCCTCTTCTCACAAGTCCGCCTTTCTATGTTTCATATCCAATCCAGACTTATTCCCATTATTCAACAATTTTTTTCAGTGCTATTTAATTACCCCATTATGGCCAAAATGCATGGTGGCTCTATGTTAGCATTTTCATACAGAGAAGTAGTTCAGTTTTTAAACAAGTCCTCTGATTGCCCCCACTTATCACCTCTTGGTACACTTCTCTTGTGTGGTTTTGGTTGGTGTTAAATAGATTCTTCTCAGAAGAACTGCAACTAAAAGCTCTGCTCTGGGTATGTATCTTGAGGACTTAAAACCCTAAAGGCAGCATGGGGGTCTGAACCAAGGATCAGTATGCTAGACAGCTTTACACCACATACATATTGAGGATGTTTTGATCCAGGAAAACAGATTAAATTTAACTTGAAGTAACAGTGGAACTTCATAAGACGTAGGGGGCCGAGTACCAATTGCTCAGACCTACTGATCCTCTTCTGTTTTGTTAGCAAACTTCCTCACGTAGACATAGTCAAAGAAAGCAGTTTTTGAACCAGTGGGTTTTCAGCTTTGTTATAAAACTGTCGCCAGCCATTCTCTTGATAATTTTTCTTTCTACCTCAACCTGATGAGATACTGTACTGCGTTCTAGAGCTGTGCTTGACAGTTGAAAATAAAGTATGCCACAGAAGATCAAAATGGGAAATATTGTCATAGGACGATAGTCTTTCATGCTTCCAGCTCTGCAGGCAAAGAACAGATATTAGAGGCCACTATGAAACAAAATTAAAGGACATAAAAAATGCTAACCTGTCTTCCTAGTGGGAGTGCTCATAGTGGTAACAGGTAATTGCTAGTACTCCTCCTCTGGAAGGTCATTCAGGATTGAAACACAGATGCTCCCATCTCATCCTTGGTGCAACTACAGTTACAGCATGAAGAAAAGGCAGCCTGGTTTAATGGGAGCCTGCTGCTACTGAACACCCCTTAAAGGAAATTCAGGATAATATGTTTCTGAGTGTTCTGCTACTATGAAAAGAAGATTAAAGGATAAGTGGCTTATACTGTTACATTGACATGAGCCTACAAAACAAAGTGGCAGAATTTTTTCTGTGACAGTTTTGATATGCTGGTTATCAGTAGTGTGTCTTCCATTTGAGAATTATAGTATTAAAGAAATAGATGGGAAAATGTATTTTACCCTGTAGGGAAGAATGTACATCCAGTACAAGAAGTGTGAGAAACGTAGAAATCAGTATTCTAACTAACTTGCTCCATGACTTCAGGTAAACTAGACTTTCCAGAATTTTCAAACAAAGTGTCTGAAATTAGGTAATTGCAATATTGAATCCTGGCTAACTGAATGAAAGAAATGAAGAAGGGTCAGAGCCCTGCGTACAGACAGAACATTTTTCTGGTTGACAACTTCAGTTGTGGGGAATCCATAACATTGGGGAGAATTTGCTGCCTTCAGAAAAATCAGTGGTTTTATGCTGTTGTCTAAGGGAGGCCTTTTGAATCAGCTGTTTGAAAATCCTGTTATAAAAATGCAGAAAGTTTCCTATTTAAAAGAGATGTCAGGAAATACTAACTTCCTAAATCATGTAGGGAACACTTCTAATCCAGTTCTGTCACCTAAAATTAATAGTGCTCTCATCAGCCAGACAGTGGAGGCACACCTAAGTGTCCAAAATCATGGATGATTTACTATATAGGTAAGGGGGAGCATGTACAAATGACCTGTAAATGACATTGCTAAAAAGCATTTTTTTGATATGGAACATCAAGTTTCCTCTTACTAGGATACAGGCATGTGATTTCTGTTTGCCTAGTTCTGCTCTGCTGGAATCCACTTACACATCCCTTGCTGTTTCTCTTGCAGGGCCAAGGTAGATTCTTCCTGCTAAAACCCATACATGGACTCTTGAGGTCTCATTTGAGATCCAAGCATGCTTTTTATTCTCCTCACAAAGATCTGAGTATACCTTTCCTGTCTTCTTTTCTATCACCAGGAATATAAACATAGATTTAATTCTTAAAAGGCACACAAACTCTATTATTTTCCCCTTTGTTACTGATAAACTCAATGCCATGTACAGTTAGGTGAGACTACACCTAAAGCTTCAAGCAAAATTCTTATGGAAGCTACAGTTTTGCATCTCTGTGGACAGCAGTGCTCAGACAAAGTGGGAATTGACCCTTCCAGACTTTATTCATGTAATGCAGTGAACTGGAACATTCTTTCTACTTCACTTTTTGACCCATTTTTTCCTTGCTGTCCTGGTGAGTCCTTGGCCAATGTGCTGCAGGCTAGCGAGTTTAATCTTTAGGGTAAGGACAGCATATAATTAAATGCTCATGCACTGTCAAAATACTGACAGTTACAAAATGCTCCAGCCAGTAACTTGGAGAGCAAGCAATGAGCAAAATTACTTCAATATGTAGAAAAAATTTAGATGCCCTGAGGGAATGCTAATTCAGAGAGATAGAAATAGGGATTACTACTTTATTTATAATGTGGCTTGAGAGGAATCAACAAGACCAGACCTGCTGCCTGTGTGCGCACTTTGCTATACAGTCACAATTCAGAAAGGAAGGCATTAATTGTCCATCTTGCCTGAATGGTACCTTCTCCTCTGACCACTTCTACTCAAAGTCCAGGTCTTTTCTGTCTCTAATTAAACAACTTCTCTGTGACTTCATCTGTCCCTCCCATTTCCACCTTGTACCTTCTTTTGCTTTACCTGAAAACTGAGTTAATAATTTCCAGCTGTTGCCCAAGATGCTGCCTCTTCCTGTCTGATAACACATACAACCCACTTCAGTCACATACAACACATACAACCCTCTTCTGTAGTAACTGCACTCATTAAGGTCTAGAAAAATTTATTTGTAGACAAATCTTCTATGCTCTTTGC
The DNA here is from genome assembly GCF_003259725.1 of Athene cunicularia. Classification (NCBI taxonomy): domain Eukaryota; kingdom Metazoa; phylum Chordata; class Aves; order Strigiformes; family Strigidae; genus Athene; species Athene cunicularia. Next base: position 12,091,515 of record NW_020799092.1, on the reverse strand, counting down.
CACCCTGAATTATTTTTCTTGGACGTATCATTCGTAAATAAGTTTTTCTCTATTTGTCCTTTACATTCCCTCCTTTGCATCTTGCAGTTACTGTGGAGTTTCTTCTGTCCCACTTAACCTCCAATTTAGAAAAGGAAATTGCAGTTTGGCATGTTGGCCTGGAAATACTGCTGACCTCTCATTTAACTTCAGCAGTCTGACATGCTTCATGCTCAGCTCTCTGTTCTTTTGCTTTGCAATGTTTCTTCTGCCATATTTTACAGAAAAGAGTCAGAAGATGGAACGATAATCTGTGAGTCACTTGTGCAATGATGACTTGCAGATTTCCTTCTTTCCTTCCTTTCCTTTCCTTTTCCATCCTGCCAGTCTTTTATTTCAGCTTCTTCTTTAAAAGGGGGGGAATTAATTTGTAAAGTACATTGAATGCCTCAGCTCTTATTGCAAAGCATTTTTAAAATATCATCAATACTTAGAGAAGAATTTCTCAACTTTCTTCTTCAGGACATATCTAAAGGATTTTTTCTTTTTGTCAGAAAATGTAATTTTATCACAGAGATTTTAGTGCCCTATTCATGACAGCTCAGACGGAGATTATATACTCCTTGAGCTCTGGTTCTCTTATTAGAAACCAAATGGGACTTTTTGCTTGTGTGCTTATGCTTTTTGGCACCCCCCTCCCCTCACCCCTCTTGTTGTTTAAACTATGTTAGACTATGGAGATACTGTAATACGATGATTTACGATACTGAAAAATATTAGATTTGTTATCTGGGACCTGGGATGTCTTATTGTGTAAGTGGGTGGTGAGTGAGGAGGTGTAATTTAGTATTGCTCTGGACACTTTTGCACTGAAATGACTAAGTCCGTCGTAAGTTACTTCAAGTTTCTGACTGGGGTATGCAGTTGTCTTGCTGTGTGTATTTATCAGTGACTGTCTAGGTGGAGAAAACCTCAAAAAAGAGAAATGAGAGAATATTATATAGTTTTATTTTAATGTATTTGCTGATAACTTTGTTTTGAATATATCTTTTGTTTTGAATTATTTTGATCTGCCCATGAATTAATTATGCCATATGTTCTATAAGTAGAATTTGTGTCACTTTCAGCAGTCATCATTTGACTATGAGACTTAATAATATTTTCAGTTTTTCCTCTTTGACATTTTTAGGGTGAATATGTTTTTGCAATGACTTACGTTATTATGTAGTCAAAGCTGCTGTCAAAGCTACCCAGGCAGGTCATCCATGGCCTGTAACATCTCATTACTGTAGGCCTATGACCTTCACCCAGCTCTGTGACCGTGTCTCATGTTCCAATTTCAACCTTCCTCATTTCTGCTGTACCAGATATGTGTATTACCTCTACCGTATGTGATCTGCAAAAGCTTTTTCTGTTCCTTTTAGAGTTTCTCACATAGTGTCCCTAATGCATTTCACTTCTGACCTGTGTAATAGCTTTGCTGTTTGAATCGTAGGCCTTACTTGAAGAGGCATTGTCACTCCTGTTGAGTCCTGCCAAACCTGATTACAGTCCACAGTGATAAATTGTGCATCCCAAGCCACGCTTTTCTAGCAGAGCAATTCCTGTCATGAACTTGGATTTGAAGCCATGTCTAAAACATTGAGTTTGTAAAATTAATAAATGGAGACTAAGATGATACCATCCCAGTCTCTTTGCCTTTCAGATATGCTACATGAAAGATCTCAGTAGGGAAAGTAACTCTTCTGGTCTTGTGATGTTTAAGCAGAACAACAAATGCAAATCCTTTTTATCCTGATAAATGTTTTAAAACATTGAGAGGAAACTGTGATCTTATTCTAGTTTCCTGGGATGGTATAATGGTTTCAAGCTATGCAGGTTCTGAGTTTTCTTAAGGAATGCAGGAGTAGAGCTATGAATGCACAAATAATTGAAAACTGCAATTTAAAAAAGGAAAATGTCAAGAATTAATGGGTTATTAAAATAAATGGGATTATTTGCAGATAATCTCAGACTTTAACCTGTTTTTAATAAGGCTAAAAAAATGGGAAAGATCTTAGAAATATTGATTGGGAGTTAAAGATTGTTAGATGACTGGTCAACTGACATTTTATCATTCTTCAGGAGTATACTGGAGCTTTTGCAGCTCATAGAGCATAATTCTGAGAGACTGCATAAGTCTTCAATATTTCTTTAAGAAAGAAAGCTATGAATAATAAAGGACACATTGAGCCTCCTATTTTGATTTATTTCTTAAATGTAATATATTTTATAGCTATAATATATTTTTTGACTATATCATTATAGTACACACTGAAATGTTATATGGATATATATGCACACGCACACTTTCAGAAGCAGTGAACTAGACCTTATACCGTTCATGTCAGAACAACTAGTATGATCTGTGGCCCCACAAGATTGTTGGAAAAGATGCCCATCTGAAATATTCCACAGTAAATACCAGAAATAGCCAAATTTGGAACATCTCTCTGCTTCAGGCATTGGGTGCAGACAAATAAATGGAGCAAGCTGAAGGCCAGATTTGATACAGGTGGGTGCCCCTCAAGCATGAACCAAACACCAGTGAGATACTTCCTACGGAGAGAAAATAATCGAAAAACCAAGTGTCAGCACGCTGATGGCAATGTGAAGCCTCTAGCTTAGAAACAAAACAAAGCACTGTTTGTTGTCCTCAGTAATATGATTATCCCAAAATCACACTGATTTGCAAGTCATCATTATGTCATATGGAAAAATGTGCTTCAGTTTATCCAGAAGGACAGATCTGATTATCATAAAAGTCTCTTCTAGCCTCATAGTGCTGAGTGAGATCCCAGATTTAATTGAAATTGGTGAGAGAACTTCTGAGTTCAACACAGCTAAAGGCTTCTTTGTCTGAATCCATTGTCTTTATATACATTAACTATTCTAAAACCAATAGTGATTCCTCATGTCTCAAAGGTGGGATGGCTCATTTTATGATCTTTAAATATTTGAAGAGTTTCAGAGGGAGGGTACTTTGTAGATGTGAAGTATTGCTCTTAATATTTTAATGCACATCTTAAAAATATGTCTCTATTCCTTTTGTATTTACCTCAATGAGTGTGATGATAAAGTCTCCTTACAGCCAAACTGTGCTTTCACTTATCACATCTTCCCAGAGCATTCTCCTGGAGAAACTGGCTGCTCACGACTTGTACGGATATACTCTTCACTGGGTACAAAACTGGCTGGCTGGACAGCCCCAAAGAGTCATGGTGAATGGAGTTAAATCCAGTTGGCGGCCAGTCACAAGTGGTGTCCCCCAGGGCTCAGTATTGCGACCAGTTCTGTTTAATATCTTTATCAATGATCTGGCTGAGGGGATCAAGTGCACCCTCAGTAAGTTTGCAGATGACACCAAGCTGAGTGGGAATGTACATCTGCTTGAGGGTAGAAAGGCTCTACAGAGGGACCTGGACAGGCAGAATTGAGGGGCCGAGGCCAGTTGTATGAGGTTCAACAAGGCTGAGTGCTGGGTCCTGCACTTGGGTCACAACAACCCCACAAAATGCTACAGGCTTGGGGAAGAGCAGCTGGAAAGCTGCCCAGCAGAAAAGGACCTGGGTGTGTAGGTCGGCAGCTGGCTGAACGTGAGCCAGCAGTATGCCCAAGTGGCCAAGGTGGCTTGTATCAGGAATAGTGTGGCCAGCAGGACTGGGGAAGTGATTGCTCCACTGGTGAGGCCTTACCGTGAATACTGTGGTCAGTGTTGGGCCCCTCATTACAAGAAAGACACTGAGGTGCTGGAGAGTGTCCAAGGAAGGACAACTGAGCTGGTGAAGGGTCTAGGGAGCAAGTCTTGAGGAGTGTCTGAGGGAACTGGGGCTGTTTAGCCTGGAGACAAGGGGGCTGAGGGGAGACCTCATCGCCTTCTACAGCTCCCTGAAAGGAGGGTGCAGCAAGGTGGCTGTTGGTCTCTTCTCCCAAGTAACAAGTGATAGGACAAGAGCGGATGGCCTCCAGTTGTTCTGGGGGACATTTATTTTGGATACTAGGAAAAATTTCTTCACTGAAAGGTTTATCAAGCACTGGAACAGGCTTCTAGGGAAGGGGGTTAGCCACGATCCCTGGAGGTATTCAAAAGACATGGAGATGGGGCACTTGGGACATGATTTAGTCGGACTTAACAGTGTTGGGTTAATGGCTGGACTTGACATTAAGGGTCTTTTCCAATCTAAATGATACCCCTTCCTTTCTGTATCTATTTGTTTTCATATATTTGTGAACTGTATTTTTTTTTTTTTAAAGAAACTATTTTCTGTGGTGTGTTGTGAAGTGTCTTGCCTGGTGAAGGTCTGAATCTCAGTGAGACCTCTGGATGTTACTGTACTATTAATAATAATAAGCAATACCATGTTTTACCAAACATTTATTTAGTCCTGTACTAACAACATTTAACACTCACATTACATAGACACATTATTTCTATAAAATAAGCTAGAAAATATTTTTAGTTCTACAGCATAAACAGAGAAATCAAGTCAGAGAAATAAAAAGATGTGGCTGTTGATGGGATGGGACTTGGTGATAGAGCTGCATTCCCAAATCCTGTTCCTGCTTCTAGGTTGTTTTCCCTGGGTGAGCTGCAGCAGGAGCTGCACCAGTAGTTTTCCTTTTAAATGGGAAGCATTCAGTTTATAGAATAATGCTCTACTGGCCTGACGGTCTGCATCTGGATATTAAGCTAATTAGGTTTGCTTGTCCGGCATCCGGGTTACACTGGGTCTGGAGTTGCCCTATGGTTTATCGCCTCTCTCGTTAGCACATTAAGACTGGCTTTAGATTTCTCACACTTTAACTGTATTTGAAAAGAGCTGTTTATATGAAGCCCCAAAATGGATTTGTTTTCCCGTGCTTCTCCTTTGTTGCATATTAACATTTAATTAGCAGAAAGATCCTATTACCTCAGCACTAAAAGTGAGAATAGCTAAGGGACATGCTAAATATAAAATTAGATGCACAGTCAACATTTAATCTGGTCATAATGCTGTTACCTAAATATTATTATAACTCCTATCATAAACTATGATTTGATTGATTTTGAAATGTTTATACCCAGGGTGTCTGGCACAACTTGTTTTTGTGAGTATGCTAAAGTCAAAATGTCTGAACTAAAGAGACAGCTACTTCTAACAAGCTTTATTTGGGGTTTTCTTTGGTTCAAGTGGTTGGTCTGTAATGTCCTTCCTTCAGAATGGGAACTGAGTTGGAATCCAAGTTGAACTTAAACCAAGAAAAACAATTTTTGAAGCATACTTTAATCACCCATAAATGTTCTCATGGCTCTGAGGACCATCTTTCAGTGGAATCTGTTTTTGAAGGAATAGCAGGCTTTTCTTCTATGTTACTGGAAATTGTGAGGGCATAACTAAAAGGCAGCTGTAACACAGAAATGTATAGGAAAATATATTATTTTGTTCAGCTTTTCTTTTGGGGCGAGAGGTGTGAAACCAAAGATTAGGTGGAAGTTTTCGCATAAGGAATGGCAAATGAAAGGGCTCCTGGTGTGCCTGTCCTGCAGCTTTAAGGAGAGCTTTGCTATTTATTACAACCATTACCACAACAGTTAAAAAGGGTTTTGGTAACATGCCCTCTGCAAAATCTCTTGACTAGTTTTTCCACTTAGTTTTATCATAGTAGCAAAGCTTTTTTTTCTGTACATGACATTTTTGTGTTTTCTATTGTATTATGATGTCTCAGCATCAATATTTCATCATGGACAGTTGTTTTGATACTCACGTATTAATATAGCAATGGACATCTCACATCCCTCTATTTTAAATTTGGGTCTGCTGTTAAAAATCATGATTCAAGAGCACACAGTAATGTTGCTGGGATGTTATGTGATAAGACATGCATCTGAAATTTTCTTACAGCATATAACACATGTTTGATCCAGTTTAGGAGTAAAAATTGAGATACTGTTTAACTAAAATTTTGATTATGCTTGCCCTTACAGCTTCCAATTTGGAAATTATCTTTGTTATTCTGGTTTGAATTTGGAAGCTAAAATAATTTTAAAATCACACAAGTGATTTTGTTTTGTAGTTTAGGAACAGGATATCTCCTGAGAGGATTAGGTTTTGAGACAGTTTCAGCAGTTTGCAGTTGAAAGAAGATTTCTTTAGTTTGTATTACTATTTATGACAACATTTTCTACAAACGTTATTTTAACAGAAAACTTGTCTTTTTAAAAGCTTACATTTTCCTTCAGAAAAGTTTTACCAGTGTTTTCTTTCTCTCGGAAGAAAAAGCAAACAAAGTATTTAATTTCGAGTCTGGTTAATCTGAATCAAAGTTATTCATTGTGTTGAACGGAATTGGAACATCTTCCCTTTGAGTTTATTTGCTGTTAATTTCCTGAGCTGGTTTAATTCCTCACAAAAGAGGTAGTTGAGGTACCTGCTGCCTCCCTCCTCCTGTAGGGACCAGCCTTGGTCTACAACACACTCACAGCCTGTTCTTTGGTTGTACAGTAAGTGTCCTTCATGGGAGATGTATTCCCTAGAGCATGGCCTGTCATGTGTGACTGACATGAAACACCAGAAACACATCTAAGAGGCAATATGACATGTTGCAAGAGTTCACATATTAAATCAAACTTGAAGAAAGAGGGTTTTTTTCCAATGGATGGTGTCAAACAGAAATAGTTAAGCAATTCCAAACATTCTTTAACATTTTCCAAGTAATTTGAAACAATTGCTGAAAATATTTCATTATGAAAGTCTTATTCTTCAGCATGTTTTACCTACTAGAGTGCCTGAGAGATGCTTCTTGGTTGTCACTGAGTGGTCAGCTATGAAAAAGTAAGTGCAAGAGGAACCACATTTGCTGTATAAAATCTTGCAACAGACTAGAACACCTATTAGAAGACTGTAAATATAATTCAAATCCCTTTGACCACCATGCTTTGGCAGGTAGGCTGCAATTTCTGAAGCACACAATTGCTGTTAGTGTATTGATTTTTGTGGTTAGTTCAATGACTAGCTACTCTTAGGACTTTTCTCTTTCCTAAGATATTTGCCAACATAATTTTAAATGTGTATTAATTAAGTTCTCCCATTTATTCAACTCTTCGACTCTGATGCTGGGACAGATCTAAAGCTTTTACATTAGTCAACAAAAAGAAAGCTGAATGAAACTGCTAATTCCCAAAGAATACATTTTTCTCTACATTTTAAAAATTGCTTATTAGTTCTGGTCCGAAGTTAAAACTGCTGACCAAACACCAGAAATGCAATCAAGATTTGCTTAGGGGTGAGCCCACTTGGTATTCAAGGGGGAAAACACTAAGCACGGCTTGCCATGCATTTGCCTGCCGTGTGCACTAACAACTATGAAAAGGTCCCTGTTAATGACCCAAGTAACTCTGTGACCTCCATCTGTCATCGTCCTGCCATAACCCCACTGGTGTTAGTCATAGAAGATGTCCTGTGGTCCTCTTTAAAAAGGCCAAATTCACCTGCTGCAATGACAGATGGGATTAGTAGGTAGCCTTATTTGGACTCAGGGAGACAGATTTACGGAGAATACTTGACAGCTTCCAGCTGATGCCAACACCCGCCAGCTCAGCTACATTTATGCATAGCCTCCATGTTGAAATACCAGTGGATGCAAATAGGATGGTTCCCTTTCTAAAGCATATGAACCAGCTTAAATGACTTTCACATACTACAGTATTACTGAGTTGGTTATATATTTGCCAAATTTTCTTACCTCCCTGCAGTCTTGTATGCCTTTCACTGCTGGTTTTAAATTTGTCCTGTCTGGCTTAGGTGTCCTGATTCCTGATAGCACAAAGTATGTTCTGTACATTTGCTTTTTTCTGTTTCAGTGCAATGTGGACAGTGATTCTGTGCATATTATTTTAATTTTCCAGTTCTCTTGCATGAGCTGTTGTTGAACAGTTTTCACCATCATGGTGATCTGATTTCACCTTCAGTGAACTATACTTGGTTCAAAAACTAGAATTTGGCAACCAGGACTGTACTCCTTTCCAAATGGACTATTATGAAGATAAGAACTTTTTCTGCCTCCCTAAATATCGAAGAAAAGGGCAACTGAGACTGAGAAACTCTTCAATCCATAGACAAGAATTTCTTTTGGTGCTTGTATATGTTATGTAAAGATCAGATTTAATTTAGGTATTTGGAATGAGATCATCCTTCAGGATAGTTTAGAAACAATGTCCTGTTTTGATATTATAGCTCTCCAGATATTCAAGCTGAGCAGAAACACCTGAGTGGACCCCATCTTTTCAGTCATTTTGAGCAAAAGAGGTTATTAGCCCTCCTTCTGAGTGAGACAATTGAAATGTGTGCTAAAGTAAACAAAGCAGACAGCAAGGTGGAGATTTTCAAAGTTGTCAAAGAGATTTGGAGTCTCAGAATGGGTGGCTCTGAAAACCATATCTTAGAAGTTGTCAAAAAAAAAAAAAAAAAAAGAGAGGGAAAGGAAAAATAATTGTGTGAGAATGTGAGTGGACCTAGTCCTTCAGGCTTCACTTTCATATTTCAGGCTTTCTTAACAGATCTTTTTTCCATTCAGATCAGTGCTGCAGCAGGACAGTTGACATTGGAGGTAAAGCAGGATCCAGCAAGTCTCTTTCTGTCCCCTCCCTCTGTGAGGCCTCTTCTGGTTTATCCCCTTCCCCATTGCTGTGTTTCCTAGATGAGACCTGAGCTGTTGCATTGCAGGAGCTCCCTCACTGTTCTATTACTAATTTGTGGGCGGAGTCCTAATTACAATTTACCACAATGTTTTTCCATTTTCTATCTATCATGTTCTAAGTCTATAAAAGAGTGGGTGAGAAGACTTGTCAGTAAGTCACACCTCTTCCATTTTTTAAGCTATATTTTTAGTTGACTGACTCAGATGGACTTTTGCTGTCAGAACATCAAAAAAGCTTTATCCAGTGTGTGTGTCTCTTTCCTTGATCAATCATTTTGAATTCAGGATTTGAGTTCACGAGGGAATGTATCTGTATCCTCAAATTAATGATTATTTTCAGTTTACCTGTTGTTTTAGTCTCCTGAAGACTGAGGGTAGATTTCATGAAGCTGTGAATATGACATATTGCGACTTTGCCAGTTGCTTCTTCCAGTAGTTTCAGTAGTAAGCATTTGCAGTATGTGGCCTGATTGCTGTTGATACGTAACCTGAAATTTAGCTCTAATTATATTGCATGTACTGATGAGTCTGTGGTCCCTGCAATGGCAGTGAACTTTTTAATTGATCAGATGATTTATCTAGGGGGGGGTGTTAAAGAACTTGGATACGTGATAGTATATGGAAGAGAGATCAGTCGCTGCTCTTGTTTAATTACTGTCATCATTCCTCCATGTCTAGCGCTTTTTACAATGCTAATGGGTTTTTATTTGTAATATTATGTGGCATTCTTTAATAATGCTCTATGTTATTGACAAACATCTGTAAATTGTTTTCTTTGATAATAATAGCTTTTTCTTATCTTTTATTTGCCTGCTTGCATGTACCCACAGTCACCCATGTATTCTTAGGCCCAAATGCATACAGCAAACATGCCTGCATGAGCACACACAAGATTATTTTTGTGGAAGAGGAAACTGCCAGAAAGTCTTCCTTATCTTTATTTGTCAATCATGCTGCATAATGGTGTACGATCTTTTTTCAAGATACATTCTAAAGAGGTGCTTCAAGTTGAAAGCCCAGCTCTGCACACCCTGAAGCTGGAGAAACTGTTTCTGATCTGAAACTTTGCAGCTAATGTGGTCTTCAACACAGAGGCTCAGAGCGAAGTTCTGGTGTGAGGAAGTGCTGTTTCCCAAAATATATGTCAGTCTTAATTCAAGATACTTCCATTATGGTCTGAGTGCCTTAAATCTTTCATGCTGTAAACATCCCTAACAGGAAACAATTTATTCCTAATTGATCTTTTCTGGCAGCTTGCTTCCTCCCTACAGTGGAGAAGTGCACCTTTGGGTTGGCCTGCCATATAGCTGACAATTTCAAAACCAGTATTGACATTACTGAAGCTTTATGGAGCATATCCACCAAAGGAAGTTAAGGCCTGAGTGTTTCTTGTCCCCTTAGCTGTTGTCAGAAAGAGGAACAAAACACTGATTGAGTGATTGTGTGGGCAGGCCTGACTCCATCTGTCCCACACATGGTAATAGGAACCACATAATATCACTGTAGTGGCTTTGTTTGACCTAATCTTTTCACAACCTCTTACAGAAGCCAGTGAAATTCCCCTTTTCCTCTTGTTCTGGTTTTGGTACCAAAGTTATAGTAAGTTTCTGCCCAACTCTATATTCTCCCTCCTATGTATACTTATTCTTTGTTCATATGTGTTAAGAAATGCCTGTTATTGGAATCTTTGTGGTCATCTTTGTTTCTATGACCACATCGCTAGCTTTGATATCCACTCAAATATGAAAGCGCAAGTCCACTTGCTACCCTCCATGGTGCAGCATAAAAAGCAGCAGAACTCAAAATCAGGGTGAAGAAACTTTTGTCTTCGTTTCTTTGGTTCTAGGAATCACAGGTCACTGGGGTGACCTTCAGAGCAGTGTGTTCTCTTCAAAACCTGACTTATCTCTAATGAAACAAATGAACACAGAAATTTTTGATGATTTGGTCAACACAGGTTTCTTGTGTTAGAGCAAATTGCCTCTGAGAGGAGGCTCCCCCTGCAGGTTCCCCCCAGGCTGGGGCAACTCAGGCTGTTGTGCTGAAGATCAGAGGGCTGCCCAGGTGTTGTACATTCCCACTAGAGGTGTGAAAGGACAGTCCTCCCTGGGCCTGTGTGGGTTATAAGGGTGAGGTTCCTTTCCTTTCTATGCAGAGAGGAGTTTTTTTTCCACCAAAGACAAGCATCTGCTGAGCAGCAGCTGCCAGTCCTCCCTGGCTCCTCTGCAGGAGCACCCATGTGAGTATGACATCTGACTGATAATCTCTGAGCTAGGATGTTTTCTGCAGCTTGTATTCCTCCTATCGAGGTTGCTGATACTTTGCCTGTTAGCAGCCTTTGGTTGTTATCTGGTGTATGCATTTCTGGTGTAGATTTAGTTTATGGAAGGCCTGTATTTTTCATGTATTTTGTTCCATGTTTCCTTTGTACAGGCTGCATAGTGAATGTTAACAGCGCAGTTGCTTGTGTATGCAGCAAACGGGTGAAGGGAAGGATCCTGTACATACTAATGAACACTCTGCTTGATTTGCTGCTATCTAGTGGCTTTCACAGCCCTTGTCAAGTAATATTTAGAATACTTGGTTGGAAGAGCTGTGACTGTCAAAAGGTAGTGCTAATAGGTACATCTGCCCTGAAAACTATACTACAAACTTCAGGGCAGTATATGTAGTATAGACAATTTTAGTTAAACTCTGTTTAAAAGCTGTGTAGCTCATTAAAATGACAGGATGCCAAGTTGTCAAATAGCCGGTTAAACTAAAAGATTTCCATGTAACAAAGTGGATACATTTAAAAAATATGGTTTATTGAAATTCAGCACCTTTGAATAATTACACACTAAACGCATCAGCCCTGTGAGGCAATACCACAATGAATGGAGTTGTGATGGGTAGACTGAAGCTTTCTGAGTAATAAAGAGACTGAGACAAGCGCAGTTTGTTTGTTAGGAGTGCTTGAGGTGGAGAACTGGAGGTGCCAGACCACTGTTATGTGGATCTCTCCTGATTTAGTCTTTTTCCACCTGTAAACTCTGTGATTTCTCATAGATGTCAGGGACTTTGGGCAGACGTGACTGGGCCATCCAAGATGTTGTAGTTGTCTTTTTTGCTAAGTTATTTTCATGATATGACTGTGCTGTAGATTTAAGGTAATGCAGTGGGGTGTCTGTAATAGATGCATTTTTAATTGTGGTATGAAAGTGCAGGTTTAAGCGATTACCAATTATTTTCAGTTTGTTAATTAGACTCTATGCAAAATAGTATTAAAGCTGATTACAGGGAAGTCTAAGGAATTCAACAGCATCATTTCTGAATTTAATGAATCCATTAGTAACTGAAAACACACTCTTTGTTCTGCTTTGCTCTTCCAAGGTCAAGGTTATTCATAGGTCCCATGTTAACAGTGGTATCCAGAATTCTGACCATTTTAATATATTTTATCTCTACCACGAAACTTTGAGGAAGACTCATACAGTCAACTGTGATAATCTCAAGAGGAAGTGGCTCTGAAAAACTGTTGTTACTAATAACTTTGAAGAAAAATAAGACAGCATAATGCCTATTGTGCTATGGTAACAACTTTTGTTGTCAGTGTTTTGCGTGAAGGATATTCTCAGGTTAACATGATCCTACTGTTGGTTTTACAGACAGCAGGGAAAGTGAATGAACAGAGTTGCACAGGAAGGCTCTGGTGTAGCAGAAAAATGTATCTTTGATGTCCTTGATTTCTAATTAGCACTATAACTGCTGGACCTTCCTTCTTCAGCAATACAAATACTAGCCCATTTTCATGGCTTTGGTCTGGAAATGCTGCTGGGACAGTTTCAGGCTATTAAGAACATCTGAAAGATGTCAGCCTGCTCAGCACAAGGTAGCTAGAGCCATCACAGCTGTGCAAAGAATGAAATATGGAATAAACTGAGAGCAGTATGTGCTAAACTTGGAAGGTCTTAGATCCATTGTCCTCTTACCTGTGTCAAGTAGGGGTGGGTTAATTTTTTCTATTTAAAAAAAAATTACTGCCAGTATTTTTCAAATCCCAAAGGAAATCATTGCAAACACTGAAGGAAGCTGTTTTGATTTGGTGACTTTGCAGCATTTCCACCAACATGCAACTTCATTGCATAATATTGTTGGGTCATGCTTCCTGTATATATAAGCAAAGTCAAATCCTTGTATGAACTATAATTCATGGCTACAAAGAAGACAGTTCCTCTGTTCCCCATAGTGGTGGAGAATTGTTACAATCTCCCAGAAGCAGCCAAGTAGGTGCACAACTGATGGGGAGTATAGCAGAGATCAAGACAGGTGTTCTTCTACAACAGTAGTGTTAAGGTCACAGTACATTGCAAACTTGAGATGCCGAACAAAAAAAAAACCAACCTTCAGGATCTTGGGGATATAGAGAGGTTGGATATTGCAGGGGTTTTGTTTTGTTTGAGAATAATGGACAAATAAAAGCTAAACCATGTTTCAGTGATCATCTGTGGTCTTCACCAAAGAGGTGTGCTTGCCCTTTTCTTGCCTCTGTGTAATTCTGCTGCATCTCTTGTGCCAGCACTTGCTGCTTTTGCAGCTCTGTGGTGAGACAGATGAGGGTGAAAGCTAAACTTGTTGGAGATCCATGACTGGTTTTCAGCAGAGGTGATCCCTGCTCAGGTGAATGGGAAGAGTATGGGGATGAGGAGCTAAGTGGGCAGGTCTGCTGCTTTGGATACCAGCATGTGCTTAGATATCGACAGTAAGCTTCATGAACAGTAGTTTGAAAGTTACAGCATTCAACCAGTTTATGGTCATGGCTTGCACTTCTTTGTAATATTTGGGATATTAACTACTTGAACTTCAGGAAATCACTCTTTGGCTGGATACTATAAGGTTCATATTTTGCCTTTTACTGTTGTTGCAGATACTCTCTTCTTCCTGAATTCAGGTGCAGAGGGGTTCAGCAATTGGTGAAATAATGATTTTTAAAATTTATTTATTTTTCATCTCTTCTGTGCTTCTCGGAAGGTGTTGTGATGCTAATGATTCAAGGATATTCAGAAACTGTTGAAACTAAAGCAGTGTAGGAAGCCAGAGTGCTCTTAGAAGATGCAGGAAACCTTACTAATATACCTTTTGCTAATTTGCCCACAGAAAAATGGTGGTTTCTCTGCACCTTTTAGCAAAAATGTAATAGCAGAATGATGCAGTGGTTTTTTTATTACTTAAGACTTCATTGCTTTTAAAAATATGCCAAAGGACATTTACTATTACATTATGAAATATTATCATAAATAACTAACACTATAAATGACACTTGGAAAATAAATTATTGAAGTATTTTGTGTCATGCATTGTGCTTGCTTTTGTGTTAGTCTTGTTCATTTACTTAGTACCTAATTCTTGAATTTTCTCTGTTTCATAATGAAAGTTCTGAGAAATTACAATTTCAGCGTGTAAATTTAGTGACTGAAGGCAATCACACAAATAAATAACTCCACTAACTTCTGTGAAGTTGTACTTAGATGTCAAGCTGATGTTGAAAAAAATTATGAAAATGAGTAAGAATATGAAGGATGTAGTTTTGTGTATGGTTAATAATGACTAGGTGGAAAAGAAAAAATAAGCACACTTTTTTGGACTTCCTCTAAAATGTAAAGTTTATTATTCTAAAACATTGCATTACATTTATTGTAGGCTTGATTTTTTTTTTTTAATTTTTTTAGATTAAAAGGGTTTTTTTAATTTAATGAGAAGCTGAAACATTCTATTCAGAACACAAGCATTTTAACATAATCATATGTTTTTATTTGTTCAGCTATCAGTGTTTTGGGATCTTTGTTTTAATCCAATTATTCAGAGAGTATTTTGACACAAATGGTTCTACCTCTGACTTCTGTCATCTCTAATTTGTTTAACCTGTCTTTCTAATTTCATGCAAACCAGAGTTAGTTTTTTTTTACTTGTGGTATACAGCTTACATGAAGATGTACCTTAGTCTTGGCCTTATACCTAAATAAATATGTATTTTTCCTTTCTTGGAGGGAAGATGAACAAAATGAGAAGACATCTAAAATAAGGGAATTGGGTACTAGTTTTCCCTGTTTTATGAATTCCTCAAGAAGCCAATTCCCATTTCAAGAATATGTTACAACTGGAAGATTAGAAAAAATCTGGTGCCTTGAAAGAGAAAATATAATATCATTTTAGCAGGCTAGAGATCAAACTCTGTAGTAGTATAAAATTCCCTTTAAGGAAAGGTGGGTATATGAAATAGTAGCAGAAATTTGAAAGTAGAATAGCTGTTCATTGGTATACATGCATGCAGCCACACAAGCTGATGTTATCAGATGCATTTTTTCTGCAAACATTGGAGAAATTTTTAAATTAAAACCTCAGTCATTTCAAAGGAGAGCAACAATTCTAAGATATTAAATATAAGTATAGTTTCAAAATCTGGTATTGACAGAATACTGGGTATGGTTCTTCTTAGTGGGTTTTCCTTTTGTTTTGGTCTTTTTTTAGAAATACTTATGTCAGCTATTTAGATAACTGGAGAACTTGCTAGCACCACCTATTGGATGAGAAATCCTTCTTAAATCTAAATTGTGCCTGTTAATTTCTGTACAAAAAAGTGTGTATTCATTTGAAGATGAAATATCTCTAAACAGGCAGCTTTTAACAAGCTATTTCATTTAGTCTGTCTTTCAATAAATATAGTAATTTAATAATTAGTTGCGAGAACTGAGAAAGATTAGGGTTTCTTTGCTGCAGCAGGAGGGCTTTCTTATGTTGTGAGTATACCTAAAGCTGCTGTTTAGAAAATCTTCAGGCTGAGCACACTAATACCATAGCTGTCATTTTGTGGGGACGTGAGGAAGTACTTGGAGCTCGGTACATCCGTTATTTTTGCCAAAAATCGCTTTGTTGTTAAACCATTTGTACTCATCTTCCCATATATAAAAGGTATTCAGGGGGGGAAAAAAAAAAAAATCACCCTCCTGCCTAAGCTGATTTCTTTGAAAAACCCTTATGCTGAGCCTAAAGCTTTAGCCCTTTAGTAGCTATATTTAAAAGAGCTATGCTTTTCACTTTTTAAAAATAGATTATTTATCCTTCCATATACATGAACACAACTGACAAAAAGGCATAAAGAATAGTTATTTATTTCCACTCCTACTCTCTTGTTTCCTCCGTATTAACATTATCTCCTTGGTAACGTATCCCATGAATTGTGTCTATGATATGCCAGTTGCTGCAGTTTGTTTAGTGTCTTGCTGATTAAATGAATTTGAATTTTGTCTGTGAGGTCCCACTCTAAGTGGTGAACTTCTTAAAATTGCTTTTTTTTTTTTTCCTCCCACCTTTCTTGAGTGTGTTTTTTGTTGGGTTGTGGGTTTTTTTTTTGGGTTGTGGGTTTTTTTTTTTTCCGGTCTTCATTGATCCCAGGTGTAACATGACTGCTGCCTCTGAAATGAATGACACTGAACTTAACTGAGCCAGAACTTCTGAGAATATTTTTCTCATTTAATCCTATTTTAATATCTAAAAAATGTTCAGACGCATCTTTTTAGTATATTAAGTAATACCTCATCCAAATTTATGTTTATGCATAAACTTAACAAAAGAACTGTGACATCTTTTTTTTCCCCTGCAGTACTTTTGTGAAAGAGCCTACCAACTTTTATTTTAAATATTGATAATGTGTAATCAGAATCCATCTGACCCTAAAGTGTTACCACTTTTAACACCAATTACAGACAATAAGGTTTTTTCTTTTGCAGGAGGCTGATCAGACATGTTTATATGTATTTTTTTTGCAAACTGTGGATGTCTGTTACATCTGTTACATTCTGTATAGGGGTCCTCACAGCTGATGAAAAACTAGTTAGTCATTTGGGATTCGATAATATTAATCCATGTGAATTTCTAAATTGACTTTGAAACAGGCTACTGGAACTTGATAGTTTTGGCACCAAAGAGAGAACCCCTTTATCTTTCTTAAAATAAATTTAAATGGCATCCTGGGGATCTTTCTCTTTCATCTGTTAAGAAGTTATTAGATGGCTTCCCAAATAAATACAGGGACATAGAAATTACATCCAGGCCCTAAAAAAAAAAAAAAAAAAAAATCCATTTGGAACCAGCCCTCTTCTATGAAAAATTTTGGCTTCATCGATTTGGAATTTTCTAGTCATAAGAAACACTAGATTGTCTAGTTAAAAATTGACTTAGCTCTGCTAAATATCTCAGTGGCTCCCTTCCTTTTATAGTAATGAACATAGGCAGCGAAGTGGTTCTGTGAAGCAGCAGTTCTGGCTCCTGCAGCAGACGCTACCTTCATGTGCCCTGTCCCACCGTGCAAAGCAGAGATCTCGGCAATGGCTTTGCATACTTCTGCAATACAGCCCAAATGAGCCCAAAAAACTACCCTGGCAGCAGGTGCTGTCTTTAATACATGCTTTAAAATCGAAAATGGAGATAAAAATGGAAGTAATCTTTGTAAAATATGCAAACATTAATATTCACAAAGTGAAACTCTAGCCAGTGCAGACTTCAGCAATGCAAAGTGTCAAAAACATGCAGTAGGGAGCTGGAGATGTTGCAAAGAACAACTTCCATAATTTAATGCAGAGGTAATCCTGGTGAGATAACTGAGTATTGGCTGTGTTAGGGGAAAGAAAGCTTGGCATGAATAACCTGCTAATAGGACTTGTATGTCTTAGGTGCTAAAATCAGCTTAACAACCTGCAGCTCTGCATGTGTGGCTGTGCTTCTGCGGGTACATACACAAATGTGTGTGTCCAGGTGGTAACTAAGGCATTGCAAGTACAAATGAATAGGCAAACTCCTTTTTTGTCATCAAGAAGATTAGATTATGTTGAGCTACTCTATTTGTCTCACCTGATTTATTCATTGGTGATAAAACTGGCACTTGTCTGTACGTGAAGCATCCAAAAAATGGCAATAGTTTCTTGGCAAATAGATGAAGAAATCACTCTAACTCCAATGTTAAAAGGTTGGGAGTAGTGTTGTCAGTATCAGGTGTCTGAGAGGTTAGGTACTTGTCCATGTAGAAGTAAAGATGCTGTACTTAAAAGTACAGTTTTGACAAATAAGGCTTACGGATTTATTTGTTTTGTCATTGTCAACACTCTATGCCAGGTGGTGATAAGTTCCTTTATTCCAGTAATTTGCATGATGAAACTTGTGGATACTTTTTCACAAATTAAACCTTATTTGCCTAGTGAAGTAGGGTTTAGTAAAATAGGGGATTGCTTCCAAGTTAGTAGAAACATTTGCCAAAAAAAAGGGTGCTTCAGTAGAATGCAAATATAATATTCAGTTATCTTTATCCTTTGTGACTGGCACAGTGGTCTATCTGCATGGTAAGCAGAGAAAGTGGAAAGAGTAGGACGGACAAAGAGAAGAAATAATTTTTAGTCTTTTTAAGTTCTGTTACATAGCTTAGAGAAGATTAAACCAGTCTGAGGACAGGTACTTAAGTAAGCTAAAAACCCCTGAATGTCCACTCCTAAACAGCTGAGGAGCCCAGTATTTTTGCTGCAGCAAAGCTGGGAAGAGGAATGTCGGATTTTTTTGTTCTCAAAAGTTTTTTGAGGTGTATAAGCTAGGTTCATGCAAGTTAGTGGCTCTGAACTTAGAGGAAAGAGCCCAAGTCTCTAGCGTGTCAAGTAGGGTGCCCAGAATCTCTACCAATACTTCTCAGGAATAACTTCTGAATGGCGTGGTGATCTCGCAACTAGGAAATGAATGGGAGTGGAAAGAGACATGTTAGTTGCTGAGAGAAAAAATGTTGATAATGTAATGCAGGCAAGTTGAAATTTTATTGTATTTGCAGATTTTCTGAACTCGCTTATTTCTTCATGGTTGACATGTCTAAATTCTTCAATGTCAATTACCCACAATGATGAGGAAGGCGAGGAGGGGAAATTACCCTAGCTGTCAGCACAGAGAGCTGCACTATTGACAAGAAGCATTTACCAGACGTGTTTAAAAGTTGTTTGCTTTATCAGCCACATTGGCTGTGTTATAAAAGAGATACAGCAAGCTTTCACACAAGCTAATACTGACAAATATAAAGTCTTTGACAGAAACAGACACTGTTATTAGGTTACACATTCGTAGCAGGATATTCTTATTATGGTATCGCCTATTCCAAGAGCATAAAGACTGCCCAGACAGCAGACTTAGATTACAGGCTTTACTCACTTTCCCCTGCCAGGGTAGGAAGGTGGTGTGCAGAACAAACCCTGAGGAACTGGGGTTTGGCTAAGGAGGAGCACTGATGTAATGTGCTACTTCAGTACACCTTCTGGATATGAGAGAAATCTGGCCCTGCATCACTGTAGGAACGCGCTCTCTCTTCTTTTTCTTTTATTCCTCTTAGAAATAAATTGCCCTCAAATTTCAGGAGACCCTTTTAGCACAAGATACAATTTTAGTTTTTATGATTAGTTGCAAGGCAAGTTATGAATCTGGCCTTCTGACCTCACACATGCAAAAGACTTGCAGTGTACTGAGCTGTGATACTTTCAAAAATCCGCAGACTTTGTTTTATGCTGGGCTTAATTTCAAACCTCGCTATGACTATTCAAGTGGAACTGTTGGGTATTATTGTTGAAACCATAAATTTGACCTGTCATATTTTTGTCAAAGTCCAAAATGTCCTATGGAGTTACATGTCATGACTCAGTCAAACAGCATTGTATCTATACCTGAAGGATTTAGCCTGCAAGCACATCTACATTTGGCAAGCTGTGTATGCACGTGTTATCCATGTGGATTTTGCATATGTTTCTATATTACTCTGGAGGTATTCAGACGAGTGAAAAAGATTTACCAAGAAGCCTGAGAGGATGAGCTAACAGGGATACCATAAGATTATGGTTTGCGTGAGTGGCAAGTGAAAGGGCTCATCCAGGTGTCAGGGAGGATTTAAAGAGCATTAATGGGAATGAAGAAATTGGGTCAGACAATCTGCAGTGCAGGCAACAAAGACAAGACATTTTACTGCCTTCCAGCTGCATGAACTATTCTGAAGGTAGTGCTTTTAGAACTAGAAATTTAATCCAGGTAATATAGTTATTGGGTTTTGTCAGGAGTCCCATCAACATGAATGTACAAACATGTTTCCCTGCCAGAAAGTTGTGCTTAAAAGAAGTTTATAAAAGAAATACTAGTGTAAGATAGTACAAACTGAAATATCTGGTTTTCTTTCTTAGTTTTAAGATATTTCTAGCCATGTACAGTAAAGCAGTCCTGATTCCTGTTCTGTTTCATTCTCTGTTTAGAGGAATTCCCCTGTTACATAGCTATGGCTAAACAGAATAAATTGTCCAAGTTCACATCCTTAGTGGGCTAAAATAATTTTTGTAAATATTTTAAATACAAGCAGAAAGTGCACTTTGCTTATAAATTGTACTGAGATTAACATCAGGACGTGTCAGATAAATGTTTAGAATGTTCAGAAATGGTCATGCATAGTTAATGTATGTCAAGATAAGCAAATCAGTCATGTTCATCTGTGTATTGCAGAGAATGCAGGCAGGTAATTGGTCCTCTTAAGCAGAATAAGAAACTATATAATAACTTGGTTGCCATATTTTTCACTAGGGATAGCAAAATATTACGCTGTTCACCTCTTGGTACATTGGCTATAGTTCTGTCAGGAACAGCTTTCTCGTTACCTTCAAGTTAATACTAAGTGTGTCTCTTCGATTTGGACATCTCGAGTTGCTGGAGACCTAGCAGTATGCAGAGATGAGTTTTTGGCCAGAAGCGTGCCTCAGAACTGTTCACAAGGATAGGAGCTTTGTATGTATATACTCATGCCAATCACATTCTAATTCAGGATTTTATTTTTATTTTTTTTTTTTTCCTGGTGGTGGTTTTGTGGGTCAGGACCTCTCTTCTGAGTGCATGCCCTTCCTGGGAAGGTCCCTATGCCTGGACATCTTTTAGCTGAGAACCTTCCAGTTCTCCTCTGTCCAGACTCACCACAACACAGCTTTTGTTGCTCCATTTCCTGAATTCACTACCCTTCTATTCCCAATGTTCATAATATGTTTCTAAAATGAAGACTTTTATGAAGAAAGATGAAGTGTAATGTAAGAGGAAGATGTTTTTAAGAAATTAAGGTGTTCCTACACACTGAACTTTCCTGAGCTTCTTAAAACCTCTTTGCCCTTTCCTAAGGTCATATTTTACAAGAATCCTCAAGAAATGTCTGGGGACATCAGCCTGTTCCCTGTGAATGTGTTCTGGAAGCTGCTCTCTGCCATGATCAAGTGCTTTGTATTAAAACCTTATTGTAGCCTCTTCCTTTGTTGCCTCTTCTCATGCCTTTTGATAGCTGAGTAGTAGATGGGTTAGCTCCATACAGGGTTAAACATGAACATGTCCTTTGCATTATCTCAGGTATTTTTGGAGGTGATATTAATGAGGTTATTGACCTCCTTGACAATGTGTAACAGGCTGTCTTGAACCAACTCCTCGTGTACATACAGTTAATCCCCTTTACTATAGTCGCTTTGCACTCCAGAGGTGATACATTTCAAGCAGAAAGGAAATTATTTGTGAAAGTGTGTTCTGTAAGGTAATTTAAAATATTTTGAAGGAAAAGCTGCTGTTTACTCTGCAGCTAACATACTACTAATATAAGGTATCAGAAAATATTCTTTCTTCTCTTTCAAATACCACTGGTAACTTTTCTGTCTAGGCATTACATCACACCAATTTTTATCCAGTACAATTACTGTTTCCTAGGGGAACATGAATCGCTCATAATCTGTTTTTTTCACTCTTGGCTAAGCTGCAAATCAATTCTGTATGAACAGTACTTCTCAGAAGATCTTGCATACTTTCAGATAATATCTATAAATCCTCCTCTTCCCAGTGTTGCTAGTGGGGCTAGAAATAGAAACAGGAGATGAGGAGTGTGGTCTACTAATGTCTTTGTCACTTTGAGAGTAGTCTGCTTTCATGAACTCTAGGTGAGGCTACCTATTAAAGCTGTTTGGGGATTGCAGTGATTTTCAGGCAGGAAGGGCTTTAATTTCAGAGCACTGTCCTCTTCAGTCCAAACTCTGTTGGTTTTCAGATATATTTGTATATGGGTTTTGTGGAATTTTCTCTAGTTTGGGTCCACTATCTAAGAAACTTATTCTCTTATCATGATGTTTCGTTATTTTACATAGCAATGGTAGAAAAGGGGGAGGGAGCAAGTAAATAAAGAAGTTTGGCTGGCTAGACTTTAGGTTTCTTATTTTTCAGTGCACAGAGTAAAAAAAACCCTTTTTCTCCCTCACTGGTAAAGTAATACTTGCAGGTCTATCACAGATGTTCAGAACTCTGGGAGTTGCATGAGGGGAAGTTAGTTCATTATATTTATATATTCACAGATGAAAGCTTAAGATCCATTGAGAACATTTACTCTGACGTCTGGAATTACATGGGCTGCAGAATTTTGCGAAGTGATTTCCTCTGTCGAGTCAGGTTTAAACTAGAACGTACCTTCTAGGAAAGGAGTTCATGCTTGACATATGACATCAAGTGGCAGAGAATCTATTGTGCCTCAGTAATTCGCTTCAGTATTTTATGGTGGTTGTGTTTGTTGGTTTGTTTTTATTTTTTTCTTTCCTTAGTATTTGAGTTGTGGCACAGGTATTTGTGAAAAGTTCATAAAGGGAGAGTGTCCAAGACAGTGGTTGAATCCTCTGTTGAAATTTGTACAAATCTAAAGCAATAATTATTTCTTCCATATCTAGTCACTGTTCAGTTTTCCATCTGTGAGATGCATTTATGCCTGTAAGACTATTTGTAATATGATTCTTTTTCTTGACTAGTAGCAACGTAACTAGAAACAATGGCTCTAAACTACTCACAAAATTTTACATTAAATTCTGTGTGTCATTTGGATTTTGACAGGTGGGTTATTTTACTTCTGATCTTGCTTCTCTTTTGACTGTTGGTATGATGACACCCATTTCCTTGGGCAAGAAACATCCTTTTATGTCCAATGGCATCCTCTTATTCTAGCTTGCTGTATCTGTATAGTCCATTATTTTGCTCAAGAAATACATTAATGAGAGAATAAGTAGAAGATTATGTATACATCTTCCTCCAAGATGCTAAATGCCTCTTTGGGGGACTTACTTAACTTCATTGTAGTATGTTTTGGTAGAGGCTTTTGGTTGGTTTGTTGTTGGAGTTTTTTGTTTGGTTTAGTTTTGTTTGTTTGTTTTTTTAAATAAATGGAAATAATCCGATTATTGTTAGGCGATACCTCTGGCACTGAGTTGTAGATCTCTAACTAGGATTCTACTTAAATCCTTAGAAATATTGGCTTTTTCCAGACTCTCCTGGGAGGCAGTAAATAAAAATTGCAGGAAGTAGGTAAAACAAAGTTTTTAATGGGTTAAAGAATAAAATTCCAAGAAATACTGTGAATTTGCTCACCAAAGGTTTTCAGACCTATTTTTAGTTGTTTGAACATGTTGACTCTTACATAAGATTCATTCAGAATTTATAAACTATTCAGTAAATATTCTCAAATGTGAAGGAATCATGTTTTCACCCATTTTGTTTGTCTTCCACATTCTTAAACAGACCATGGGAGCATTTTAGATCTATTTCTATAATAGTTGCATGCAGTTCTAGCACTGATTCACAAACATACATATATCAACATATATTAATAATGTTGCAGGGAAGTCAGGACTTGGGCAAAGAGAGACATTATACACATACATATATATCAAATAATATTTAAACAAGCTCTGTATCTTGATAAATGTGTGGTGCTCTTTTTTGTCATGTCTGCTACACAGCAAAGCTATGACTGTGCTGACAAACTTTGCAATACAGCTATTTGATCACTGGGTTACTCCATGGTGTATTTAACCATGGATATATCTGTATTGCTTTTGGCAGCTGTGCTGGAGTTCAGGCTTGCCTACAGAGAGCAAATTTGACTTTTATCCAACTGTCCAGAGAAGCAGAGGTTGCACTTGAACTCAATTTTATGTTCCTGAGTTTCTCTGCCTGTAGAGGCAAAACCAGAATCTGGTTAAAAGCTGTTGAGGAACTCTGGTCTCAAGTGCAAGACTAAGATTTCTGGTAACATAGAATAACTGTTACCTCTCTGTTACAAGATGTTGAGGGTGCAGTAACAGTATTTGACTTTGCAGAAATGTAGCTCAGTCCCTTCATGTAAGCAAAGTTACAGCTTCCAAAAAAGGAACTTTTTTCCCCTGACCACTGAAAACTACTGAACACTTAAAAGTATATATTATGTTTTATTCAGTTTGCTACTTTTTAGCTCCTGCTAGTCTTAGGTATAACTGCAGTGTGATTATGTATACTGTTGAAGATCAAGACTCCCAAGAGAACCAGGGAATTTGATCTGAGTGGGTATGATGTAGGGGCAACAGAGATTTCACTCTAATGACATTTTATGTCTGAAACATTGCAATGTAATTAGGATTAGCCTGGCCTATTTAGGTTAAAGAAATATCTTTTGCTATACTTTATTATTCATATGTTGCACTTTAAAGTGAATAAAAATATACTGACACATCTCCCTCTTGTTTATGAAAGATATCCTCAGCAGCTCTTCTGTGACAACCCTAAAGAAGGATAAAATAAATGCTCTGACACACATACCTTCAATTTGACCACTACCTTCCCAAAATTCCACTGATCTGGAGCACTATGTGAGAGTTACTGCTGCTTCCAGTAAGAGAAAAGAGAGGACATCTCAGATACTGTACTACTTGTCATGTGCTGCTTCTTTCAAGCAGAATTAAGATCCAGCCTGACATAAGTGTTTCCAAGCATGCACAGAATAAGTAATAGGGAAGGGGAAGTGTTGGAGAGATTTAAAACAAAACAAAAAATTTCCAGTCTTGCTAAGCTAAATAATTTTCAAGAACTCTGTTTCTTGAAAAGAAATCTAAAGACCATCACTGAAAATGAGCAAATGTATCCTGAATATTAACCCCTGTTTCTATTTCCCTCTACCTAGCAGAGGGAGGGGGAAGTTAGTTCTGCTGCTGTTCCCCCTACCCACCCACTCTGGAAGTGGTTGCAACTCAGTGCATAAATCCTGGGTTTTGACATCTGCATGTTTCCTGACCTGTTTCTGCAGGGTGTTGTGGAGTGTGGAAGAACCCAAAGCTTAATTCCTCTTTCCTAAAGGAAATTGCTTTACCTAACAACAAAAGTCCTTGGCTGAGTTCAGTGTCTCCCAGATGTTGTCAGTGGGTCTGTATTGCTCCCAAATGTTCCCATACCATAACTTTATTTGGGGCTGCACATGCCCAACTTGAAGGTGCTTTGCAATGTGATCGCTGCAGGGCACATACAGGATTTAATTAGTGCCACCACCACCAGGCCTGTAAGCCTGCAATTAATTGTTGATGTTAATACCAAATGAGGTAAAGTGTTAGAAGAACAAATGCAACTGAGTGACTTTGTTCCTTTGCCTTCAAGGGGAAGGGAAATCACTGATGATATGCTATCATGGGCCTGAACAAAAATCATCTTATTCTTTCCTTGTTACCATGATAATTTTGACTGTAGCACACTGGGGACGAAGTGCTGCATGAGGAAAGCTGAAGTGCTAAGATGTTTAATTTCTATTATGAAATCAAGACGTTCAGTCTGTGGGCTTGTATGATCTGAGATTATTTAAGGGGCCCACAACTGGGCAAAAACTGCTAAAGCTAATTCTGCTTTAACATCAGAGGGAGAGGGCTCGCAACCTGCTATTGGGTATTGTAGGGATGAACAAATCTATCTAGGGACCTACACAATCCCAACATGTAGTGTCTTGTACAGAGGAAACAAAATACAGGGTTTCCACAGAAAAGAAACACAAAAATCTCCCAGGGGAAAAAAAAAAAAAAAGAAAAAAAAGTTAAATATTGTAAGATGCAGGATAAAATAGTATCTAGTAAAAACAATGGAACACAAATGTTGACAAAAACCAGGGCTTAGCGCTAATTAACAAACATCAGCCTACCTCTAAAAGTCTACATGAGGAAACATAAGCTGCTGTGTGACTCACAATATGCATCAGATAAAGTAGATTCCAAATCCGTTTTGCTGGAGCCCGGAGATAAACTATTTTGAAGATGACAATCCTGGCAACAGCAATTTTAGAGTCACACCCTCCATAAAGGAGGTGCTCCAGACAGCAGCCACCTTTAGGGGAAGATGCTGTGCCTGGAGCTGGCAGCAGCTGTGGTTTGGGTTAAGACTGCATGGTGATGCTGCCCCTCCACTGTAAAGTGAGCTGTTGGGTGTCTCCACAGGCAGTGTAGTAGGGAAGGAGAATGCAACAGCCCCCTTAACATCACTGCCGGCCCTGCTTGACCCTTTTCTGCTACCTATTTTTATGCAATCAGGAAATTATTCTACTCTGTAGATTTTGGGGAAAATGATAAATTATGTAGGCAGATTATATTATAAAATGCATATTATGTATGTAAATATATGTATATATACTCTCACATATTTCTTTTCCTGAGGCATTAGCAATTTTCTACTAACATGTTTTCTCATGGGATAAACTACAGTTTTGCCCATACCCCCTGATTTTTCTTTTTGGAATTCAAAATGACGTTTCACTTTTTAGATTTTCAGGTCAATTTGATGTTAATCTCTGTTAACCTGAATTGCTGTGTTTTGTTGAGAATGTTCCTATTCAGATGGTGTGTGTCCCTGTTGGAACTTTCCTTGGGGCTTTTTATGTTATGATACCCTTTGTCTGACCATTGTAGTATATTATGAGACTCATATATTCCATGCAAAACAAAATGCTTTTATTCAAAGTGTAGCTTTGAATTTCAATATGACATTAATGTCTAAATGAAAAATATTGGCATGTCTAGTTGAAATTTTTCTGGTACTTCATGTTCTACAAAATATGCGTGATGTTTTGGCTTTTTGACTGAGTTTTGGCACACTTCGATAAAAAACAGTGCTGAAATATCAAATGATGGTACTGAATTTCCCTTTTTTGACTAGTTTTAGCTGTTGTTTACACTATTCCAGCCTTAGTGTAACAAAGCTACTCGGTTTGCTCCATAGCATTACAGAAACCCATATTTCACACCAATCGACTCCATTAAGACTTTAATATGT
This sequence comes from Athene cunicularia, assembly GCF_003259725.1. Taxonomy (NCBI): domain Eukaryota; kingdom Metazoa; phylum Chordata; class Aves; order Strigiformes; family Strigidae; genus Athene; species Athene cunicularia. The sequence goes on along the minus strand of NW_020799092.1, from coordinate 12,064,668 downwards.
CAACAATAATTTATATATACTCCTACCAATCCTACTGAAACAGATGGATACATACATTGTCCAACTCGTAGTAAGCAGATAGTAGTGGATAGCAAGTGCTAATAGTAATGGCATGACGGCATCCACAGTACAATGTTACATCAGTAGAGTGCCCATGTGAGTGACTTATACCACGTGATCTCTTCAGTAGAAAAGAACATTTCATAAATGTATCTGTTCAAATAAAGCTATCTACGTCATTTCTCATAGCTCTTAAACCAAACTGCTGTTGCTTTACCTCCTCCCTCCCCACCACAGAATTTAATCATATTTTCTCTTAACCTCTGTGTCTGTCACTTTATGTGTATTTATGAACCAAAGGCCCAAAGGTAAGCCTTCCATGCTGAAGTCATACATTTTCCTGAATATATTTTTTTGAATATTTGCATGTTGTCAAATATTTCAGCCAAGGTCACCAAGCTCTGCTTTAATTGTCACCACTTAAATTGAGAAGTAAGAGTTCTGCCCAGATGGTGCTGCTTTTTTTTTTTTTTTGGTGACCGGAACATTTTCTACCTTCCTAATTAGACTTGCAGTAGCAAAATAGCATTCAGCTTCTAGGTCCCATGCAAAATACCCAAAAGATACAGTATGAGAAATACATGTTTAATTCTTGGTTTCTATTGCACCTCTTCACATATAGTCAATTTGACTGCAAAACAGTTGTAAAATTGAGATCCTCTTCTGTGGTCTTCATGCCATTTAATGAGTTTTGATTAAAACTAACTTTCCCTGAAAAATCCAAACTGCCTTTTGATGCTAGTTCACAGTTCAGTTGACTGAGCTGTAATATGAGACCAGCTAAAATAAGCAAAAACACCACCAAACCAAAGGTAATATATTTAAAGGTTTTATTTCCAATTCTCTAGAAAATTAGCCTTACATAGAACAATTGTCCAATAAGCTAAGACACAAAAATTTAGCTGCCCCACTGATTCACTTAGGCTTATTTCTGAATGATTACTGAAATCTCAATCTTTTAGCAGCCTTCTCTAAACAAACAGCAGAACTCAGTATGATGCCTTGGTCAAGGAAGGGTAGGGTAGGATTCTGCAGTCCATGTGTAAAGATTCATCTACTTGAAGGTAAATGTCTCAAATAATTGGTTAAATGATAGCCTAGAAGGGTTTCTTACTTGCCACCAACTTAAAGAAAAAAAAGTTTAAAAAAATTTGACTAGCTCAGATACAGACCTGTAACAAAGATGAATCCCTTCTTTCTTTTCTATCAAAAAAATCTGGGAATCTCACGATGCTTTTCATATAATCTCTTATGAGAAAATGGAAGAACACTTTATCCAGGAATGAAATTGTTATGATCACATATGCCAGTGGGCCTGATTGCTGGTTGAAAACACTTTCATTCAACTTATTAAATTTTACTCAAGGGAGACAAGGGTATAGCCATTTGAGCAGAATATGTTATCTGAGCACTTCAACACCCCTCTGCCTGCCTCAGCATGCTGTCTGCTACTGCTGTTGCTGTTTCTGCTGCAGCTCTGAGACTAAAAAAGAGAGGGCAGATGCCACTAGGGGAAATGGCACCTCAGAGCATCACCAAGCATTCCTAATGCTCTCAGCACTGGCAGAAGTGGCACAGCTCTGCAATGTTGTGGGAAGGTATGTGTTTGGCAGCTGATTGTGCTTGACACAGGTTGGAATAGGCTTGGAAAGGATGGATTAGATGCCATGGGGAGGGATTGCGGATGGAGCAGGGGTGAGTAGGGGGAAAGGAATGGTCCCTGGAGCTCTCCTCACATGGCTGGAGGACCCTTCTCTACACTGCAAACTGGCGGTCATTGCATGGACTTCTTTTCCTTGTAAAAGAAACACAATGCCTTTGGAGAAGATAGGTGGCTGGATGATTGCAAACGGGTCAGATATGAGCTTATCTCTCCATTAAGTGAAATACAGAAAATATTGACAGCTTCCTGCATATTGCTTGTGCACATTTCTGTACTGCAGCAGGCTTGTGTTTGGAAGAGCAGGGCTGCTTCTATTCGAATGACCTTTGACTAGTGACTCAGTTTGTAGCTGTATGGATTGCTACAACAATCAGACCACTTGATGAAATTGTCCTCTTCAGCTGCTCTTAAAAGGAATGGACAAAAACTTTCTTCCTCATTTAAGCATTGTTTCGCTTAAGCTGGTCATGGATTTCTGACTTATTTAGCAGTTTTTACTGTAGCTTCTTAAAACACCCTGGTTATTTTTTTTAGTTCTTAAGGGTTTTTAGAAATAGTTAGGGCGTATTATTCAGCTACAGGAGGATATGAAGCCATAAAAAGTTTTTGTGGGTGATGGAAAAAGAAAAAACAAAATTGTGAGTACGTATCCATGAACAGTGTTTTGACTGTGTACCAAGACTAAAAAACATCCAACACGTCACAGAATAAGGAAGAATTCTCAAGCAAATAAAATCTTTCTCTTAGACTGTGTATTTTGTCAGACACACTTATAGATTTTTCTCTTGTTTCAGGACAGAGGTTATAGTTTTGACTTAAAGATTGTTTTACCTGCAGAACCATTTTTTATCTCTTTATAAGAACTCTATAACAGAAGAGAGAACTTTCTTAGGCAAAACCGTAATAAAAGACGACCATATGGACCTAGTCTTCAATGATAATTGTCTCTTGAAAGAAGATTATTACTCTGTGAGGTCTTGAATGTTAGCAGCCTAATTCCACTTTGACTGAAGTCAGTTGGTGGTTTTTTGACTGAATTCTATGCAGGAGAACCAGGAGAGCTGACTGTCTGAGGGTGGAGATAAAAGAGAGAGTGTTTTTCTTTGGTGTGACTTCCTGAGGGGTTTTTTTGCTTATCTTAGTGTCATGGGGGGGTTGGCAAAACTAAACTCTGCTGCCTAACATAGTGTTACATAATTTTTAAAAAGTGCATCATAGAAATAAATTGTATTATGTCATTCAATATCAAAGTGACAGTGTAAGCCTTTAATATGTGTTGGTTTTGGTGGGCTTTTTTTCCAAGTGAAGGCTGGTTTTTCTAAAGGGCTTAAAACATAGACAAGACAACAGACGTTCTAACAGCATAGCTTTGAAATTAATTTCTCTGACTAAAAGTGGTGTTTATTTCTGGAGATTGGGTAAAACGTAAGGTTTTGATGTAGGAAAATGATTTTGTTTTTTTCAAGAGGTTAGAAGATTAAGTATTTAGAGTTGAATTAGTATTAAGTTTTTAAGTAGCTTTGTTATCCATATAATTAGCATATACTGTACCATTTATGGGTAATATCTATAATATCACAGTCATGCTAATTACAAGCAGTAAAACTGCAAATTCTTTCAGTACTTTGCTTTTTGCAAGTGGGAGAAATTCAGGTTGTGTATAGTTTGGAAATCAAACAGTGTTTTGGATTAGCGAGCTGGAAATGCATCCTTTCTGTTTAGAAATAACATTGTTAAATGGTGTATTTGCCTTTTTCTTTGAAGTCAGTGAATACTGAAACTTGTAACCCTACCTTCCTATGTTAGTAATAGGATATAAGGGAGCTGCGTGTGTACTATTGAAATATAGCCAGCTGTCTGGTGTGCAAATGAAGATGAATGTGAAAGCTTACAACAGCTCAAAGTAATGGTACCAAAGAGTTTGAGATGAGAGGTAAGACTGAACACCATTTACAGCTGCAACTGCGGTGAGGATTCAGCTAAGTGGCAACGGCGACCATGCTGCCATATAAAGAAAATATTGTCACTTCCTAAATCACTGATGCTAAGTATGTTCTTTGGAGGATTTCCAGTAAGCAGCTGACCTAATATGACTTTCTTTAGATTTTAAGACTTGGTGATATAGCAGTGTCAGGTGGGGTGGCTGTAGACTCACTGGTATGCTGAGATTCTGGAGTCCCTCTTAGCAGGGAAAGTGCATATCAGCTTTGCAATAAAAACCCTTTCTGGTAGGATGATATAGGAGAGGCAACAGTTGCCATGGACCATGCACACATCAGAGGGGGCAATAGTAAAGAGCCCTTGGTCAGTAAACATTGTGCACATTCCCACTGAGTATGTTCTGCTTGTAGCCTTCGTAATTTCATATTGGGTTTTTTTGCAATTCGTACCCACACAATCAAAAGTAGGTTTTTTAATGCTGTAGAACATAATTATAGGCCTGACAGGCTCTGACAAGTTGGTAGAGACATTTATTCTTGCAGCCAGCAGATGCTTAAATGATTTTGTATTGGAAAATGCTCTCTGTGAAATGTTCTGTCTTAGTCTCTGTTTCTAAACCCAGATTCATAATGAAGTCTAGCATCAAATATTTATGTAAAATTACTTTAATCTGTAAATAGTTTTATCTATAAAAGATAAAAACAGCTGAGAAAATTAGTCAGGGGGGGTTTCAGAAGTATGTGTTACAAAACAGTGATGTGTTTCTTTTCTGGTCTCTTAAAATTGTTTCCCAGCTGGCACTTTATGGAGAGACAAGTCCACAATATCCATTGCTACATGAAATATGTTAATGTTCTGATGTATTAATAGCACTGTAACTTATTCCTCCTGGGGTCACTATTATTAAAATCCTCTCACAAGACCTATTTGGAAAAGCAGAAGTCTTTATACAATAACCATGAAACAGTCATAAATAAAACACTTTCCCACAGAGTTGTCCCAAAACCAGATTGTTTCTCATCAGGAGAAGCCAAAATTGTATACACTGACTTGTACCTGTATAGTCCTTTCTACCTCCTAGTTTAAGCTGTTTTATGTTTGAAAACAAAACCAAGCAAGCAAATCCTCATTTGCCATGAACCAACTTCAAGTACTTGGAAAGCCACAAGGAAGAGAGGGATGTCTTCAGCTATTTGAGCTCTTACTCAGAGGTTTTGACAGTGACTGAGTTTCTTTTAATGAGTTGAGTCATTATTTGGAAGCTTTGGTAGCTGGCAGTTCATCCACAGCATGGTTGAGTCTGAAAGTGACTGTAGCCTGATCCTATGGAATTGCACATTCCTTAAATATTTAACAGCAAATCTCCTTGGGCCCACTTTTTCTAGCTTACACACTCTCAGATGAAGGGCACTATGGAGACTTTGCTTATCCCTACCATGAGGGATGCATAAATCTCAACCACTCGCTCTGCTTTGTTTTTCATAAGGTTTCTAAAAGTAATCCCTTCCTAGCCACTAATCTGACCTAGTTACTATAAACTGATTTCTCTAGGATGTAAGGGTCAGTCTTTCCTTTAGGACTACTGCAGTGGGACTCACACAGTTTACTTAATGGGTTTTATACTCTCATCTATGACTGCATAATTTGGAGACTATCCACTGAAGTGTTTCTATAGCCTTTGTAACTGTGATACCTGTGTATCTCAAAAATGTTTAAAAATTAATGGTCTCGGTTAATTCCTTTCCAGTTTGGAGAAAGAAGCTGCTTTCAGTCACAGGATTTTGTTGTTATTTGCTCACTTGTTTATGCTTGTGGGTGGGAAGAAATTTGTCAAGGGAAAGCTCAACAGAAAAAAAAATCCTTCTGAAATTAATAAGAGTGTGATCAATTTTTCTCTCTATTAAGTGTAATCTTACAAGATAGGCTTAGCTGATCTGAAAGTTGTCACATCATTAGTTGGTGTTTAACCATGTCAGTGGAAAGTAGGTGTTGTAAGAAGGCCTGGACAAGGGAAAAGGGTAATTTGACAACGGCCAAGAACAACCCCAAGAAGATGTGTTTTCAGAACAGGGACCTTCACCTCTGTATCCAGCAGACTATTGGAATAGCAAGCAGAGTATTGCAGGGAAATGCCTCTGTGATTTGTGTTTCCAACTGCATCAAGCTCCAAGATAAAAATGACAGTGTCTACAGATGCTTAGGTGATACTCTCTCTGATCCTGTTTCTTTCTAGAAATGCATTACAATGGCTGGCTGGGCAATGTCTTAAGGAACCCAGATGAGACTAAATAAACCCCAGTTAGAAAATCTAAGGACAAATGTCTCTGAAGAGAGAAAAAATCTGCTTCTTACCGATGTTACTCAGTTTTGTGTAGGTTGTTCAGCTGTAGGTAGGTACCATGACTCCACATGCTGTTTTCATACAGGCACTGAGAAAGCTGAGGGATGGTGATGTTTACATGTGATAAAAAGGAGAATTAGAGCTGTGGGTTGGCGCTCAGACTGCCAGCATGACAGTGGTATCTTACTGGCTCTCCCAGCAGCTCCATACAGACAGTGGGTAATGTGGAGGAAAGATCTGATTCTTGAGGACTCTGGAAGTGAAAGAGGCAGTTTCCCAGACCTCTTCTGCTCAAGTGAAGGAAACAAATATTGGTATTGACCATTGTTCATTCTCTCCAGCAAAGGTTATGGAATAAGCATGAGATGTAGAGCTTTGATTTCTTTATTGAATTCTTGGAAGGATTAAAGCCATCAGGGTCTCTTCTACTGATGAATGCATCAGAAGGAAGCCCAAACCTTTTCTCCAGACCCATAATTGTTTTGATTTTTGGGTCTGCTATATAGCACTTATTATTCACATAGGTCTTAAGGCTTTTGGTAGAAAATAATTTTTGACCCAAACTCAGTTAGTGGAAGCAATACTAGTGTTTTCCTGTATGCTGGAAGTTACCAGTAAATAGGAAATAGTCCCTTGGATTGTATAGAATGAATGAGGCTTTATTTTTTTCAGAAATAAATAAGAGTCTTGAAAGAAGAATTACAGAATATAGCTCCTGGCAAACAGGAATAAAGTGTGTAACTGCCAGATTTACTCTAGATTACATGTACATTATAGAACGGTGTTTCTTCTTATGCTTTATTGCTATAGCTATTGGATATCTTGGAGTTCTTGTATCTCGGCAGGCACCTGTGAATTAGCTCATAAGGAACATTTGTTTTTCAGGCATCTGCCTTTAGTGTCTATGAAATTCAGTGACAATAACAGGATTAGACAACTCAAGGAACTGCAGAATTATTATCGTGTTTGCTTATAAAATGCAGAATATGGATTCCCACCATTACTTGCAATATTCAGATGCTCTTGATCCTCATGCACTATACACTAACCTCCCATGAGGATGTTTACTTGCTATGCAACTCCTTATTTCCTTTCAGAAACTAAAAAATAATGATGTGGTCATTTCACAGTGTGAAAATTATTCTAGAGTCTGACAGCACAGGGCTATTGAAATGTTTCCCTTTCTGGTGGGAGCTGCAGCTAAACCTCTTAATGTGTTAAGAGGTTTTAAGAATATAAAAAGGCTCCAGCAGGTATTTAAAGCATTGGAAGGTCTGATTTTTATAGCCCGTAATCACATATTTACAGTGTTTCATTACTCTAAATTAAAGGTGTGGTAAGCAAAGCACCAGCCCCTCTTCCATATAAGTCAAGAGAGGGCTGCGTGCCTTGGCTGAACAAGTGGCTATATTGTTCAGAACAACAAGCCAGAAAAGACTTATTTGTTCCACCACCTTGGAAAAAATAAAGGGAAAGAATTGAGAAGAGTGAAAAAGCAGAGCAGGGAACAAGGAAGGGAAAAGGCAGACAATACATATATCTTGCCAAAGTTCATGTTAAGATTCCACAACTCAATACAGCAGGTTGAGGAAATGTAAAAATTTGGTTTTCTGTTATAACATCAAACTCCATGCACAACACAGACTATATACAAACTTGTATCTTTCACTTTACCAGTTATTCAAGTTATTCACTTTATTACCAGTTAACTACAAGGCATGTAGTTAAGGTCAAATTACCTTAACATAGTTAACATCTGCATTTCCTATCAAGGGAATGTTTAATATTGAAAAATAAGATTACAGCATCCTAGATTTTTGTATTTAATTTTCCAAAAGCAAATTTAGAAGAAATTAAGTGCAGAAAATAAAGGTTTGAAGCATTAGTCCTGGGAAGTTACACAGTTATTATTTGGACAATTCTGTAGCCTATATGCATGTGCCTACTGTAGATATAAGAAGGATACAACCAACTCAGAGCTGTATGTCTTACCATTTTATCTGCCTTGCAGCTAGGGACATGCATTAGTAATTAATGTACTCAGAAACCTGCTTATGCCTTTTGCTGTTGATGGGGGCTACCCATTCAGGATTAGGTCCTCCACTGCATTCTAGACTGTGCTTGCCTGATGCTGTTGGAGGACAGAGCTACATTGTGGTGTAGGCTGGGAACTGCACTAGTTCCCAGTGTAAGAAGTTCTCAGCGGGAGTAAATTATATCCCTGATGTCTAGGGACCTAAAAGGATTTTTTGGCATCCAGAAATTGTTGAGGCAAAGGCAAGATTCATCTTTGTCAGGAAAAGCAAGGAAACTGCTATTAGGAAACCAGCAGAGAGCTATATATCCCATTATGCTATTGTAAAGAGACTAGATGCAATCTTGGGATGCGCAAGAAAGAGAACAAGCTGCAGAAAAAAATGACAGAACTCTTCAATCTTACTGAGCATTGGTAAGACAGTAGATGAAACACCGAGGCTGATCCTAGGCAGTACATGTTAGCAAAGGTGTTCACCAATTACAGAGAATGCAGAGGAAGAATGATCAAAGCATGACTTGCAGCTTAGGGATGTTTAGTCTAGAGATAGTAAGTGCAGACTAGATATTAGGAAAGAAATTTTAACAATAAGGATGGCGAAGCTTTGAAATACATTGCCAAAGAAGGCTGTGGAGTCTCTTTCATTGGAAGCTTTCCAAAAGACTAAGCAAACATCTGTTAAAAATGAGGTAAGTATATTTGATTCTCCCTTGGAACATGGCAAAGGAGTAAATTATGCTTAAAGGAATGAAATAAACTAGCAATTTTCAAACTCCGGGTCATGCTACTCTTGAATTCAAAGGAGTCTTAAAGTGTTAGCAGTGGCTACATCTAATAGGATTTGACCTTGAAGTTTCTGGCCCCTATTCACATAATTGTTGCAAGAAGATATATAACCCAAAAGGGAGTTGTGCTTTTCAGAAGATGAAAATCATTGTAATAAATGGCTTCTGAAGGTTCCTCCTGGCCTTCTGACTCTGTGATCCCACAGAACTGCTGCTAGAGCAGTGCAAAGCAAAATGAGCAGAGTGATCTGAAATTCAGATTTCAATTTAGGTTAATCTCTAACACTCATTTTTAGTGGATAAAAATATGTAATGGTCATTGCTGTCAAAACTTAAGCTAAATGGCCATTGCTGTTTAAAGTTGTAGTATTTTTATATATATATATTACTCGTGTTTCTGCAGAAACACATGCAAAAGTACTGTATTTTTCTCTTTGTGTAAGTTATAAAATGGCTGGAAACATTAGCCCACTCTTGTGGACAAATAATTATAAAATATTTTACAGACATTTCTTTACAAAGGCATTTATGTAAGATGAAGAGAACATAGGAAGTTTTGAAAGTCTACCATAAATAAATCTCCCTTTTAGTCTCAGTAACAGAGGAAGGCTCCTAATTCTGAAACTCAGACACAAATGAAGATGTCTGTAGAGTGCGTGATGGAACCATGAACTAGTCAGTTTAGTGAAACAGTGCCTGAGTGAGAACCACTGCCCATATATAAGGAAATGACTAAGTATTTACATCATTTAAACCTGGGTTTTACAGTAATGGCTCATCTAGCTTTTAATGTATGCACAGCAGAATAAATATGCTTTTGTAAGTAAAAAACTTAAAAAGAAAAAGGAAAACTAAGAAATTATACATTATAACAGAAGCATAGAATAATGTAGATTGGAAGGTTCCTCTGCAGGTCGTCTTGCCCAACCATGTGCTGAAAGCAGTGCCGACTTCAAAGTTAGATCACCTTGCTCAAAGGCTTCTTTTGTTTGAGGCTTGATTATATCCAAGGATGGAGATTCCATAGCCTCTCTAGATGCTTGATACAGTGTTTGATCACCCTCAGTGAAAAAAACCCAAACAATACAACCCAAACAAAAACCACCCCAACTGAAAAACTCCAAACAAAGCAACCAACCAACAACAACAAAAAAATCTTTATTAGAATTTTTCTTGCTATAATTTGTGTCCATTACCTCTTGTTCTTATGTTCTGTAACTTTGAGTATGATCCGGCTCCTCTGTCTACCCTCCCATTAGGTAGTTGCAGTTGAAGGTAGTAGCTAGATCTTTCCTGCACCCTCCCCTGCAACTTCAGCTTTCTTTCTCCAGGCTGAGCAAACCCAGTTCTCTCTGCCTCACCTCATACATCATCTGCTTCAGCCCCCTAATAATCTTGGTATGTCAGTATCTTGCTAGTAATTTTGGTGGGGTACCTGTTGTAACCTCACATGCATTGAATAGAGGGAAGTGGTTATTTCTCCCTAATTTTGAACATCATTCCTCCAATTATGGCATCTAGATCACTTTGGCAATAGTGAGGTGATTCATATTGCTAGTTAAACACATGCCATGCTTGGTTGTGTGTCCAGGTAACGAGTAACAAAAGGTTTCTAATTCTCTAATGGTTTCGAGGTAATTGTGCAGTGATTATGACTTGTAAAGAGATGACTGTATTTAGCACCAGACATCAACGTCTAGTTGTCTCATTCTACCGCAGCAAAAAAATTTATTTTGAGAATCTGCTTACTTTGATCTTATACTTAACCATGTACAACTCATATTTTACATAAGGTGTAGTCGGAGATTTGGAGTTAAAGAAGATGTACTGACAAGTGTCTCTCAAAACCAACAGCAACACCCCCCCACCCCCAATCAATGCAGGAGTTGTTCCCTCAATTTAAGTTCAGAGAGGTATTTCTAAATATAGGGCTCACTATCCCTCAGTATGCCTTATTTGGCTACTAAGATCAGAAAACTATATAGGTCTAAAGATCAAATTTGTATTTTTTTCACTACTTAAGGTGTTTGGATCCACCATTATTATTTCGTCCTGTATATTATATTTTCAAATGAGATTTAAAGTAATATTTTGCCTTTTTCTCCATCTTTTCTTTTCTCTGTTTAAGAAGTTGCATGGTGGTTGTTGTTTTGTTTTGTTTTTTCCTTCCAAGCTTATCCCTTCTTTGCATACAAAAGAATTGCTGTGGCCTGGGATCTTAGATGCATTGATTGAATGTTGCTGTAGGTCATTGAAAAGATTCATGACTTGCTTTCTATGTATTGATACACAAAATATCACAGAAATCAGGAGAGATTTTTTTGTATAGAGCTACTGATGAAATTTTCTTCTCTAGAGTAAAAATAATCTCTAAAAAAAAAAAGCTGACGTGTAGAAAATTGATTAATGAGTTCTTTATTTTTGCTTTTTTGTTCATACCTACCATAAGGTATTTTTGCTTAGCATCTGTGGAAGATATTTATATAAGCTCAGACCCTAGTAATGCCAATTTCAGCCTTATCCTAGGCAGAGAAAGAAAAATGTTTATTTCTAGTTGAAACAAAATTAAAAAAAACCCTCTCTGTTGTATTGCAAGATACTTTTATATCCCTTCAGAAGGCAGAAAACTGTTGTGTGGTTTTTTTTTTAAATTATACTTCTCTTAAGTTTTTGTCACTGCTTTATTGCATCATGAACGGGGAAATAAGCAAAGCAGTACTGCACTGCATGGCTAGGCTTGCTCTCTTGGTGTGCTCATGTGTGCACATATACAGGCAAATTGATAATTAATTGCAGCTGGGACTTTGCCCAAGATAATTATGGGTCAAAGTTTCTAATAGATGTGCTGAAAAGGTGTTGGAGCAGGTGTAGAATCTGCACAGGGCTTGCCCCAGGTGGAAGTACTCATTGAAGTGTGACACATTGCTGATGACCAAATCAGTGCTGCCTTAAATGCAAGATTCATGATTTTTTTTTTCCCCTGAAACAGGAGAAAAAGATAATGAAGTGAGATGGCAAAAAACTGATTATCTCTTTAATGCTATATAACTATGGTCCTACTGAAGGTACCAGAAGGTGCTTTAAATGTCTTGGGACACAGGAAGGTCTTAACTGTTGAATGTATTCTGGCATGTGGACTATAAACTGATTGCATTTGATATAGAAGCTAGCTACATCTATCAAAACATGAATCCCTTTAACTGCATCTGATTCTTGTCAAGAAAAGGTTTGTAACTTCATAGATACATGTTTGAGTCTTTATTACTAAGGGTGTGCTTTGCTTAATTATGTCTAGATTGATTCTTTTGCAAAGAAGTTCTCTGGGAATTCTTATCTGCACAATGGCCTGATTCTGTCATTTTTTGGATTTGTATACTAATACAGTGATAAATACAGTGGAGAATTAATTCTAAAGTGATTTTTTTTTTTTTTTTAAAGTAAGATTCCTTAAAGATCAATATATATTTGAAAAATACATTCTGAAGTATGCTTAGTACTAATGCTCAATGTGAGTTTTTCACACTGAACATATGCTTTTGATAAGATGAAGGGCCCAGGACAAGTATGCAATAGTACAAACTGCCTCAGCATAAATCACAAAGAAAATATCATTACTGGCCTAATAAGTCTGTCTCTTGCTAAGATTGCCAGAAAGAAGGCCACTTGGCAATAATGGTGACTGGTAACAGTGTGGTAGGAACTGAAATGAGACCAAGAATTCAACTTAGTTCTTTATAGTAATACCTCTTTAGACAAACCCTGCGTAACAGATTAGATCTCTTTGATACGTGACCCAGACGTAGATGATGATAGGAGGGTAGCTCAGATTTCTTCTTCCAAATACAGTATGAGTCATTGTCCTGGTTCAGCTGGGATAGGGTTAGGTTTCCCCAGCAGAGAGAAAGGGGGAAGGGATCTCCAGACAGGTTATTCATACCATGCTGACGGCAGGTCCAGGGGTGGGAAATTTTGACTCTACTTTCTCTTTGGCTTTTTGGTGGTGGGACCCATGTGTCGGCTTTGTTCCCTGACCATTTGCGGTATTTCTCTGTATATCTTTTGTCTTGTTCACTGTTATTGCTGTTTATTGTTCTCATTGCTACTGTTGTTGTTCAGATTGTTTATCACACTGTTGTATTAAATTTCTTCTTATTTTACCCCGGGGTTTGTGCCTCACTGCCAGCCCGACCGGCTGAGGGTGGGGGAGGGGCAAAGGGCAATGTGCTCTCCGGTCCCGGCAGGGCTTAAACCAACACAGCCTTAATTGGCGCCCAACGTGGGGCTCGAAATAAGAATAAAAAGGGACAGACCTTGACCAGAGTGTGATAGGGTGTAATTTTTCTGTTTGTATTTGTTTGATAAGAAAATGTTTGCAATGCTGGCCCACTTGCTTGCGTGGTGGGGCTGGATTAATCCTTATATCCAGTGTGTGATCCCTGTGGTGGCGTTTGTTATCGGTGGAAAATATATGAAGGGTCTTATGTTGTTATATGGGCTATTGAATGCTTGTGCTGCCTTTGTATCGCTGGGGGTGGGGGTGGGCCGGTACCTGTTTGCTGTTTGGGCTTTTGTTAGGGGTCTCACCCCCTCTGTGGGTGAGACAAGGGAAGAGATCCTATCGGCTTTGGGGAGTTTGTTATCCTTGGAGCCTGCAGGCCAGTGTGTTTGCGGCACAATGCCTTCTGAATGTCTGCCTGATTTCGGTTTTGGCCACATGGTATTTCTCTGACAACAGCAGTGCCCGGAAACCTGCCCCGAGGTCAGATAATAGTGAGTGGCAAGGGGTGTGGGAAAAGATGGGCAAAGGCCTGAGTCGGTGGGCACCTCCAGTGCTTTGGAATTTCACTCCTGAGCAAATGCAGAGCCCTGAGAAGCTGATGGAGTGCTTAGAAAGTGTGTGTTACCAAACTGGCAAAACCCAGGAGGAACAAATCGCTGCAATGTGTTGGGGACTTGCCCATGCCTACCATGTCCTCTTTAACACCACCCACTGCCCTCAAGGGGAAGAAGAGGCTACAAAACTGCCTGTCCCCCCTGTCCAGATAATGAGCCAGTCTGTCACCTCCACCAGCACAGCGACTGAGCCAGAGAGCCAGTCAGTGCTGGTATCAGTCTCCCCAATACAGAAAACAAAATATACGAGAGTCAGTTTGCAAAGTGAGGGATGGGGAAGACCCAGGCCCATCAGGGGAACAGGAGGAAGGACCAGAGGTGATCATCCAATCTCTGTCCCCAACTGAGCTGTGAGATATGCGGAGAGATTTCGGCTGCCTGGGAGGCGAGCAGATTTGCACCTGGCTGCTCCGATGCTGGGACAATGGAGCCAGTGCTTTTGAGATGGAGGGGAGAGAGGCCAGGCAGCTGGGATCTTTGGCCAAGGATGCTGGCATTGATAGGGAAATAGGGAAACAGACTCAAACCCTCAGTCTTTGGCAGCGACTCCTGCTCAGTGTAAGGGAGAGGCACCCCTACAAGGATGATATTCTATGTCAGCTGGCCAAATGGACCAACATTGAGAAGGGCATCCAGAACCTCAGGGAACTGTCTGTGTTTGAGATGTTCTATGGTGATCTGAATGATGAACAGTCACCCATGGACCCAGATCATGCCCCTTGCACACACCTGATGTGGTGAAAGTTCCTGAAGAGCGCGCCAGAAGCACACTTGAAAGCACTGGCAATAGTGTCCTGGTGGACAGACACCCACATTCTGACAGTGGATGGAGTGGTTGGCAAGCTCCAGCAATATGAGGGAAATCTCCCCTCATCTCAACATTCCCTGGTCTCAGCTGTGGAGGAACTGTCTCAGAGGGTCCAGAAAATGGAAGAGGACATGTCCTACGCTCCACCTGCACAGGCTGATGTCTCAGCCATTAGAAGTAAACGTTTCCCCACCCAAGAGAAAGGCAGCAGAAGGTACACACCACGAGGCACCCTGTGGTTTTTCCTCTGCGACCATGGAGTGAACATGAGGAGGTGGGATGGACAGCCAACTGCTGCCCTGGCTGCATGAGTAGAGCAACTGAAAGGGAAGACCATCACAAAAGGGGAGTCCTCCAAGAAAAGCGCAGCTCCAGTGTCCAGTCAGAAATCCCCCAGACAAAATAGAATGGCCAATGTTATGTCTGACCCTCTTGAGGGGACCAGTAAATCGTTCTTGCAAGAAGTGAGTGATGATGAGCAGGATTAGAGGGGCCCTGCCTCCAGCCAGGTGGAGGAAAGGGATAATCGGATTTACTGGACAGTGTGGATCCTATGGCCTGGCATGTCAGACCCACAAGAGTATAAGGCTTTGGTGGACACTGGCGCACAATGCACCCTGATGCCATCGAGCTACAGTGGGGTTGAATCCATCTGCATCTCCGGAGTGACAGGGGGATCCCAACAGCTGACCCTACTGGAAGCTGAAGTGAGCCTGACTGGGAAGGACTGGCACAAGCACCCCATTGTGACTGGCCCAGATGCCCCGTGCATCCTGGGCATAGACTGTCTCAGGAGAGGGTACTTCAGAGACCCAAAAGGGTACCGGTGGGCTTTTGGTGCAGCTACCCTGGAGGAGGTTGAACAGTTGTCCACCTTACCCAACCTCTCAGAGGATCCCTCAGTGGTGGGGCGGCTTAAGGTTGAGGAGCAGCGAGTGCCGATTGCTACCAGGACAGTGCACCAGTGGCAGTACCACACCAAACGAGATTCCGTGGTCCCCATCCATCAGCTGATCCAACTAGAAAGCCAGAAGGTGATCAGCAAAACTCACTCCCCCTTCAACAGTCCTATATGGCCAGTGAGAAAGCCTAATGGTGAATGGAGGCTAACTGTGGACTACCGTGGCCTGAATGAAGTTACGCCAGCAATGAGTGCTGCAGTGCCGGACATGCTAGAGCTCCAGTATGAACTGGAGTCAAGGCAGCCAAGTGGTACGCCACGACTGACATTGCTAACGTGTTCTTCTCCATTCCGATAGCGCCAGAGTGCAGGCCACAGTTTGCGTTCACTTGGAGAGGCATCCAGTACACCTGAAATCGATTGCCCCAGGGGTGGAACCACAGCTCCACCATTTGCCATGGACTGGTCCATACTGCACTGGAGAAAGGTGGGGCTCCGGAACACCTGCAGTACATTGATGACATCATCGTATGGGGGGACACAGCCGAGGAAGTCTTTGAGAAAGGGAAGAAGATAATTGAAATCCTCCTGAAGGCCGGCTTTGCCATTAAGCAAAAGAAAGCTAAGGGGCCTGCAAGGGAAATTCAATTCCTAGGAATAAAATGGCAAGATGGGCATCGCCACATCCCAATGGAGGTGATAAACAAGATAACAGCCATGGCCCCACCGACCTCTAAAAAGGAGACTCAGTCTTTCCTGGGCGCTGTGGGGTTCTGGAGGATGCACATCCCGAACTACAGCCTGATTGCGAGCCCTCTCTACCACGTAACCCGTAAGAAGAACGATTCTGGATGGGGTCCTGAGCAACAACAATCCTTTGAACAGATTAAGCGGGAGATTGCCCAAACAGTAGCCCTCGGGCCAGTCCGGGAAGGGCAGAAGATTCAGAACATGGTCTACACTGCAGCTGAGGAGAATGGCCCTACCTGGAGCATCTGGGGAAACCTGAGGACAACTTCTAGGCTTTTGGAGCCAGGGATACAAAGGCTCTGAAGCTAACTGCACACCAACTGAGAAGGAGATACTGGCAGCGTACGAAGGAGTTTGGGCTGCTTCAGAAGTGGTCAGCACTGAAACGCAGCTCCTCCTGGCACCCCGACTGCCGCTGCTGGGGTGGATGTTCAAAGGAAAGGCCTCCTCGACATATCATGCAACCAGTGCCACGTGGAATAAATGGGTTGTGCTGATAACACAACGGGCTTGAACAGGGAGCCCCAGCTGCCCAGGGATATTAGAGGTGATTACGAACTGGCCAGAGAGCAAAGATTCCGGGATGTCACCAGAACAGGAGGTGATACGTGCTAAGGAGGCCCCACCATATAACGAGCTGCCGGATGAGGAGAAGCGATATGCCCTGTTCACTGATGGGTCTTGTCGCACTGTGGAAAAACATCGACGGTGGAAGGCTGCTGTATGGAGTCCCACACGACGGGTCACTGAAGCTGCTGAGGGACAGGGGGAATTGACCCAGTTCAGAGGTGAAAGCCATCCAGCTTGCTTTGGATATTGCTGAGCGGGAAAAGTGGCCAAGGCTCTACCTCTACACCGACTCGTGGGCAGTGGCGAATACCCTGTGGAAATGGTTGCAGCAATGGAAGCAGAACAACTGGCAATGTAAGGGTAAAACCGTCTGGGCTGCTGAAGTATGGCAGGACATTGCAGCCCGTGTGGAAAACCTCGTTGTGAAGGTGCGCCATGTGGATGCCCATGAACACAAGAGTCGGGCCACTGATGAACATCGACACAACCAGCAGGCAGACCAAGCTGCTAAGATTAGAGTGGCTCAGGTGGACTTGGACTGGCAGCGCAAAGGTGAACTGTTCATAGCTCAGTGGGTCCATGAAACCTCAGGCCACCAAGGTAGAGATGCAACATACAGGTGGGCTCGAGATCGAGGGGTGGACCTCACCATTGACACCATTGCAGAGATCATCCACGGATGTGAGACGTGTGCTGCAATCAAACAAGCCAAGCGGGTGAAGCCCCAGCGAAATGGAGAGCGATGGCTGAAATATAGATATGGAGAGGCCTGGCAGATCGACTACATCATGCTGCCACAGACCCGCCACAGGAAGCGCCACGTGCTCACAACGGTGGAAGTAACCACTGGGTGGCTGGAAGCTTACCCAGCACCCCACGCCACCGCCCGGAACACCATCCTGGGCCTTGAAACCCAAGTCCTGTGGCGACACGGCACCCCAGAGAGAATTGAGTCAGACAATGGGACCCACTTCCGAAACAATCTCATAAATGCCTGGGCAGAAGAACATGGCATCGAGCGGGTCTACCATATCCCCTACCACGCACCAGCCTCTGGGAAGATCGAGCGCTACAATGGACTGTTAAAAACCACATTGAAAGCACTGGGAGGTGGGACCTTCAAAGACTGGGACATGCATCTAGCAAAGGCCACCTGGTTAGTCAATACAAGAAGATCTGCTAGTCGAGCTGGCCCGGCTCAGTCAAAACCTCCACGTGCTGTAGATGGGGATAAAGTCCCTGTGGTGCGCATGAGGAATATATTGGGAAAAAATGGTCTGGTTTAGTCCTGCTCCAGGCAAAGGTAAAGGCAAACCCATCCACGGGATTGCTTTTGCCCAAGGACCTGGGTGCACCTGGTGGGTGATGCAGGACAATGGAGAAGTCCGATGTGTACCACTGGGGGACTTGATTCTGGGTGAGAACATGTTGTAAATTATGCTGTGCCTCTGTAAATTATTGTTTTGTTATTGTTAACTGCTAAACGGCAGCTGGACATGACGCAGATGGTATAGAATAAAGGGGTGAATTATGTCCTGGTTCAGCTAGGATAGGGTTAGGTTTCCCCAGCAGAGAGAGAGGGGGAAGGGATCTCCAGCCGGGTTATTCATACCATGCTGACGGAAACTTTGTCTCTACTTTCTCTTTGGCTCTTTGGTGGCGGGACCCACGTGTCGGCTTTGTTCCCTAACCATTTGCGGTATTTCTCTGTATATCTTTTGTCTTGTTCACTGTTATTGCTGTTTATTGTTCTCATTGCTACTGTTGTTGTTCAGATTGTTTATCACACTGTTGTATTAAATTTCTTCTTATTTTACCCCGGGGTTTGTGCCTCACTGCCAGCCCAACCGGCTGTGGGTGGGGGAGGGGCAAAGGGCAATGTGCTCTCCGGTCCCGGCAGGGCTTAAACCATCACAGTCATGTTGGTAAAATTATGGTGCTTCTTGCTGTTTCCAGCCATTAGCTTGTTTTCTGTGAATGCCCAGGTAAGAATATTCTGTGGATCTATGTACCTGTGTCTTTCATATCATCCTATCACTTCATTCGACCAATGTTAAACTGATAAATTTGACACTGCCTACTAATTTCTACAAGTGTTTCCTCTTGTTTTCTTGGCTTTAATTTCAGAGTCTTCTCAGAAGACAAAAACTTGAGGGAGAGGAGGGGAAAAGAAGAAAAAAAAAATATTTCAAGGTCATCTGAATACCAGGCCCCCTCAATGTTTCAAAATCTGAGAACATGCTCTCAAGTGTTAGCAAGGATTATGCCAGAATGAGCAAACTTTAATTCCTGTATTTAATTCCTTGAGTTTCTGATAAAATTATGGGTTAATTCAGAAGGATTATAGTTTCAACCTAAATTCTATCTAAAGATGATGGAAAGCTGATGTTGTAATCAACTATGAATGCTCTTTACAAATGTCACATTCTTGCCTAGGGTAGACCAACACTTTAAGAAAGAGCACCTAATTTTTGTTACTTGTGACATAAATACAATAACTTCTGTTGTTGCCAAAGGTTCTATGTCCAAATAGCTGTCTACTTAACATCTTTCAAGACCCAGTTCAATGGTGCATTGAATAGAAGCAATTTCAGTCTGTTAGTCAATCTTTGATAATTTTTGGCAGTCACATGGAGTTTTCACCACTCTTTTGCAGCATTGTTGCCTAGATTTGACAGGAGGTAAGAAAGCAGTTAAAGACTGGACTGTTTGGGTTGCAGAACTCTTCTGGCATTGCATCACCTTAATCCCTGCCAATCTTAATTCATTTTTCAGAATTCTACAGGTTTTTTTCCATCTTTTCTTCAATATCTATTTTCCAGCTTGCTGGCTGTGCATGATCACATTATTTCTCTCTAGCCCAGCCTCCTTCAAAATGCTACTCCAGGGACTAGCAAAAATAGGTTGCCAGATAGATCATTATTCTAATTACAGCCAAAAAATACTCCTTGAAACAACGTGAAATAACTATTTTAAAATAAAGAAGGCTGCCCAGCTGAGGCAGTCATGAGTATAAGTGCGAGTAGAATAAGGAAAAGTTTAAAAATGTTTGGAGAATGTTTTTCTACTCTACTGTTGTTTTTTGTTGTTTGGGTTGGTTTGGTTTTTGGGTTGTGGGGTTGTTTGGTTTTTGTTTTTTTTTTTAAGGATACATCTTAAGATATAGTAGCTGATTTAAAGCCCTGCTACCTGTTGAATTCCAACAGTTTCAAAAATCTCTTTTTTAAGCCTAAAATTTTAGTTCCGAAGACTGTCAGTTTGATAGGATGCTTTAGAAGTTACTTAAATTCTTATACTTAATTTTTCTTTGAAGATAGTAATTCTCTAACCTTTCCAGCTGTTAAGTTGATCACTCAGAGACAGTTTGGCATTGATAATAGTAGTTTAAAATTAACTCATGTGGGCCATTTTACAAGGTAGGAGCATGCAGCTAGTGTCAAGGATATTGAAATTGCTATGCAAGAAAATGTGCTGATGGAGATCAAAAGTTTAAGCTTTAGGAGTTACTGCTGATCACATGCCCCAGTTCTATATTTGAACAGAGTTCTTTCATCATATCAGTTCAGAAGGCAGTTTCCATTCTGCGAAATCCTGTCATACAGGTAGGCCACTTTGTTGATTAAAATTAATGTAATTGAAATACTAGTACAAATTCACCGTGCTGATGGACAAGTTAACTATCGGTCTCAGCATTAGCACCAGATTCAGGATAAAAGGCAATATGAGTAGTCTTTGTGCCTTTTGTGATTAATGTTCCTGGAAACTTTTTAGGAATGTGTTCCAGGTTATGATGTTTAATTTGCTTTTTATACCTTATATCACAGTGATCACACTACTTAAAGTTAGCAGCAAGATATGCAAATTTTATAGACAGATCATCTTTTTCAGTGTATCTTTCTGAAATCTGTCCTTCAGATGAATTCAAGAATGGCTAATTTACTGGCACAAAATAAAGCCCCCCCCAAAAAAACCACAAACAAACAAAAAAAAAAAAACCAACAAGAAAAAAAAGGAGTAAGCAAAGATACTTCTAATATGTTTGAGCATTGGAATGTGTATTCTGAGAGATCTGTAAAAAGCACTAAGGGTTATGTGGCAGGATAAGGTATCACTCCGTTAGCACTTCAGGCATTCTTTCCTAAACATAATCAGGTTACTTTCAGGTATACAGGTTAGAAAGATACACAGTCATTTTTTTCTTGAGATGTCTCATCTACTGATGTTTTGAAACAATTGCAGAAGTAGTTTGAGATCTGATTTTCTAACAAAATTAATGAAACACAAGTGAAGAAGCATAATGTAAACGCTTTTCTTAATGTTTCACTGATTGCACATACTCGGAGAAAATGTGTTTATTTCTGCCTGTGTTCAATTCCAGGGTCTACAGTTCCTATTTTTAGCAGCCACGCACTATTGTTAATCTGAGATTTTTGACTATCCAATGAGTCAGAAGGTCTGACTGCCCAGAGATACATGAGTCAGACAGGCAGGAATAGTCTGTTCTTCTTCAAGACACCAGGAGACATAGATTTAAAAAGGAGGTTTCATACTTAGTGAACAATACAAATGGAAACATAATGTATAAATAGAAATCCTTTTACCCTTCACATTGGATTCTTTTCCCAGGAAACTCTTCTCCCAAAATTGTTACTTACTACTCTATCTATTTGTGTATGAAAAGGGATAGCTTGTCACCCTTATTCTTTTCATATCCCCTGTCCATTGGTTAGTTAATGTATTTCTGGGACACAAAGTCCTCTCTCACTGTGACATAGCTATTCCCACAGTAAAAGATGGAATACGTAAGAAACTTAGAGCAGAGGTGTGGGTCAGGGAGAATTTCATAATAATGTAAATTTATCTTCTGAAGTTGTCTCTCTGGGAAGGGCAAATTCCATTAAAACAGCAAAGACGGAGGGGTATATCTATCTGGTCCTGAAGTTTCCTTCTGCAATGTATTTCAGTTTTTATTTTCAAATGCTAATACATGAAACTTTCAGAATCTGTTCATGACAGTGGAAAACATCTAATTTAGGTATGTAACATTAGCCTGTGAAAGGATGAATGTTACAAACTGATGTTCAGCCCCAATCTCTGCAGTTTTCCTGAGGAAGGTAGAAATGTCCAACCAGCTATAAAATTTGGTGGATTCTGAGCTGGGGATCAAGTTTAGTAATGCAAGATAAATCCACACTTGAATGCTTAGTAATGGAATAACGTTCCTTTGGCAGCTCAACAGTTCAGGACTCAAACTGGGATACTATTATTCAAAGGTCATAAGTTTAAAAGCCATCTAAATCACAAGAGACTGTGAAAGGTATGGTGGTATTCAGAGGAATAGACATTGGTGATCCTATGTCTAATTAGACCAGATGGGAACACAAATAACATCAGCTGTCTCCCTTTTGGTCAATTTTATAAGAAAGCCATAGGATAAAGATTAATTATCTACTCTTTGGGTAAAGAAAGCACATGAATCCAGGAACTTTTTTTCAGAATGTCTTACTAAGTGATGAGGGAAAATGCATTTTCTAATATCTGTATATTTAGAGAGAAGTTTTGAAGACCTTCACAGGCTTTGAAGTTGAGTGAGAGCTTAGTATGCTGACTCATCTTCAGATTTGGTTCAAGACAAAGAAGTCTCATGAAGTGATTTGAACAGCAAACCCATGGAGCTATGTAGAAAAGTAGTGGCCTGTAAATGAAGCAGAACTGAATTAAATGTGTAGTAAAATAGTTCTAATTATTTTCAAACAATAAAAGAAATTGGCCTTTTATTTAGCTTTTAGTTTCATGTCAATAATATCTGTATTATCTGTAAAGCTTTCCTAGGGCTTGAACTGGTGCATGGTTTCTTTTGAGCCAGCTATCTTTCACCTGGCTAGGACATCAGAGTAGAATAGAATAGTTCAGTTGCAAAGGACCTACAATGATCATCTAGTTCAACTGCCTAACCACTTCAAGGCTGACCAAAAGTTAAAGCCTCTTACTAGCAAGAAAACCTGTTTGAACTACCTGCATTCCTGGAGCGAGCTGTCTGCTCTTAATGTGTCTTCAAGAGTCCCTTCTTTCTTGTGCCATGGTCGCTTTGGTGTTATTTCCAAGAGCATAGTTACATCTGCAATTCATAATGCAGAAATGTTTAAACTGAAAGGCTGCCTGAATAAGGACATTGTCTTGCAAATGGTAACGAGTACATCAGTTTTTCATTGCTGGAGGCATCAAGATGTGTGACAAAATTATCCAAGTTTAGTATTTTCCCACATAACAATAGGGAACATGCATCCAAACTTCACTGGATATGGCTCATCTGAATTTCAGTTTTCTCTTTCCCCTCAACAAAAGTTCTAGAAAGCATAGCCTTTGTCAAGAAGCCTAATCAGAGCCAGCATTTTCACAAAGTTGTTGCTGAGTGTGCTAAATCAAACAGAAGTCTGTACAACAGATACTGATCGATGTCTGTATTGTTCCCAAAAATTGAACTTTTGCGCATTGTAATACATACGTGGTTTGGCACATACTTGCTTCATGAAAAGTACCTTTAAAGATCAGTTCATTTCAGTTCTTTAAGACAAGGGATGCCAATTTTTGATTGTTAATCAACATGTGATATGCATAGATTAATAAAAGGACATTAACTTTGCATAATTGAATGGTCATTTCTTCAAGTGAATGATCAACCAATCTATCCTCTCACCACAAATGTGTCATCTGACTTCACGTTCCATTGAAATGAAGTTGATAAATGAAGTATTAAAAGTTCCCTGTGACTTTTACACTGACGCCAGTTACATCCTTGTTTTGCCTGACATTTAATTATCTGGACAATTCCAAAATTATTGCATTCATGTGACCTCCCTATTGATGCTGTCATGTTGATCTGTTATTCAATCTCAAGCCAAAGCTACTTAAATCACAACAGTGCCCATGTTAAAGCCACGCTTAAGCAAAAACAGTCATTAAAGCTAAGAATATTATAAGAAATATTATTTTGTGGTGTTTGTATTTAGTTTTGTTTGGCTGATATTCACTCCTAAACTGTATCTTCATAAATTCATTAAATAAAACTAATAACTCTTTTAATAGTGAAAATTTTATTCATGAAGACATTTGAAAAAAACTGATTTTTGGATCCAGAGCTAAAATTAATTTTAATGGTAATAATTTCAGGTGGAAGCAGAAATAATAGCTTAATCTACCATTGAGTATATGGTTATAATATTAATCTAGGTGGTCTGGGAATAGAAGCAATACAAGTTGATATTAGATGTCAGGATAACTTTAAATTGAATTATCATGCATATCAGCAAAAATAGTTAATAATCCACAGATTTAAAATATACTAAACCATTAAGGAAAGTGTTAAATATTGTGATGTGCAGGGCACAATTCATAACAACTGCCCAATTTGTTGAATAAATTGTCTGTAATAATTCTGTGTGCCACTGTACGTTTGCAAAATCAGAGTAGTATCACTGTGTTTCAATAAATGGGTGATTCCAAGCTGTGTTGCTTTAAGTATAGGAGTAACATTTGATTTTGTTGTAGTGAAACCATTTGTACCTTTAAAAAAAAAAAAAGTGTTCTTCTGTCAGCAGGAGTACTGAACAAGGCCTGGGAAAGTAGCATTAGTGAGTTCAGGACTGGTACTTCAGAAGAACTGTATGAAAACAGGGGGTTGGAGGTGCAAGGGTGCTGGTTTATATCCCCGAACAAATTTTAATACTAGCATGATATAGCATAGCAAAAAGTGTTAGTGAAACATCATCTTGAAGGCCAGAAGATCTTTCTTGTTGTGATTGGGCTATTCAGAAAGAAAAGTTTATGGAAATGAGCCATCACTAGCCTGCACTACACCCAGGTCAAGGCAACAACATGGAACCCTTTGTTTTCATGGGGAAGAAAAAATTTCCCCCAAACAAAACAAAAAAAAACCCCAACAACAACAAAAAAAACCCCATAACACAAACAAACCAAAACCAGGGAAGGAGGACATACAAGAGAAGTGAAAAAGAAAATTATTGTGTTCGGACCAGGTCTGGTAACATGAAAAATAAGGGCACGGACTCCAACTCAAGAAATTGGAGGGGGGACCCCTGATTAAGGCTCACTCATCTTCTATTTGGACCCCATTGGTACTTGGGTCTGTCTGGTCTAGTGTACGTGTATTGCCTGTTCTTTCAGTATCCAGCAGCCTGAATCCAATCCACCATCCACAAGTTGCCTGCACAAAAATATTCTTCATCCAGAGGGAAGAAATTTGAATAGTGATGATAATAATAGGAACCAATATATCTGCTAAAGAAAGGGTGACCTAACGCATTATTTTCAAATATTAGACAAGTAGAGGATTCCTTGCTATTAAATATTATCGCTTACATATCTTCTGTCCATCAAGTGTTACTTTGTGACAAACTGCAGCTCAAAGATAATTGTTAAATTTTATTCAAATTACGTTACTAACCCTGTAATTCATATTGTGCATAATCTTAGCTACCTAGAATTATTCTGGGGGAGGGATGGTTTTCAATTTAAGCCAACATTTTTAGCCTTTTTCCCCCCCTTCATTGTGCAACACTTAGCATCAAGTCCTAATAGACATATAAACGATTTCAGATAATAAAAATTCTTGCTAAAAAATTTCATGCTGCTTCTCTTGAATATGCTGTGCTAGTGTTCTTTAGAAATTGTTAACTAATCTGATTTGGCAAAAGTATCTTCTGGAAGTTTCATTATCACTTGATTGATGTCAATTTGGTCTTTAACTACAAAAGCATCTACTTTCCATGGTTTTAATCATGATGTATAATTTATTTTCCATGCTAAAAGAGATGAAAGTTTTTAGAATTTACAGTTATGACCATTAATACTATTTTCTTTTACCAGAGCTGCAGTCTGTTACATGTTACAATTTTTGCTAAATTTCTCTAGCTATCTGCTTGCCAACTCCAGCTGGAGTTACTCCAGATTTTCACTAATATAGATAGAAGTAGAGTGAATTGCAAATGTTTCAAGATGGAAAAAAGCTTCTAACTTTAAACCTGAAATATAAGGTTCTGATTTTTATCTACAATGGTGAAGATTAGAAACACCCCCAATAAAACTAGAAGAATTAACACTAGTGAAAAGTCAATGCAAATGAGATTAGAATCAGGTGGAATGGTAAAGATCTTTCCCTGTCAGATC
The DNA here is from genome assembly GCF_003259725.1 of Athene cunicularia. NCBI lineage: Eukaryota > Metazoa > Chordata > Aves > Strigiformes > Strigidae > Athene > Athene cunicularia. The sequence goes on along the minus strand of NW_020799092.1, from coordinate 12,038,735 downwards.
CAAAATCTGTTTTAGGCTTAATTTATGCCTGGGCTAGGAGCCAAGAAGATATTTCTCATGAATATACAGGCATTGGTTATGGATTAAGGAAAGTAGAAGGGTTTGTTGGTGACTGGCAGCAGCTACATTGATCATGAGTAGTTGTTATCAGTTTATTTTGTAAATTTGCCCAAATAAGGCAATTGATACTGTGAAAGATAATGTATATCGATCAACACAACTATTATTCAGTCACTAATCTGGAGAGAATAAGATGGAAGCTGCAGGCAACAAGGAGAGATGTGAAAGAAGCACATCGTATTCAACCTCCATAGAGAGGTAGGGAATAAACAGAATCAACAAATATATAAGAAGTATGTCTGATGAAAGGAGCAGGATGAAAGCTTTCAGCTGTCAAAACTGGATCGGCTCTTGTTGCTGAGGTTGGCTCTACAACTGATGATGTAAAAATCAGAGTGGGACTTTATCCTCTGGTTTCTTCCATTCCCACAGTACAAAGGTAAATCATAGCATTGTTTTAAATGTGAAATTTTGTTGTGAGCCTTTATAAATCTCAGTTTGAAAACACATCTAGAGCGTTAAAATAATTTTACAGCAAACCCACTTAAGATAATTTGATAAGGTGCTCTGACTCCAGAAGAAAGTCCTCTCTGTATTGATTCTTCTCAGAACTTGAATAAAAATTTCAGAAAAAGGGGAAGCCTGTGGAAGAATTCATACGGGATCCATTTCAGTGGTCTCACAGCTTCCATACATTGTTCATAAATCCTGATTAGCCACATGGTCTGCATTTGTAGAAGGATTGGTACCATATGGAAAAAAATTAAAAGTGTGTGCTAAATGTGTAATCTCACATGATATTTCATAACAAAAAATGTAAAGCTTTTCCAGGTAGGGAAGGAAAAGCATTATCCGAAGGTCTCTTAGAATATCACTGCTTTTAATCCCATCATCAAGGAGGTGCAACTTTGATAGAAATCCTTGGGTATTTTCAAAATCCTTCTGAAGGCAAAGATTGATAAGAACTCTAAGATTCTGCTTAGGTTTCCTTCTTTTTCTTACTAATGAGAATAATTTTATCAAATGTCTAGTTTTAATTCATATATTTTGGCTTCTGCTTTCCTATATGAAATTTGTAAGGAATTTATTTGACTGCTTTTGAAATTAATGTGGTATCCCAAGAGTTTCGAGTATAGTGAGGATAAACATGATTAAAGCAGCTCTTAAAGATGTAAATGATCATTTTTTCAAGAAATGAGCTAAGTGCAGGTCTGTTGAAGTCCAGCACTTTTTAGTTGTCTAAAAATTTGGTTTAAAGATGTAAATTTAAAATTGTATTACAACTAGGAAAGCCTAGTTGCCAGTTATATAATTAACCCACTAGATCATGCTGCCACTTAGCTCTGCTATTAAGAAATGTGTCTATGTAGCCTCTCTGAAATGGGGCCTCCTGATGAGATAATGTATTAGGGAACAATGACAGGTTGTTACAGAAGGAAACCAAACTCCCTGTAGTCTCTGGCTGTGCTGGTTAAACAAAAAAACTCCAACTGTTCAATCTATTCTTTCAAGAGGTATTATTCTGTGCTTATTCCTTCGTTTAAAAAGCACTTTCCAGGATCTCTTTTCCAAGGTCAAAAGCCTACTGCATCTTGTTGTGAAAGCCTAGATGTAAGCAAGAACAGGCAACAAGTGGATAAAAGGTTGAATTGTCAGAGAAAAGAGACCAGAGGTTCAAATCATGCAGGTATGTGAAGAGCAGATATGTGCCTAATGAGATTTTCTGAAGTGCCTAAGAAGGTTAGGACCTGGGAGATGTATGCCTTACTTGGTTAGTTGTGTCTGAAAATCTCACTTGGCTCTATTAGCTCTTTCAGTATTCTCAATACCTTTGAAAATTTGGCTCAGGGATCTGAAAATCTGTTTTCTCTGTTCTAGAAACCTGGCAAATTCTGTGTGCCCTGGGTGTTGGGGAAGTTCCAGTGCTTTCCAATGGGCAGATATAGTTATCTGTCCTCAGTTTATAGGCATGCGTTCCAGACAGTGCAGGCCATTACAATAGCCAAGAATTCCTCTTTCTTTTGTGTTTTTATAGTATCTACTCAATGCTGTAAACTGTTCTGTAAGGTATGTACACTGCCATATGAACCAATATGCAAGCATAAGAAAATAAGATATGCTATTGGTTCAGGAACACTCGGTTAGCAAGTGTGATACGTACATGCGTTTGCTTTCACTTGATCTGCACCTCAGGAATTCATAGGGAGCCTAAAACCTGCACCTTTCCAAGCTGTTCTTGTCTTGGCTCTCACTCAACCCAAGGAGCAAAGGCAATTGTATTCCTCTGTTTGGCTTCTACAGTTCTGAGGTTGCTACTCATTAGAAATTAGTTCTTTTCCATATTTTATGTAAATCATGTATTCAATTCTGTCTTCCATTCTTAGAACAGACTTCTGGTTGTCACTGTCTCCTTATACCTTTTTTAATTTTTTTTTTTTTTAAGATCTATATTCTACTCATTAATAAGGCTAGACACTGCATGCTCCTGGTCCAGGAGAACTGGCCAGGGATATTTCATTATAAAAGGGAATTATATGGATGACATGAGTTCTTAATCATTAAAAATAAAAGCCACTAAACAGCAAATGAAAACTGGAAGATTAAACAAAATCTCTTTTTCTTGGCTTTTCTATAAGTTTGCAAGTCAGCAAAATTAATGTTGTAACTGCAGAAGGCCTAGTGATGAGACAGGCCTTCAAACCTCCCTTGCTGTTTCAATGTGTTACGTTTTTCTGATGCCAAGTGTACGCTTTTTCAATAAAATATAACTGATCAAAGGAGACAGAGGGAAAGAGACAAAGTAATCCAGAGCCAACCCTGCTTCACATAGGATTTTCTCGCTGATTCCATTCATAGCAAAGAGGACTAGAGAGAGAAGAAACCATTTAGTAGCAATTATTTAAAAAACACTATTTTGTGCTGGTGTAGAGACTATCGAGGCAGTAACATTATAAAATTCAAACCTCCACCAAACACAGAAAAGGTGCTTGATTTGTGAGGGCTGAATGTAATTACAAAAACTCTGATCAATTCTAGTCCTGAGATGGTAATTGTATTCCCATAGATACAGAGGCCTGAAGCAAGAAGGAACAAGAAGAATATATCTGTTCTTTTACTCTATTTTTTTAAATCAAAACATGTGGCTTAAATGGGTCTTTGGGTTGTTTGTAATTAAATTTTCCTGAACAATGCAGGACTTGGCCATTTCTCAACTGTCTGGGGCAGCTGTTTTCACATACTTCAAATACAATAAAGATTGTTGTGTGTGTGTTTGTTTTGTTGTGTTTTTTTTTCTTTTTGGATTTCCTGTACAACAAAAGTAGGAATGGATGTGAATTTATAATTGGATATGCCTTTTGTTTACAGACAGCTGGAATAAAAACTGCATGAGCCAAATTTTGCCCTTAGTTATTCTTAGATAATCTTATGGAACTTAAATTCTACAAGTGTAGAGAAGAGACAAAACTATTCTTGATCGTTCTATGTGGAGCAGCTGTGTCTGCTAAGGAAACATTGGTTTAGCAATCCTTAGTCAAAATAACTGGAGTTTAGTGTTTTCTTTCAATCTGTCTTGCAGTCAAGCTCTGTCTCTGCTGTTTAGTCATAGAGTTGGTGTCAAAAATAGTTTATTTGCATGGTTTTTCACCCCTTTTCTGGAAATTGAATTATTTTTTTTTTACTTCAGTAAACTGCAAGTTGCTTTGTTAGCATGAAAAACTCCCACAAAGTTGGGACAGTAGACTGTTAACTATTCAAGGAGCTAAAAGCTCTTAAACTTTTGTTACACAAACTCATAATGGCTTGGTGTCACAGACTCTGGGTTTTTTTCCTGCTGTTTTTCATAAACTTCTCCTGGTGCTTGGAAACAAAGGCTAGTCATTCTTTTCTCAGTAAAGGCATTTAGTATCAAGATGTTTATCTTCATTTTGCCTGTCAAATAGAGCTAGATTTGTTGTCCATTTTACAATAACTTTATATGAGTTTCTCATGTTAAATTAATGTGAGGAAAAAATGTACCATTACATTTAAAGCATTTCAACAGTATTGCAGCCTGCATTTTCTGCTTCTGTAAAAGGCTGTAGTGAGTATTTTATTTATGAGTCAGAAAAGATATGTTCTGAAGGAAAAAACTCTGTGACCATTTGAGAAAAATGTCCAGTAGCATCACAGTGCTACCACACAGTTTGTTTTTTGGTTAGTTTTCTACATATCAGAAACTGTACTGTTTATTACAGTAAAGGCAACTCATGTCTTCAAAGGTAGTTTTAAAGTACTTGGTTTTGTGGTTTTCTGGAATTTCTCTCTTTAAACTTGTGCCATTATCTGGACTATTGCTTCAAAACATAAATTTTTAGACTCTAGAGAGAGAGGTTTTTTTACTTTGTTCTATAATAGTGATAAACTGCAAGGATTTGGGATGTACCTGCAACACTGCATTCTACACAGCCCAACTTTACCAGTAGAACTACAGAGCAGATTTCAGTGTTTGTGTTTCAGATATTTTTTTCTTCATTCTTCTGACTTTTCCATGTAAAATTCTGTCATTTTAGGAACTGGTGTAGATAAAGAATCATTTAAAACTGTTTGGGTTTGGGGATTTTGATTTGTTGTTTCTTCTTGGTTTTATTTTTTCCAAAAAAGCAAGAGGCCAGGCCCACTTTTCAAAGACAGATTATTTTCAGATAACTCAGCAGATCTTTTACAAGAAATAAATGGAGTGTGCAGAGAAGATAGGAAACTAGATGAGCAAGTATATTTAGTACTGGGCTAATGCAAGGAGTTAAATATTGCTTATATAAACTTTTTGTAGCTCCACATACATTTAGTTCCTCTGTCACTGTGAATTCATACAGGGATTGTCTTTAGAAACACAGTAATGGAATCATTTCTTGTTTTCAGCAGAACTGTTCTTTCCATTGTGTGGAACAAAAAAAAAGATCATAGAAATTTTTTGTATGAGAAACTTTCTCAGGAGAAGGTGATTGGTCTCGGTATGATAGCTCTTTTCTCTCTTATTTGCTTCAATTCCCTATCCCTTTTATTCCCCCGTTAATATACATCAATGCACCACCTCTGGTTTGAAGTTCATCTTCATAATATGGAATTCCCCAAGGAACATACCCATCAATATGTCTGTCTAGGAGACAGATCTATAAGGGTTAGAGACTTCTTTTTCATCGCTTAAGTATTTTTCTGAACTAATGGTTATCCTCTCATATTTTACGTAATGTTTTAATTTGTTTCTCAGATCCATGAGCGCTGCTACAGTTTTGATAAGTGATGGAAAGATATGCACATGTTGTATGTTTCTATGAAGCCTATTTGGCTTGACTAATGTTTTGAATATAGTCCAGTGGGTGAAATTTAGTATGTGAATGGCGTAATAAGAATGGCTGTTATTATATTCACTTTCATGTGTCTGTGTAGTGAGCTATAAGCAGTAGAAGTCTTTCTGACTATTCCTCATTTTTCATCTAATCAGTTGTTGTAGTGCATTGCACACAGCAGTGGTTCTTTCTCTTGATTCACTGCTGTAAGACTTGTTATTTTACTATTTCCTTTTAATTTGGGAATAAAAGTAAAAAAACTAACAATTGTTTGTGACCTTTTTTTCACATTTTTTTCCCAAATCAGTGAAATCCCTCTGTCAGCACACACAAAAATAAGCAGTTTGTTTGTTTGTTTTTCTATATTAAAAAATGGTACTTCAGAGTTTTGAGAGATTAGGTTAGAATCTGATTAAGTTAGTGTACGTAATTTAGGATTAAGAGTTCCAAATAGTCCTAACATGATATCAGTCTAGGATATATAAGCTAGTTTAGGTAAAATAGGGGCTAACTGCAATCCTCCCACAAATTCAGATGGATCTCTTTTTGTAATTCAAAACTGTTCAGCCAATTTTTTTGCCTTATTTCCCCATATTTTTCATATCTCTACGCTTTGTGCAGAAGCATCAAGAAACCGCAGTAAAAACTATTCTGCAGACTCAAGGGATTATGATAAGTATCAGACATTCTGAATGCCCGTCTGAACCTTGAAGGTATTTGTGGTTTGCCCATGACTAATTTCTGGCTGGATCTGTAGAGAGCAGCCCAGGATGACAATTTTTTCCATAATAATGTACCTGGAGGTACTATTTTTTTCACCAAATAGGCCTTTAAGAAAGTTTTCTTCTTTCCAGAACATCACTTTGTAAAGCATTCTTTGATTTTTTCTACCACAAGATGAAAGGGGGGGGGGACGGGACGGGGGGGGACGACCCAAAACCTCTGCCATTTATTTTCTTTTAGTTGATGCTGCTCATTTGCTTGCTTAAAGTGATGGTAGGGATTGCTAATGCATAATACAGGGTCTGCTAATTGCCGTTTTGCTGTTGATACAGCTCTTAACATGCATTAGTATAAACAGGTAAAATGTCAGAGTAGCTGAAAAGAGCAGTAAAGTCAGTTAATTTGATGAAACACTACAAAGGAGATTCTACCTTTAGTCATACCTGACCGAGCTCTTGGGTGTTACTGGGATTTTGGGTGTAAATGGTGGCAGACCATACCTGAATGTATTTTGCTGAAAAGATGAACGGTAATAATGTCCTCTCTGATGAGGCTATAGTTACAGGCTTCTGCTGGTGGCACTGTGCTTGAAATCTCAAGAGAAAACACTTCCCTGTGATAACTTGGAACACACCTTTCTAAGCAGGCTGAAAGTGTTCTGAGAGTAGCATTTTTCATGGTATTTTGAGGATTACTACAGAAGTGTAGAAACTTGCAAATTGAAGTGGGGCTCCTGACTGATTAAAAGATAGCTAGGGAAGTTTTGAGATTTGTTTTAGATGAGAGCAGAAGTGCAGGTAATTTCTTTTTGGTTATGACAACGTTTGCCTATGCCAAAATGACAGCTCTTAAAAATGAAATTTCTGTGGCTTTAAAATATTTTCATCCAGCTGTTCCTGACCATCAATTAGCATTGTATTTAATTAGAAGAGGAGGAAATGGAGATGTGTTTTTTTAAAAATTATTATTATTGTTGTTACTCATCTCCTTGTTGGTCATTTCTCTTAAATTTAGAAAGCTTCCACTTCTAGAACATTCATAGTACACAAAGAACTTACAGGCAATTCCCTGCATAACTACAGCAATTCAGGATGCAGGATATTTTCAGAATAGTATGTTTGACTTTACAATATGATAAAGAAGAATGGGTAGCTATTTTCAGTGACAGGCATACTTCATCTATCTCCGTCTGTTATTTAATTCTGAATCTCAAGGAATATAATCTATGGTACAAAATAAGCTTGGTTTCTGTAGTGAAGCACAGATCTCCCAGCCAATATTTCAATCTGTACTTCAGTCTGACGTGTGCTTAAATCTCTTATTAATCATTTGGTTTAAGACAAACTTAACTAGCATCCTAGGCTGATAAAAGGAAAGACACCCAGAATGAGAATTTACTTTTGTAATAGAATTGAGGATGTAGTTATGTGTAACAGAGGATAAGCACTAGTAATTGTCCCTGGAGTAAGTGTACAAATAGTTGAAATAAGACTACATTTAAGCATATTTAGGCCTTCTGCTTAAACCCTATGTTTAGACCACTTGTCTCTGCAACATGGAACCTCTTTGAAGAATCTGTTCTAACACCAAATGCCTATTCCACAATTTTATCTTCAGTGGAGTGTTTAGAAAACCTTTTCTAAATAAATTGTGCAGTGAATAAAAGGCAGAACAGAGTATCAGTTGGAGATAAGAATGCATTCTCACTTAGTTCGCTGGCTGCTTCTTCGTAGGTCACCTCAGTTGGGATTTTTTCTCTTTTGTTCTTGCTTCTCCTCAACTAGCTAGCTGGTTTGGCATCTTATGAGTATTTTTAGCATCTCTTGAAAAACTCTGAGATGGATTCCTGCTGCTGATCTGCCAATGCTGCGTTCTCCAGTAGTTGCCATCAAAATATCTTCTATCTGCTTCCTTGGCATTCTTTACTCACCTATTTTTTTTCTATTCAATGTCCATAATATTTATCTCCTATCAAGTGTTCGCTCTTTTTGGAAAAGGAGACCTGTGAATTCTAGCTTGTACTCTGTATGTCTTTTGCCCAGACCCTTGACTTACTGTTTAAATACCTGTCAAAAACTTTAGGGGTGTATTTCTGTGGTGATTGAAACATGTTTAGTATATCTGCCTTGTATTTTTGTTGTGTAAGAGATCCCTTTCTCTCTTTGCATTGATTTTGTGATACTGCAGGAATGTGCCTTATGTTAATTCTGACAAACTTTCTGTGTATTTAATGCAATGGGATTTTTATTTTTCATTGCAGAATAACTAAAACTAAGAGAGGAATTGTCTTGTGAACAAAGACAGACACTAAGGGGTGGTTTTTTTAGACCTACCCAAGTACATCTCCTGATGCAATAGCTGCCTTATATAGAAACCTGAGTTTGCTCACTTTAAACTCAGAGAAAATGATCTTAGTTATTACAAGCTGTTTACTAGTAATGACAGTTTTCACATCAGAACTTCCAGAATCGGTATCCTTCTGCCTGGCCTCTCTCATGACACTTGTTGGTAGTCTAGAGAGGCTGTCCAGTATTTACTACTGTGTTCCAGGGACATTTCTTGCTGAAACTTCTGCTGAGGTAAAAATGAGTTTGAAGCACAGGCAGACAAGTAAAAGGCAAACCTCAAAGTGAGGCAAGATTTGGGTTCACGCCTCTCATTACCTGCAGTGCTGTGTGACAGCTACTGTACCTACCCAGTTTTCAAACCACAGCACAAATGACCAGGTATCCATTTACAACCGGGTCAAACAAGGACAGTCTTTTACACAATTTCAGTAGGAGAGCTCTGCCACCTACGTTCCTGAAATGAACATGATCTTTATTTCTTCATTTCTTCATAACTCTTCTCACTTTTGAGGGCCAGATTTCTGACCCCCAAAATACATGAATTGGATTCAACCCAAATTTCTGAATTAGCAGACTTTTCTAGGAAGCGCGCCATGCTGGGAAGAATGGGAACATGGCTGTTGACATGAGCTCTGTTCACCTCAGTTTACAGAGTCATCATTGCAAACAGTGCATGTGGCACTGACAGGTATCCCCCAGGGGTTGCTTAGCTTTGTCAGCATTACCCTGGGGAGTGTATTATTGTAGAATCATTACTTCTCCTGTGACTGTCCACTTTCACTATTTCCTAGTCACGTGGGAAAGATTAAGCTGTTATATTCCTTGCTCACTAACGTGAAGCAACAGCACCTACACACTGCACATTTGTCATCAGAGGATGGAGCAGTGTCTTGGAAATTCCTGGTTTATCAGTAGATAGCCTCATGTGCAGAAAGCTCTGGACATCACATTTCACAGTAAGGAGCATATGTTTGTGATGTATGTGCTCAAAATTGGGTGAAAAAAAAAAACAAAAGACTTGAAACACCTGCTGATGATATCAAGGAGTTTTCAGTCCACTGATATTGCAGGATACTGTAAAGAGAGGGAAGAATCACTGATCACTAAATTGGGAAAACGGAGGCACAGAGAAGTCAAAGGGCTGACTGAGAATTTCTGTTCTCACTGACCTGGGTATGTATGTGGCTGATGCTTGCTCTATCCTGTCCAGCTGCTGTCACAGCTTTATGATGTTTATCTTAAATGTTTTACTGAAACTTTATTTATTTTTCCAAAAGCTTATTTCTTGTCAATTTAAAATTTCCAGTGATGTCAGAGACTTGGACATGCAAGGAGAACAGCATTGTGCCCTAAGGGAAGCTGGTTTAGAGCTGCTTAACACTTTCCTCCTTCTAATTCAGTAAAAAATATATGAAAATTGAGTTTCCTATGTGAAAAGATATGGCTTTTGAGTTTCAGAAACAATCAAATGGACCTCAGTAAAATCCCTAAGGTTTTGTTTTCTTCTGTTTTGCTAAGAAAAAAGATACCAACTAATATATCTTACATTTTAACAGTGTCTGTCTTTAAGCAGAAACTAATTTAACTGAACTCTCAGTTAATTGGTTTAAAAATATGAAGAAGCTCAACTAGGGTGTGCAGTCAGCTTTTCATAGCACATCCTGGAGTCAGTTACCATGGCAATGCGAAAGATTTTGGTCTCCATGGCAACCTCAGGTCGGCTTGTCGCACCTTTTATCTTATGCAGACTGAAAGCAGCAGCTTGTGGTATCTGGAGTTAATATGTCGAGGAGGGGGAAGATACGTTACCAGAGAGGTGTTGGGCTGGGTTTTTTTCCCACTGATTTAAACTCAATCAGTCTCTTAATTATCGCTAATCAGGCTAATGGCAGGAGCTGGCAGGCGGGGCGAGTGGAGGCAGAGTGCTCCTGGCAGCCTTGCAGCATGGGGGGAATCTCCCCCTTTTCCTCCTGGTGAGCAGCCAGCAGAGCTGGAAAGTCACAGCTACACGTACTTTTTGAGACCCCTTTGCAGCTGGTTGCTTCAAGCAGCTCTTTGGTAACCCTGCAGTGAGGTGCGCTATGCTGGATGCAGCATGTTCAGTCAGGCTGCTTTGGCTAAATGCTGGCTCTGGCTCTGGTTAGTGCATGCCCTGGACCCTGCCATTAGCCTCCCCGGTGTGCAGCTGTGTCTTCTGGCCATCAGTCCCTCCTCTTGCTGCATCTGTGGTACGGCACCAGCAAGGCACTTTCCTCCTGCCTGGGAGCAGCAAGAGATGCACACCAGCCCAGCTTGGGGGTGGTTGGGTATGGCCTTCAAGTGTGAGCAGGGCACAACAGAGAGTAGAGCCATTGGTAAATTATGCTGTAAGTACACGCTTTCTCAAATCACTCATCATGTAAGTGCTGGGTGACTTACTCAGGGAGCAGACGATATCCTTTAGCTTTCGGTTCCAGCTGTGCAGAATGTGGTGTATGCTTGTATGGGATTTTTTTGCTCATATTTGCTTAATTGTGTTGGAGCTAAGCAGGATACAGCTTTAGGTGCAGTTATTACTGTTACAGCTGGCCCTCTGTAGCTGTGAAATCTGGGGCTGGAAGGAGAAGCTGCCTCTTGCTCTTCTGGCCCAAGGAGTCCCTGGCAAAGCAGAGTGCAGGAACGTGCAGTCTCAGCACTGTTAGTGTCCCGTGCTCTCCCTGCCTTCACACACACTTCACAAGCATTGATGTGTGGCTCTGGTAGATGGCTATGTTCAGGGGGCTGTTGTTACAGAAGGTAGGGTGATGTAGGGGAGGTCCCTAATAAAGACCACCTCTGATCATTCATTAGGCTTGTCTTGCAAAGTCATGCTGGTGGTGTTCAGGCCCTGTTGCTGGAAAGCATGGAAGGGATCCTGGAGCTGCAAAAAAGCAAGTGTAGCTCTGACAACCTGACACTCAGAGCTTCTTTAAATGCAGTTTCATATACTACTTGTTTACTTTGAAGTTGTAATGGCTGAGAGAGCAGGCTGATGAGGAAGACCAACAATGGAAGCAGGAATTAAGGCAATATTTTCTTGTTCCAGAACAGATTGAAAGCTTCTCATGTTGATCTTTTCAGGGATTTTGTGTGCTCTCAGGGCAGAGTGGCACATGTAACCAGAAGATAGTTGTTTAGCAGTGGGTGTATGTGGTGTGAGGTGAAGCCTCTCTAGTTACACTGTTGACTAAAAATAGCCAATGCTTAACCCATGTTACTAGTAATTTCTGAATGTTTTGTATACCAGGAAGTTCCTTCTTAATAGTCTAACACAGAGATTTCCCACTGCCTATTTTTATGGCAGAACATGCTACAAACAGCAGAAGCAAGTAAGTTTTGCCTTCAATGATGAGTAGACTGTCTTCATATTAAACTGGCAGCCCTGAAAATCTTACGTACCTGGTAGACAAACAAGCATTACAATACATTTAAAATGTCCCTATATTTTTCGTACATACTGTCTTGGATTCGCACAGCTGTCTGTCTTGGGTTTGTGTGGCAAGGCTTTGGTAGTGGAAGGGCTACAGGGCTGGCTTCTGTGGGAAGCTTCCAGAAGATTCCCCCATGTCTGATAGAGCCAATGCCAGACAGCTCCAAGACAGACCCGCCACTGGCCAAATGATGGTGATAGCACCTCTGTGATAACATATTTAAGAAGGGGAAAAAACAAATTGTGTGGCAAGAGCAATTGCAGCTGAAGAGAGGAATGAGACCGTGTGAAACAACTCTGCAGACAGCAAGGTCAGGGAAGAAGGGAGGGGGAGGAGGTGCTCCAGGTGGCAGAGCAGATATTCCCCTGCAGCCTGTGGGGCAGCCCATGGTGAGGCAGGCTGTGCCCCTGCAGCCCAGGGAGGTTAATGGTGGAGCAGATCTCCACCTGCAGCCCATGGAGGGACCCCACATCAGAGCAGGTGGATGCCCAAAGAAGGCTGTGACCCCATGGAGGACCCACACTAGAGTAGGTTCCTGGCAGGTCCTGTGAACTAGTGGAGAGAGGGGCCTACACTGGATCAGGTTTGCTGGCAAGACCTGTGACTCCGTTGGGGACCCACGCTGGAGCATTCTGTTCCTGAAGGACTGCACCCTGTTGAAGGGACCCACACTGGAGCAGTTTGTGAAGAGCTATAGCCTGTGGAAAGTATCCATGCTGGAGAAGTTCATGGAGGATTGTGTCCATGAGAAGACCCACGCTGGAGCAGGGAAAGAGTGTGAGGAATCCTCCCGCTGTAGAGGAAGGATGGGAGAAACAACGTGTGATGAACTGCCCGCAATCCCCATTCCCCGTCCCTCTGTGCCACTGGGATGGAGGAGGTAGAGAAAATCCAGGAGTAAAGTTGAGCCCGGGAAGAAGGGAGGGGTGGTGGAAAGGTGTTTTTAAGACTTTATTTCTTGTTGTCCTACTCTGATTTGATTGGTAATAAATTAAATTAATTTTTCCCCAGGTCAAGTCTGTTTTGTCTATGATGGTAATTGAATGATCTCTTCCTGTCCTTATCTCCACTTATGAGCCTTTTGTTATATTTTCTTTCACACATCCAGCTGAGGGGAATGATAGAGCGGCTTCGGTGAGCACCTGGAGTCCAACCAGAGTCAAGCAACCACTGCCTCTGAGATGCATTTATTCTTCCCCTCCCTCTGTCTGAGCGAGTGTTGAAAAAAAAAAAAACCCTCAGGAGGCCCATAGATTTATTCAGGAGGCTTTTGTTAAACCTCATTTTGACTATAGAGTTTTCTGCTCCCTTAATGCAGAAAGGAAAAACTTTTCCCCCCAGTCAAATCTTTTCTCAGTTTTGTTTCTAGTTCAAGACCAATGGAATGAAAATCAGGGCATATGGAATATTTTTAGTCCTCAAAATAGATTTATATTTCATATGGACAGAGGCTTTAGTTGAGTCTTATTCTATCATCTGTTCTTAACCTAACAATGAGGCCAAGGAGCAAAGTTTGGATCCAGTTTTGGAGGAGGAAAGTATGTGTTGCAATGAAGACTGTATTTGTGATGGTGTCAAGCTTTCTGGCTAAATTTAGAAAGTCTGTTTTTAAGATTCAGAAGTGACATTTTTGTATAAAGCATTGATACATAAATCCGTATGCTTTTAAGTATATGGATTTCATTTAGAAATTTGACAGTCAAGTTGAAAGCACTTAGCTATGACAGGATATTACCTGGTTAAATATCAGGGAGAAAAGAGAGAAGCATTAGCAAAGATGGGAATCAGATGTAAGAGCATGTTTTAGATTGATCCCAGCATTAGAGGGGAGTGCTTCCTTTCTCACCTGTGCACTAGCCATTCTGCACTGGAGTCAAGCAGTTTTCCTGCAACTTTCCCAGCAGGCAGCTGCCCTGACAACATTACGGTCCTGCTGCCTTGCAAAGGCAGAGCTGTAAGGATAAAGTTCTTGTTTACATTTCAGATGTTACTCTGCCCAATACACTGAAAGGCAGAAGTATATACACTTGTAAAAATCCAACAGCTTTTCAAGTTGGTCCTAACGCTGGAAGCTTCCTTGTTTATTTTCCCATACCGCTTGTGTTCAAAAGAAACCTGTGACTGTTGTATGGGGCAATTAATACTTGTTCTGAATGTGGTGGTTTACAGTGCTTAACAAATGCGTAACATCCCTGTACAGTGTTTTCAGGATTTGCACTGTAGCAACAGAGGGAAGGAACAAGCAAAGGCAGAGCATGCTCTGCCTTCTGCCTGACTTGAGATAAATGACAGTAATCACATAGACAGTAATCTGGCCTTTTCTGCTCTGCCCACCTGCTGCTGCTGTTGTCATGCTCTGCACTCTGCTGCCATCCTCCGTGACAGCAGAGCCTCCAGCTTGGCACTGCTGGGAATAATTAGGGGTGGCACAACTCTGCAGCTGCTGTGGTGGTAAAGGGGGGGTGCAGGCAGAGAGGGGGTAAAGAGCCGTGCTGGAGCCAACATAGGAAATTAGATGAGTTGTCATCCTGCAAACAGCAAGGGTTTAGCTCTAGTATTAGCTGAGGGCACGAAGGGGAAGTTTTTCAGTCTGTAAATCTGACTCTGTTACAGGGGAGAGGAGGGGGCATCATGAGAAGTCAAGCAGTAGTAAAAAGTGTAAATTGCCATAAGATAGCCCAGAGGGCAGGCCTTCGAATCTTCAAATGCAGTCATGATCCTTTAAAGTTTCTCCTACCTTTTGCAAGGGCAGCCCTCCATAGGGCTGCTCAGGGCTTCAGTGGAATTGTCCAGGGCAGAGATCCTCCCGTGGGCAAACAGGTTGTCTGAAAGGGCAGGCACTGTCTAGCTTTCAACACAGAAAGGGCACATCTCAAAACACTTTAACATATCCCACATGTAATTAATGAGGAAAAAAAAAGTCTTTAGGTATGTATTTTTTTTTAAATAACTGTTAATGGTGAATTTAAGAATATGAACCCTACTGGATGTTGTTAATTGAAAAGACTATGGGGATATGGAGACTAGGTAATGAGCAAGCTGGTGAAGAGAGCAAGGTAAAGAATAGCAAGTTGTAGGACATAAAGGTGTCCCCTAGCTCTGAATTCACAGAATGAATGTTGATGTGATGTTGGTGCTCAGCAGTGGCCTTTAACTGTGCAGAGGCCAGGGGACAAGGGAGAACCTGTTTCTAGGGATTTGATGTGTTCTTATTAATGGGATGTATCAGCACTCATACTGGGCGGCAGCATGTGAGGTCATTATTTTATCTGATCTAGCTATTTTAGTCTAACTCTCTATAGTTCAGCATAGATAAGGACAGTTCTAAGAAATATAAAAGAATTAGGCTTATTCTGAGGACATTCTAACTTACATTGTTTTGTGTGTATATATGTACATCTTTATATATATACACACACACATGTATATAGTGTAAAATTGTACACTGCTGTGACAGTGCCTAATCATTTTGGACTGATTAATTTTTTGTTACATGTATTTCAATCAATCTTCTTCTGTATTGAAAGGATGAACTTGTTACTGTTTGGAGATTTCTGACATGGAAGATAGTATCCATTATCAGTGTCTTTGGTAGTCCTGTGTGAATGGTGGTTTTGAGTCCTCTCGTAGTTTCCTTTACTCCCTTTGGACTTTAATCAGCCCCTATGTGGTATCCTGAAATAGGCAACCAGATCCAAAGCCTTCCAGTTGTTCAGAAGGATGATTTTGCATGTTAACCTTTCTTATCTATAGCAATATTTCATTGTCAGTGATGAATATTGTTGGTATATTGGGAAGTAATCTCTAAAACAGTGTTCCTACTAATTTGCACCTATTTTCATCTAAGTCTAGTTTTCTACCTTTGTGGCAGATACATTACTGAAGTTGTACAACATCTAATGTCTTTCTTTTCTCTCCACAAGGCCTGTTATCAAGTCCTAAAAAGAAATTAGATTGGTGTGACATGATTTTTTTTCACAACTAATCCCTGCTGGATGTTAGTAATTACCTTCCATATAGTTACAGATGTTTCATAATTTGTTCCAGAAATTGAAGTTAAACTGTTTCCAATTCCCTTACTTCTCCTTTCATGTCTTTTAAAAAATAAAAAACTAGAGAAAGGTACATGTGATGTCTAATACCTTACCCAATCTTGATTTATCAAAATAACTGCTAAAAGCTCAAGATTTCATCAGCCAAACCTTTAGGTTTAGGTTGGGATGAAGATCATTAGGTCTGAGAAATTTGAAAACAATTGAATTTAACTAATCTTGTTAATCTGTAGTGTTTTCTTCTATTCAGAGGCTTAGATGTTGCTCTTTCGTGACTGGAATTAGTCATGATAGCCATCTGATGAAAGGTTCTTTCATGACAATCAACGTGCAAAAAAGCATTGAACAGCTTGACCTTTTTGACATCAGATATCAGTAACTTTCATGTTGTTTCGTGGCAGACTACTCTTGAGCCTACCTTTATTCTTAATGTCTTTACTGAATGATTTCTTGGTGTTTCTTGCTGGTTACATTGTACACTGGACACTCTTAGTGGATAACACTCCCTAATTTAATGTAATCCTGTTGGGTTTTTTACTTTTGCTTGGTAATCTGACTTGATTTTCACTGCTGGTTTGCTTCCTTTTCATGCTTCAGGTCAATGAGGAACTCACAGTCTAGTCAAGGTTACAATGTGACTTGTCTTTTCTCTACAGTGAAACAGCTGGCACATAAGTCCATAAGCATTATTTCATTAAAGAGCTTCCTTCTCTCCTTAATGCCTTTTTCCTTAGACCATCCTTTGAGGTCTTTCCTGACAATCCTCTGGGATTACTGAAGTGTACTCCCTTGAGATCTATTCCTTTGCTGTGCTGCCTTCCCATTCTAAGTTGTTGAGTGGAAAAATTAAGAACTCTGAATAATTTTAGCTTTTTCCTTTAAGTAATGCCACCAGATACTTTCCTGTTCATGTTTTTGTTAGTACACGTCCCCTCCAATTGTCCCAGATTTAACACACAAGAGGGTATTCATTCACATCACCTATCTTACTCAGGTGCCCAAGTTCAGAAATTAGTCTTTGTAGGCTCTTGGAATAGTTGATGGAGAGAGGTGGTGTGTGTGTGTGTGTATATATATATATATATATATATATATATATGCGTGTGTGTGTGTGTGTGCATGTTAGCAGAGTGTGATTCACAGGCCACTTCAACTCTTGCTTTGAGTCACCATGTAGCAGGGCCCCTCTCTTTTCTAGGAGACTGAATACCTAATTAAGGCTTTTAAGTTTGGTGATCAAAATTAGGTTCTTTTCCATGTGATGGCTTTCTTCTCTAAGGCTGAAGCCTTACACTGCATTGCAGTGTCTCTTTAAGACAGAAATGGAGGACCCGTGGGGAAGAAATGTGATCTGAAAAGTCACCATGCACTGTACAATTTTCTGCATTCTGACTGATAAATTATTGCGCCTTCAGTGTGCTCTGGCATGCAGTGCAATTTGTCCATTTGTAGCAGTGATGATAGGTTGTCCTGAGCTAATAATCAAGACCCCTTTGTTTAGATTCCTTAGCCTTTTAGGGAAGTCTTAAAAAAGAGTGCTTATCTCTTTGTCAGTTTTTATTCACATTTTATCATAAATGGAGCAAGCTTTTAGCCTTGAGAGTTTTACTGTGATCATGTTAAGAGGCAATCTAAGAAAAGAAAAATAATCTGCACCGTTTGCAGTGACAGATTGTCTTTGTGCATCGCGAGAGAATACAGTTAATTGAATGTTGCAAAACGCTTAGAAAAGGATAGTTGCCTTTCTTGTCATATATCTGAGATTTTTGTACCACCGGAAAACAACAGTCTGGCTTTGCCCTGTAGTTCTCTGTCTTTCAGCGACAACATATGACTTCACACTTTCTTTGTACCCTGTACCTAGTCACCTTCCTTCCACCTTGCAGTCAGGGTACCACCCAGAACAGTATTCCAGCATGTGCTCCACAGCCTGGTAGCCTGTCTCTCACTCTCCATCTTCTATAACGCTTCCTCACCGTATAAGCTGAAAGGTTTCTTTCAAATTAAAAATTGCCTGGAAGGGTCACAGGGGCAGCGCAGTTAACTTGCAGAAGAATGTTAAAGAGAATTAACTCAGCTCTTCAGCTTGAAACCTGCATTATTAGCTACTTAAATTTGATTATTTTGCCAGAACTATTAATGGATAGTCTCTCATTCTTGAGGGACCAGGACTGTTTCCTCATGGCAGAGGGACTATTGACAGGGCAAGAATTCTTCCATGGCTATCCAATGGCAGAGTTAAGGAGGGTTGAAGGTGGGTTGGCTTCCTCTTGAGTGCTTGTAATAATAGAATGTTTTCCCTTTCTCATTATGATCTGCAGTTCAGCTGTGTCATCTTTCATTGCAAAAAGTAAGGCTCCTTTATTGATGTTTTGATTGAATTTAAGAATGCTCGTGTTTTGTTTTCTTGACTTCGTTTAATGGTAGAGATGTTTGGGCTTCAAGATTTCTTTGTTCTCTCTTTGAGGATTTGCTTATCAATTTGCTTATCATATTAGTCCAACTTTACGACTATGTTTTGAAATCAGCTTTAAGCAAATTAATATAGAGGCAGTCTAATGTCTTGTCTACTTAGTACTTTTAAAGAGGTTTTGCAACTGATTTCGATGAAAGCAGCCTTTCAGTTTATTGGGAGAGGCCAATTTAGCAAAAACATTTTTATTTTCCAATATCTTAATCTTTTTTTTTTTTCTATGTCAACAAAGCAGAGACCATCGAGACTGATGACTTCAGCTCTGTGAGACATTACAGCATGTACTGTACTACTAGTGACACCATGGAGCTAGTCATTAATATTTCCAAGAAAACGATATTTTTCAGAGCAAGTGAATTCATCAAAACTGAACCAGTTCACGTCACGAGTTAGTTTTGATTAATTTTTCAAGGCAAATATTTTTGGGGAGTGGAAATTTTCCAAATTTGCAATACATCCATTTTGACCTTTTATAGATTTAAAAATAGTGCTTTATCATTTCAAAATGACCTTTCCTTTAGAAAGCTAAGCTAATTATAATTTTAAAAATTTCAAAACTAAAGAGTTTAGTTTAAAATCTTTTAAACAACTTGACAGATACTTTTAAAATCTTCCTAGTTCTTCTGGGACAGAAAGTTACATTTCTGCACAGCCACAGATGTTGCCTGCCACTGACCAGCATGGAACTAGAAGCCTGCATTGAAGCAGAATACATGTTTTGGTGGGAGCTTCATAGGGAGAAGCCTGCAGTATTTTTTTTATGCAGCTATATGATCTGGGAAAAAAGAACAAGTCACTCACAAGATAACTAGCCTTTTTATAGTTCTAAATCTGTTTTCTTTAGAAACGGTCCTGACCCTTAAATCAGTAATTGTGCTTGCCATAACTGCAGCACACGCATTCAAGAACCTTTTTATCGATTCCATGTGTGTTTTGTGAGTGCTTATCAGGCTGTGGACTAAGGTGGTATACTATTATATTAACATTTTGAAAAATTCCTATGGGACATCCAGAAGACAAGCTCACAATCTGCAGAGTTAATAAGCATCAGAAAGATGTGCAAATGTTTATTGCAAAAAGCTTTTCTACATGAACTCAGGTATCTTACTGCAAACACCACAGCTTTTTTTTTGTTATGCTCTCCAAAATTGTATACTTCTCAAGTAGTATCTGCCAGAGTGAAGATTGACTTGAGTTTTCCAAAGCTAGAAGATATGAAACTTCTTTAGCCCATCAAACCATGGTTATTCAGTCTTGTAGTTTCCTACCAGGGTATGATACCCACATTTTGTTTAAAGCCTCTTACTTTTCCTCATGTAGAGCTAACTGAAGTTATGAGCTCTGCAATACTTATTAGGCAGAATTTTGCTGTCTACTGGTCCCCCTTCTAATGTACAACTAATTTGCCTTCTCTCTTTAGGATCAGTGCTGAGCACTTATCCCCTGTCTTCCACCCAGGTATTTTATGACTCATGCTTATTTATGTCCTTTTCTGTAGATCCACTTTTGATATATCTACCAGTTCATAAGGGGCTTTTTGAATGGCATATAGCAACTCTGAAGCATAGAGACTCTCATAATATGTGAAGATTCTTCATTGTATTTATTTGGTCTCTTTCCACTCTAACTAGCCAGACTCCTCCTTTCTCAGTGGGTTTCTTAGCTCCATGAGACCTCTAAGCAATGAAATCGGGTCCAGGCCTGCTCAGGAGTCTTTGTGAGTCTTTTTATGTTTCTTGCATATCTCTCAGGCCCCATGACATTTAAGATAAAAGCCCAGTTTCTAACCCCTTTGTCTCCTTTTGGGTATGCTGACCACTAGTTTTGTCCCAGCATTCTGTACACAGTTTGGAGGAAGCTTCTGTCAGTCATCCCATCAAGAGAGGCACTGAAGTTTAATGAGTTTTCCTTTTCCTTGGCCTGAGAGGTACACAACAGTATAGATGACTCTGTGTGCTGAAGCAACCCATCAGTCACAAATTACAGAATTATTAAGTTGTACATGGATAGATTCCTTAAATGTCCATGAGGTCTTAAGCCTGTATGAACCAGGACTACTAATTATATAAATAAAGATTTAAATCTGTGTTGTGAAGTCATGGCCAGGATCATGGAAGTAGGATAAAGAAATGGAGGTGCTGAGGAGTGACAGCAAAAGTCAGAACTGGAGAAAAAAGAAGAGGGGAGGAAGAAGAGAAAACAACTACTGTGAAGTCCTCTTTCAACAGTATACTTGGAAATCATGGCTATAGATTCTAGCTTCTTGCTCCCTCACCCATGTCAGACAAGTTTGATTTATGGAGTTTAGTCTGCATTTTCTTATTAGCTGTAGTATATTTGCACTGATCTTATGAAATTAAGACAAAATTGCAGCATCAATGGCAGGTAACAATAGGACACACTAAGCTACTAAGTCAGTGTTTTCTGTATTGCATTTTTTTGCATGTGGTGTGATACCGAGGTTCATACTGTCACACCAGCTGCTCTTCATTTCCACAGCATAGTGCCTTCAATGCTAGCCTTGACATGCTGTCTCTGTTACATAAGAAAACTGAAATCCCATACAACTTTTTCCTGTCAAATCCTATTCAGTTTTTCCATTTAGTTCTCCATGCAACTTTGTACAAGAAGCTATGTACAGTGAGAATCTTTGTGATAGGGGCAGGGAAAAGAGCAGATAAAGCTTTAGGCCTTCATAAAGTTAAGGGAGCTGTGGAAGTGGTTGGGGCGCTGAATAAGTGAAGTCAGCATGAGAGGAAGCCCAAGAGGGAATACGTTTAAAGCACAGACATAGAACAATGCAGTAGAACTAAATTTTATCTTGTTGGGGAAGATACTCATTCTGACGTCATGTGGCACAACACTTAGGAAAGTAGGTAGAAGAGTACCTCATGCAATTATACATCAATACACAATAATGTGTCTGTCAACGGTCCTACTTGTGACAGATTCCTGTATTATTGAGGGGATCACACAACTTGGCATGTCTGAAAACAATTTCATCACAGCACTCTTATTTCCAAGAGATGTAGGATTAATTTAGTGACAAGAGTTTGGTACTGAAAAATCAAGTCCAGGTTTGCAGTTGGTTGGCTTTGTCTTGTAGGATAAGACATCTAACTTCCCTGAGCCTATGTTTAACCATCCATAAGTGAGAATAATTCTTATTCATCTTCCAGGCTGCTGAAATGTTTAATTAGTGTTTCAAAACTGTTCTGGACTATGCAGATATGAGGCACAGTAAAGTACTGTTATTATTTCTTAACATACATACCTTCCTTCTATTTTTCTGTAACTGTAAAAAACACTTCTGCTGCAAGCTATTGAAGCTGCATGGTGTTTTAGTCTGTCATCCTATACTAACCTTCCAGCCAGAAAAAAGAACTGAGACAGACATTGAAACATTTACAGACACTTTTTGGTAATCACTGCAGTTAATAGAAACTCCAGTAGCTTTAAGAGAAGTCTCAGTTTATGGCTGTGTTTGAATTTAATGTGCCATTAAACCATTCTGACATGCACAGAGCCTGAAGCTTTTGCTGCTCAAACCCTTCTCCATGAAGCTGAGAATCCTAATGAGAAATGAAGGCCCCAATCTAAGGATCTCACAACAGGCTGTTGCTGTAAACAGAGCAGAAAACGCACCCCGAGGTGAGAAATCCTCTTTAAAAGATTACTCTGCTGTGGAGGTAGAGGAATGCCAAAGCTTCATTTAATGACCAAATTGTTTGAGGCCAGGTAGATGTTTTGGCAGCCACTATTTGATGAAGAAGGAAAACCCCACAGCACCTTGGAATATTTCTGCAGCAGTGCTCTGTGACTGCTACAAGAGCTCCAAAGAAAAGCCTCTCTACTATCAGAGCTTCATTTTCCTGACAGTTTATTTGATCCTCCCACCTTTTCTCCCTTCTAAGTACTTAAGTACACATTGATTCAAAGGTTGTTCGATGTACTAGTTAACAATATTTTGCAGAAGTGAGCAAGGTTAGTAATTAACTATGACATACTTCTGATATCAGGGAACATTTGAGATTAAGGTCTGGACTCTATTTTACCAGGCATGTTGTGAGAGCCAACTCAAACAGAGGGCAACACGGGCAGCAACACAGCCAGTGTCTTTCCTCCATCTTCTAAGCAGGCAGGTAAATCCTGCCACCTGCATCAAATTCAGATCAAACAAGTTGCGACCAGTCAAAATCTATTTCTGGTATTTGGGTTATTTACAAGGAGAAATTGAGTGCAATGCAGCAAATCTATCCTAAATTCTTGGTTTGTTAAGTTCCTTCACAAAGCTAGCTCTGGTCTATGGTAGGCCATTTTTAGAGGGATGGCTGCCACCAGTCAGGTATGCTGGTGTGGTCATGAGCTACCTATCTGAGCAACACCCACTCCATGTTTTCCGGAGGGGATTAGAGTGAGGTTTTCAAATAGATTAAAGGTGAAAGGGTTAGATGCAAAAGGCTAGTTTATTATAAACTCTGTTACTCTGCACAGTATAACCTTGAAACACATCCGCACAGTAATATTGTTGTGCTTTAATTCCAGCTGGCAGCTAAGCACCCCACAGCCACTTGCTTACTCCCCATGGTGGGATAGAGAAGAGAATCGGAAGAGTAGAAGTGAGAAAACTCATGGGTTGAGATAAAGGCAGTTTAATAGGTAAAGCAAAAGCCACTTGAGCCAGTGAAACAAAATAAGGAATTCATTCGCCATTTCCCATCAGCAGGCAGGTGTTCAGCCATCTCCAGGAAAGTAGGGCTCCATCGTGTGTAGTAGTTACTTGGGAAGACAAACACCATCACTCTGAATGTCCCTCCCTTCCTCCTCCTTCCCCCTAGTTTATATGCTGAACATGATGTCATATGCTATGGAATGTCCCTTTGGTGCGTTGGAATCAGCTGTCCTGGCTGTGTCTCCTCTCAGCATCTTGTGCAGCCCCAGCCTTCTATCTGGTGGTGTGGTGTGGTGTGAGAAGCAGAAAAGGCTTTGACTCTGTGTAAGTTCTGCTCAGCAATAACTAAAACATCCTTGTATTGTCAGTACTGTTTTCAGTATAAAGCCAAAACAAAGCCCCATACTAGCTACTGAAGAAAATTAACTCTACCTTAGCCAAAACCAGCACAATTCTGGAAGTAAAAATTCACGTATAGTTAGAATGTGTTGTTTCTCAAGGCAGTAGCAAAAACCATGGATGTGCAGATCTGGTTAGTGCCAATTTAGTGAGGGTTCAGAATTGCTAATTTACCCCAGGTGCTTACTGCTTTACATCAGAAGCATTGGGGGTGATTCTATCTTTGCTAAATGAAAAGATTTAACAAACTGAAATATGTATAAAACCACACATAATTATGCACACCCATAAATATATAAATTAATATGTTCTAAATACATATAAAAGATATGGAGAGGGCTATATTTCATATTTGTGCTGATGTTGTTGCCAAAATTGAACGAACACAGTAAATTCAACAATGCTCTGTGATCATTGTTGTAATCAAATTGAGTGTAAATATTTTGGCAGAGACTCTGGTTTCTGTCAACAATTATTAGTTAGAAATAAATTTGCTCTTTGACTGAAAAACAGTTTTAATGTATGTCACCAAATTTAGCTACTTCAGGGCGTATTTTCAGTGTTAGGTGCGTTTGTCCATTATGCCAGCTATGGAACTCCCAATTCTCTTTAATAAATAAATGTGAATTATTTAACAGTTGCTTGAATCTTTGTACCTGTCCTATCTGGTTGCTCAATGTGGAAATGGCCACCTTGTTCAGTAATCTTTCTAATTTTTTGTCACATAGTGGTAGATTTGGGAGAAGAAAGCACCATACCTAATTGTATCTGTCTGGAAGAGGATTTGCAATCTATTCTGATCGCTTATTTTTAGATTTAGTTGTCCCATATACTCATGTGTTGTTTACTTTGAATGCAGGTGGCCTAAATAACAGAAAAACTGCCCACTGACATTTTGTCTGATTGAAATTATTAATGGTTATCTACAGCCAGAGAGTGTCCCTATATCGTGGGCCTTGATCTACCACTTTACAACACTGCCCGTTCCAGAGCTGTTTCTCTATGCTCCACACTGAGGGCTTTCTCAGTCTGGCCTTGACTGCTTTCAGTATTTAGATTATTTCATTCAGATGACCCACAGCATAATAATCTCCTCTTGCATCCTCCTTCCCTGGGTCTCTCAGTTGCTTGGCAGAGCGAAAGACCTCATCAAAGACATTTGAATTCTTGTTGTCCGGTATAGGTGGCTTATTGCAAACAGAAAACAACATTCTTTCAAAATAAAAAGTTTGCAGATCTTTTGACAAGTGTGTTCTCAAAAAAGAATACATTGCAAATCTAAATTCAAATCCCTTTACTTTTGTACATTCTTTCTAGTCCACAAGGAAAGTTTAGTTATGCTGTTGGTATTACCAGAGACTGTGGTATCATTAGTAACAATATGTGTCTTTCTGAGGAGAGAGGAATACATTCAGTAAATCAGATTATCCATTAGTTGTGTGGAAGATCAGATTTAGAAACTGGGGTTTTTTCAGCCTTTCTCTCATAAAGGGAGAATGGTGTTTGGAGGTAGCTTTGAATTCCTATGAAGAGTCATGAATCACCTCATTGTCATTCCTGAATGATGTGGTTTGGGTGGTTCAGTCATGTAGCTTGGCTACCAGAAATTATCTTCTCTTGTCAGGATTATTCTAGTAGCAGGGCTTTCTTCTGGATTTAGCAACACTGAGTGACAACTTGCCACAAATTCCCTGTAATCGAGGGGATCCTTTTAACTTAGTTACAAGATATGATAGAAGCTGTAGGAATTCCTTAGGAGGATATTTGAGGTCATATGCAATACAGATTCAGAGGCATGGCAGGGGGGACAGTCTGTTGAGAAACTTTAAAGCAAGTGACGTGTCAACCAAAAGGGCATAAGAATTCCCTTTTTCTGTTCAGCAGTATGAGTTTATTAACAGGCACAGTAGAGCAGTACCAGAATTGAAGCTTGAAAATTGCAGCAGCTTTTACAGGTGGTTTTTTCCCCCAGTTCTTGTAAAGTGAACCAACATTAGCTTGTAGATGTGGAATGGACATTGTAAACAATGTTGCTGAATTGCTTAGTAGGATATCTTCAAGAGAAAATAAGCCAAACAATTTGATTATCCACCATTTATCCATGGAAATGGAGGATTGTTGCTACTTTGGAATACTGTATGGAGAAATTGCTGAGCTGTAGTAGCCCATCGGCTTTGTTAGCAACAAACACATAGCAGATGCCATGTTGTTTGTTATTGGTGACACCTTTAGAAAGCAGAGAATAGCAAACATATTTTCTCTGTACTCGGGGGATTCTAAATCAGTCTCTTGCAAGGTTTATGATAGCAAAGTGTGTATTTGGCACATACGAAAAGAAAAAGGAGTGCTCTTTATGTGCTATTGCTGCTACCTCATTGAGAAATGTTGACAGGCTTAGGGTGGAGTCTGCAATGTAAGTGGAAATGGAGGAGAGCACATGAGCTGGGTTTCATGAAGGAGGTAGTTGAATAACTGTAAGGCAACTGCAGGAAAAAGGGTTTCTGACTGAAAGCTGTAGCAGAATGAAACAGAATAGGATAAACAGCTAGGGGAGATAAAATGCTGGGCTGAAAAATGTCCGGGGGAAATAGAAAGTTTGGGACATCCTTAATTATTTGTATGACAGACTGTGGGCTTCATTAGTAAATTTGCTTGTTATTATATTTCTCAGAGGGAGGTTAGAATACATCATTGTTTAAAACAATGAAGTGCTGGTTTCGTGCACTTAATTGTGCATGATAATCATGCAGTCAACAGCGTCCTGTACAGATAAACGTTACATAGAGCTGGCCCATCTCTGCCAGCATTCTGTTTCTTTTTCAGAAATTGTGCTATCGTCTGTGTGAGATTGATTTTGCAGAGTATCCTGAAAGGGGTGAGCCTCGAGGGTTTGGTTTGGATTCTTTTCTGATTTGATTAAGCATGGCCCATTCTCTGGGCCCTGAAACACCGACTGGTGCTCTGTGGCACGTGGCATCACATGGCAGTGTCATCAGTGCCAGCCTGAATTAAAAAATACTTGGTTTGATGTCAGAGAGGCTTGAGCATGGATGTCCTGGTTTAGATGAAAAGAAGGAGATTTAACACGCTAAAGCAAGATACTTTTCTGTGCAACATGCAATTTGACCTGCGTTACAAATGGGCAAATAGGTTACTAAGAGAAGATTGGACTTGTATTGGACTTTGAATAAAAATCCTGATTAATCTGGTGTGGATAAGATTACAAGCATATCAGCTCCTTGTGTTTTAAGGAACTTTCATCTGGCATCAGAAAGAAATCATGCATGTCTGTAACTGGTTTACAGTACCAAGGTATTCCAGGTTTTGTGGAGGTCAAGTACTTAGGTTTGGATTTTCTATAGCTCTTTGATTGCATTTACATATAGAATAGCTGACCTTGCTGTTGGAGAGTTTCTGTCTGTATTGATTTATTATTCTTGGGAAAGAGAGACTGAAGGCAAAATTTGGGAATGTCGCAGACCTTCCTGATCCTTGAAGCCAAGTCTTCTAGTGCTGAAGGTAAACCACAGAATAATCCCTTTTATAAATTGACCAAACCCCATCTTACAATATTTTTTTTATCGTTTGGGAGGCGGTCTCAAAACCTTACTACTTTTCTGGTGACAAATCTTTTTCTAATTCCTGCTTGAAACATAGGCATGCATTGTTTATTGAGACACTGTGTCCTTTTGGTTAAATAGGTCCTCTCTCCCCCATAGTATTGACCATGGTTTGTGTATAGAAGGCAATTACATCCTCCCAGTATAATGTTATTACTGGCTAGCCTCAGGTGAAGAGATTATATACCAAACTCACCCCAGCATTAGTGGAAATGTGTTCCCTTACAAAAGAAGATAATGTAGGCCTATAATTTGGAACTGTGTGTTAAAGACTATGAAGTGCTAAAACTTTCAGTGTTGATAAAGCCCATGTTTATTTCATTCCTCTAATCAGAAGTGATGAGTCATTCTGTGCAAACCCAGTCCTGTGGCCTGTCAGCAGCTTCAAGGAGAAAATAATTTCTGAAGAAATATTGTCACCTCTGTAGTGCTACTCATCTTGGCGAATCCGAAAGCAGTTTGTGAAATGATGTTTAAACTAGATAGGAAGATTATTTGTCCTCTCCTGAAGTGAAGCCTTGTCTCTGTGGTGGGATGCAGTGGTTCTTAGCAGAACATTTTATTACCACAATGAGAACAAATGAGGTGAAGATCAAATTTGCTTAAAACTGCAGGGTAGACTTAGGTGTTTTGGAGGAGATGCTGGGACAGCTGGTATACCTGCTTCTGCATCGAGGACTCTTAAGTTTTCTTCTTCCTTTTTGTCTGTTAACTTTGCAGCTCCCTCAGTCATGTCTGTCATTCCTGGTGGAGCAGGAAAAACCTTAATGGTAGTGCTGCATCTGTTTTCCTTTCCTTTTGATTAATTTAGGCTTTTTGATTAAGTGACAGCTTTCATCACTTTCAGCAGTCACCCTCTGACAAGGCAATTTATGGATGCATTGGTATGATATGATTAGGACAAGGACAGTAAATAACAAATGGGAGTAATTTATTTTGAAATTTAAACAGATCCTCCTCCAAAATTCAGTGTTCATGATGTTTTTATATACAGAAATATGTTTGCAAATCAATCTAATACTCATTGCACCTTTCAAGGATAACAGCTGCCATGCAATGATGAACAGAAAAGACAAGATATTTAATATCACTGGGAAATTTGTTCTGTATTTCTGCAAAATCAAACTAAATAGATATAAAGAAGAAGTAAGAGTTGAAACAGCTCTTTTGGTGTTTCCATCTTGTGTCAAATCAACTGATAATTAAATGTCATGGTTAATCAACAGCAGTTAATCTCCAGCTACCAATATAACTAGCACAAACTCATGGTTTACAGCCTCTCATGGGGTATCTTAACCCAGCTGTGTGGAGATAAACAAGTACTAGTGATTGACACAGCTGCTGGAAGTGGTTAGATGTTTTCTGGGAATATTTCTCTTCTCAAAAAGTAATTTCAGCAAACTTGAAATGCTTGAAAGATATGTGTTAACTTAGACAAAATAAAACACAGAAAGAACAGAGGCAGAACATTCTAACATTTTATTTCCAGATTTTTTGTGGCAGAATATTTTGATTTTTCCTTTTGAAATGTTTGTTTTGTTTCTAGCAGCTATATCAATGTTATACAATATAAAACAAAAAGATGAATTTGGAATGTAAGGTTTTATCTGGTCTGAAAACTATTTGTTTCACTTTCATGTGGAAAGATTCAAGAGTTCTGGGGTTCTTTGCTTCTGTTGAGGATATGTTATAGGCTAAGATGTCTCTGAGAGTGCCAGCAACACCAGCACGAGCTGCAGTGTAAAGATGACTAAGATGAGCAAGGAAATTTCTGGGGTTATGTGATACTACAGTCACATAATCATATTTGGATGTGATACCTCCTGTGGAGATGCAGTTATATGAAGCATGCAGGTCCCAAAGTAGTACATTTTGATAGGTATGTTTTCAACCAAATGTGGAGGAGAAGGAAGAGCCACTTCAGTAGTAGATGGTGTAGGTGCACATAACAAAGCATGATCAGTGAATTGTCACATATTGATGCCTGATAATGGACTAGTTGCAGCTCTTGAGACTTTCTAGCAGCTGCTGCTTCAGCTCTCAAACTACCAGCCTAGGGCAAATGATAAGATTTAGAAGCTCATGAAGTTCTCAGGACTGAAGCCAAAACATGCTCACCTAGCTTATTACCTTCTCCAGGGATATTCTGAGCAGATCCAGTCCTTACTGAAACAGCTCCCTCAGACATGTGATTTCTTTTCAATCTGATACTCAATTTGCTTTTCCAGAGGTGAATGTTAAAGCAACATGTAGTTCTAATTTGGTAGTCAGTTATAAGAACAAATCTTGGGTCTTCTCAGCCTCATGAGAGACTTCTTAGAGGGGTTTCATTTCTGTTCTCACTTGTGTTTTACACATGTCATACTAATTGCCTTCATTCTGAAAGACTGTTTGGTCTATTAGTCTTCTATGGGTTTGTTTGTCTCAAGCCTGTAAGCCTGAGATAAACAAGCAGGTTTTCTTATTCAATTTGTGAAATGGGTGTGAATTTGAATAGAAATAACATATTAATGAAAGGCTACTACCAATCAAAAAATATGAGGTTTTGCTTTGTTTTTTAAAGATATAGTAATAAAACAATGAAATATCATGAAAGGACTGCCTAAGACATCACACCCAGATGGCTGTGCATGTTTGTCTGCAGACACCTACAAAAGTCGTCCAGGGTTCTGCCATGAATGTATCCAGGGTTCTACAATGCCAGTGTACTTACACTGATTAATTTATTTGTGAAATTCCTTGAGATCCCTAATGATAATTTGGAATTATGCTGATGACAAATTCTTCTTAAAAGCATTTTTTTTTCCCTCCGAGATAGCTCCAGCGACAAAACTACCTCTCAGACTGGGTAACATTATGTTTTAGACCTTATTTAGAATATCTTCAGACCTCTCCAGTTCAATCTTGTTCGTAATCTGCCCTCAATTTGCAGCCACAGAACTGGGCAACAGAATTCATCTTCTGGTTACAGGGAAGTGCACAGTGCAGCCAGGAATTATTTAAATGGATATGTGTAATTTCTACTGATTGAGAAATAGTACTTTCTATGCACTGGGGTGGGAAGTCATGGTATGGAAGATTTACAGTTCACTGTGGGATTTAACTCTGATTCACTGAAGATGAAAGGAGGGACACAACTTTGCATGTTAAAAAGTCCCCTGTTAGAAAAGATGTGGGATTGATGGACAAATAACCTAACCCACAGATGTCAGGATTCAATAATGCTGTTATAGATGAAATACTGTGAACAGTTGTAGCTGGCTTTCCCAGAGTTTAAATGCAAGGGAAGGTGTTGAAATCTGACCCTTTTTTGTGACTTGATATTCTGTATGTAGACCTTTTAATCATAAAACATAAATTCCTGCCCAAAGCTCCCTACCAGACTTGGGTGATTTCTAGGGAGGATCTATGTAAAGGCTTCCCTGTGGTACTCAGGGAAGGGACGAGCCCACCTACTGCCAGGAGTCAGTGATGCCCTGCAGTGTTCTCGCAGCTTCTGACTCAACAGCTCAGCCAGATAATCCTTCCTCCCTGCTGATGTGAGGCTGTACCTAGGCTTAGAGCTCTGGCTGTGGCTGGAGCTCAGCTAGGCTGCATCTCTCCAGGAATGCTTTTTCCTCTAGCACATGCTTCACTGAACTGTGTGTGCTCTAAGATGTTTTGTGGACCTAGTATGCTGACCCTCAGGTTAGCCGGGATGGCCAAAACCCAAGTGAGCCCTCTGTTTTTTCCTGGTGGGCTGCAGCCTTTTCTAAGAGCCTGCACATCCTTCCTGCTTGGAAATGTTAACCCCTCTAGGTTAAGCATATGTTTATTCAAATTCTCAGGAAGCTGTGAGTCGAAGGATGCAGTTTTGTCCTGGATTCTTTCTGCCTTGTCTTCAGGTTTTTGCTTCTATGCTGTTGCTGTATGTGTTGGTTAGAGGCACTCAGACACTGGGACATCCGTGCTTGAGAGGAGAGTGTGGGTGTATTGACAGAAGTACCAGGAGGTACTATACGTGCTAATTCCCAAGAAGCTGGAATTAAAACAAAATTGCCACATGAGAGCAAATGAGTTGAAATGGGTGTGCTTTCCAAAAGGGTGTGCTACTTACAGAGCAGGCATAAGGATTTCTTTTTTACCTCTCTTTGCATTTCTCGTTCCAAGTTGCCTTTTTCCTTTGTGAAGAGAGAAATTAGTTACAATTGTAAATATTCATAGTGGGCATAAATCACAACCAAATTCGTGGCTTTAAAAATCTGTGTACTTGTGGAGTTCTAGATACATTGTCAGCCGTTCTTTTTCCCTTAATACATAACCACTTCCCAAACTTACACAAACCAGAACATAAAATAAGCACATATGTAAATCTGGACCTTTTGATCCAAGTTATTTTTTGCTTTTGGCACTGACTTTTTAAAGTCAGATTTGCAGGTAGTTGCCAAAACTGTGCAGAATGTCAGTGGATGAACACGCCTGCAGAGCAATGCATGAATGCATTCAAGTGCACATTTGCACATGAAGAGGCTGTAACTGTCTCTCCAGGTATAAGGTAGGTGTAAACAAGTGACAATTTCTGCATGTATGAATTGAGAGCATTTACAGATAGTGGAAAAAGTGGATTCTCTGGAAGCTTTTAGGAAAGTGATCTCAGATACCTCGTTAAGACAACAGCATCGTCTCTAAATTGTGTTTATATCTTCTGTCTCTATGAAAGCTCAGTAAGAATTCATATTTTTTCAGATTTTTGCTTCTGCTTAGGAGGTTGTATTAAAAATCTTTTTTTCTCTGTTATCCTCTGTATTAAGTATCCTTGAGTATTGCAAGTGTCAGCCACAGCAAGTGGGTTCTACACCTCTCTGGCTCCCAAGGAGAAGCAAGTCCCAGAGCAGGAGTGTGCAGGCGAGAACAGAGCAGAATTTGCTTTAGCTGCTTAATGGAAGGGCTGATCCAAGAGTCAAACCCAGTTCTTATTCTTGATGGTTTCACCCCCTCCATCCTATTTAATAATCTTGTGCACATTTTCCCTACAACTGACTATTTTTAATATAGCTGCCATTTAAGAAAATAGTCTGGGTTCTTGTAGAGCTGCTTTCCAACTCTAGCTCTTCTGCAAACTTCCTAGAGCAAGTTGCAATTCAAATCCTAATGGGCAAACTGAAGGCATTCCTGTTATGTTGTGCATTTACCATCGCTGCTGCCTTCTGACACCGTTTATGTACATATCATGTTTCTTAGATTTGAGAACTGACTTGGGCACAGTACATGCCAGTAGGAATTTTTCCAAAGTCATTAGGAATTATTGGTTCCCAGTAACTGACATTCAGTCCCTATTCTGCTGATGCTCTGTACTGTATTTTGAGAAGGAACAGCATTGGGTAGTACTTGCATATAAAATGAAAAGGATTAAAAGTTGCATTGTGTGGGTTGTATACTGTCCCTACTCAAGATCAAATCTTCTGATTCATAAGTGGAGAAATGTGTTTGTTTCTGACACAACAGCCAGTTCTGAAAATGTGATCTGAAAGCCAGGCTGGGCTCTTCTTGGTTCAAGTAGAATATATTGTTCTGAGGCACAATTAGCCCTTGATTAACAGTTTTATTGCTAGTACTTAAGATACGGAGGAATACAGCTTCTTTTCAGGATGCAAGTAAAAGTCCTTCCCCATTGTATTTTAATAAACATATTTAATTCAGACTCTTTTTTTTTTTTTTTACTGCATCTCACTTTTAGGCAGCTGCTCTTCAAACTATGCTGCTAGTCCATCTCGCGAGAGCTATGAAGTGAGCCTCTTTGCAAACAATTGCTGCTACTAAAGACCTGATCACCTACAGCTTTGTTAATGTCAGATGAGATTTGTAAGTGCTTAGAGACCTTGTAATCAGGTCAGGGATATTTCTTTTTCTGTTTTCTACCTGAGGTGTTAGGTAGAGTTGAACAAGCTTTCTCTGTTATGGTCCTTAATTAGGCAGATTTCCTACCGTGGCTAGAGGCAGTTTAACCACCAAAACTTCAGGACATGGGACTAGGTTTTAGGACCTAGCTGCAGGTTGCAGCCTCCTTCCCTATATAAGGAGCTACTTGCCTTCTCCCCCCACATAGCAACAGCATATTCCTGCAAGAAAAAATACTTTCTCAGTTTCTAATGTCTACAGCCATTGCCTGGCTTTTTATATTGGTGCAAAAGGAGGTAATCTGTAATTTGGGTAGACAGCTGCATTCAATCACAGTTGAACTGTGTTTTTGAGAGTTATGCTGCATAAACTGCTGTGAGATTTCATAGATTCTGCAGGCAACTGAGTGGAAAATATGGTTTTTATTTTTTTTTAATACTTTTAGGTAAGTTTGGCTCTCTTTGTTGGCCAAACTCTTAAAAGCTGCACATAGCAGTTTATGGCCCATCAGGAAATGAAAAGGTGCCACTTCGATTAATACACATATCCAGGGAGACCTCTGACATGGTTTACTACCAAAATAATGTTTGAAGCTGATGTAAGTTGGGCTGGAGTGATATAGAGGAATGAATGTCGCCCAGGAGAGCTGTGTAGGAACACTGCCTTAAAGTGGGGAGAATCCTTTTCATTCTTACTCTTTTTGGGGTGAAACACCAACCTACAGTCACATCATGTGTTGTAAGTTCATTTTTTCTTCTTGTCCCAGCTATTTCAAATGAGGAATGCTTTGAGCAAGCAGACGGAAGTACAGATGGGACATACAGGTCCCTAATGATAATGTCCGTGGAACTGAACATGCTATTTTAGCCCAACAAAATAGGTTCAAATGTGAGTAGTTGTAGGTTAAGGATTGCAATGGTAAAAGTATATCTTCATATACGTTTCTTCATCACTCATATCTTCAACAAAAATGTTGGGTATTTCATGTCAGTTTATACAAGGTCAGCAGCTTTACAGAAAGCCAATAAGCCACATCTTGCGACAACCACATTTCTTGAATTCTGTGCAGTCAAAATCTAAACTTTATGGCCATGTGGATTTTTAAACTGTTACATGCATATGTAATGATTTTAAAAGGTGTCCCACAGAGTGTTTGATGTTTGTTTGCGTTTTGTTTATATTACTAGTAGTAGCTGACTAAAGATATAGCACTGTCTTCTGGGGAGGCTTGTCCTTTATGTACATATGTATTTGTGTGTGCATAACAATATACTTTTGTCTTATTTTATAACTCTCAGGCTATTTATGTTGTTGCATGTTCACACCCAGCCTTGGTGTAAAAGCATTTAAAATTATCTTCTACTATAATTCTCCAAACTTTGAAATATAGGCATTGAACAATACTCCTGATGGATGTTATTAAAGTGATTTAAAAATTGTGGATTTCTTTTCCTAGTAATGCAAAAAACCTAATCAACTTTCCTAATCCCAAGAAAATCCAGATTCAGTTATGAGACCAGCAGCCGTAACTTCAGTTCCAACGTGCTGCATAGAGTTTGCCTCAGTAAGAGATTGTTTTGCAGATGGAAGCGATTAACAATAAAATGTATTGTAATAAAGGAGTGTGCTAAGGTTACACAAGTTCAAAACTGTACAGTAAAAACACTGTCATTTGCCTTCTCATACAGCTGACCCAATTAAAAATGCTCACTGTGCTGCATCACGTAAGCAGCCATTCTTTCAATTCTCTCCCTTTCTCTCTTTTTCTTCAGTCTCCTTTCCATTCCATTCTTTTTCTTCTCCTCCCTTGATCTATCAGTTCTTCCTAATTAATGTTTGCACATCCCATCTTAGTCTCTGCTCTTCTGTTTTCACAGGAAAATACTATATTCCTTCTTTGTAGTTCTCTGAGAAGGGATGTGCAGAAAAGACAAATGCCTGGTATGATTCATCCCAAAGTGCAATCCATGCTGACTAGGGGAGCAATGCTGCTGTAGGGAGCTGGAAATACATGTATGTTGATGTGGTTACAGGCATGAAGTTTGCCCTTTGTATTTCCTCCAGGAATGTCAGACAGCAAATGATTCAGTGCAGAGGGCCGGTTCAGTTAATAATAAATCATACTTTTCCCTTCCCACCCAAGATGCAGGAAAAAAACTTTTCTCCCACAGCAGGAAAAAGGCAGGTGCGAATGCTGGAGCTAAAGAAGATGTCCTTTGCCTGGCAGTGCTAGTAGGAGCTCTTCCCTTATGCTCTGTTCAGGATAGCTGCTGGGGATAAACGAAGCATGAGTAGGATAAACACCAGAGCTGCTCTGTAGAATCACTGTGCTTTGTTTTTAAAATCACAGCTGGCATCAGGTGGGAATATAGGAAAATAATTGTCTACATCTTTTCCTATGTGTGGATTGTGGAAGATGAAGGATTATGTGAAACTAGCAAGTGATAGGGCAGATTCAAAGCAGTCAAAAGAAGTTGGCTTCTAACATGTCCTGAGATTCCTCCGTGGAGCTCCTTCACATGCAGGGTGTTGTGGATATTGAGAGTTCACAGAGGTTCAAGAGGACACCTGGCTCATTTACAAAACAGAAAAGCACCAAAGGCCATTAGGTGCAAAGATACTACTTGTGGCTTAGAAAGTCCCTCAGCTAAGGTTGTAGTGCTACAAGAAATGCTGCTCTGCAGAAGTATCACTGGAGGCTTGCCTTCATCCTGGACTCAGCTGGGCAGCTGCTGTTGGCCACAGTGAGAGCCAGGACAAGGGTCTAGGCAGATCTTTAATTGAACTGCAGCCTAGTATGGTCGCTGTGTGGTTTTGCTGTCTTTTCTTTCCTAAATTGTCTGTATTTCTCTGAAGTATTACTCCTATTATAAGCAAATTAACCATCACATTTAAAATGTGATGACTGCTCCTGATTTGAGCTGATATTTTTATAATACACTCAACCTCACATGGCAGCTAATTGATACAAGTATGTATCTTTTCTTGTTTTCAGTGATTCTGATCTTTCTGACCCACCCTTTGATGGGTTGTCCACATTTGTACAGTAGTGGCGACCAATTTCCATGCAGTTCAGGCTTTTTTATCTCATGAGATTGTTGGAGAATGAGATTTGACTCTGCCACTGTTCCCCATCATCCTGGTTTTCTCCTTTTCTCACTGGGTGTGTGACTGTACCTTGTGGTCTTTGCAGTTCAGCTGCCTAAGCCTGTTGTGCGGTTTTAAGTACCCAGAATATCCTGCCTGGCCTAGAGAAGAGCTTGGCTTTCCATTATATTGTCAGACCAACACAGGTGCCTTAGAAAATTCAATTTTTTCAAAATGTCTCTGTTCAGAAAACATAAACTCATCCTTAAAACGTGCTTTTCTTTAGCATTTTTTAGTACGTCTGCATTGCCTGAATGCTTTGAATTCTGTATTTCTTTCCTTAATGTCTTTCTCTGTCTTTTTCTTTGCCCTCCCTTCTTAGTTTTTCCTTCATTCTCCTCTTTTTCTGAATTTCCCTTCTTTTCACTTCTTATCAATGTCACTGTCTCTTCATGTCTTCCCCTTTCTCCAGCTTCAATGTGGTTGTCCTCCGTTTTCTATCCATGTTATCTTTCTATCAGAAAGGCATTGTGGAGTATGGGAAGCACCTTCAGTTTGTGTGCTGAAATTAATATGTGGATTGTATAGTGAGCTCAATATACACTTGTGACTAGAAACAGTTGGGAAACAGACACCTCTCAAGTTGCTAAATTACAGAACAAAAGAAAATCACTTCAGCTTTAACTGATAACTTTGGGCTTCTCACATGCCCACTAGCTAAGCTGCAATTGGGATAATTCATTAATGAAATCATCTTCCAATAATAGCTGTTTGTATTGAATCAACTGCATCTCTGTACCTCTTCCTTCCGTCTGCCTTTTGTTTAGAGTATGACTCAAATGCTGTAGTGCTGGTGCTCTTCTGATTGCCTAGCTAAGTGTATAGGCTCTGTTACATGGTGGGGGCTGCCTGAGGTGGCTGTGTCAAATGTGGTGTCTATTCAGCCCTACCACAAGCAAGGTCAGGGCAACCTGGTCCTCGAGCAGGCAGGAGCCCAACACTTACTATGATGCACCACCAGCAGCCGCCCCTTCCTCGTTTGCTTCCCTCCTCTGCCTCCTCGACCCCAGGACTGACAGTAGCAAAGCAGTTTCAAATCCACATCACTAAGGAATAGGTTAACATGTTGTTGCATTGTATGAGAGTGTGTGTGTGTGTGAGTGTAATCCCTCCACAGCCACCCACAGCTTGAGCCCCAAAGGGAAAGTCTTAGATCTCCTTATATGGGGATCTTCTTTTCAGAAGAAAGTGGTCAGAAATTGAACAGTGTCTGTGTTCAGTCTCTGTGTGTGCACAGTGCTGTCATCTACTGCATTACGGCTCTGCAGAGCTCAATACACACTTTTCTTAAAGCAGGGAGGAAGCCGGGGGGGGTCACAGCAGCTCAAATACTACTGCTTTTAGTAGTACAGCACAGTTACAAAGAAACCTGGTGGGTATAATCTTTACTTCTGCGGAGTTTTTTTCAGGACTGGTAGATGACTTCTCTGTTTGAATAGAATGTTAATGTTGATTTGCTGCTCCAGCACTACTGCCCAAAATTATTCTTTCATTTTTCTGTTTTTGTCTTTTATTACTTTCCAGGAATGGGCACATGTGTGTAAGAATACTCACACATAGATCAGTAAAACTGGCTCGCTCATTAGCTCAAGGGTATCTGAAGGTGCAGGGATCTCGGTATGATTATTTAGATTTCCTTATATGGGGATCTTTGTAAGTGTAGTTTTATGGTGATTCATGTTTTGGCCAAGGCTTAGCCTTGAGCCTTTTTCAGCTTTTTCATTAAAAAGACTGTTGCGTTTAGTTGGTACAACTATCAAATGAAAAGTGATACTTTGCATTTTCCCCTCCTGTCTCCCTTGACCCTTGCAGTGCTGCGTGTTGCCCTGGTGGGGAGGAGAGAAGAAGTGAGCTAGCTCATGGGGGTGGCTGGTGAGTGCAGTTAGGTCTGTGGGCCAAAGACTTGCCCAGTCATTTCCCAGCGTCCTTTCACAGAGTGACAAAGACAGCAACTTCCATATTTCCTGCCTGTCAGTCAGAGCACCCAGCCTCTTGTGTAACTTCAGTGCTGTACTCGGGGGGAGAGGGGCTGTGCTCTGCACACAGGCTCACCTGAGAACCACGGCCACCCTCAGCTCTCTTTCCCTTGACCTGGCTCCCCCTTCTGCTGCCTGGGATGGCCCTGGGGTGTACCCTGGCAGGCAGCCACAAGCTGAGCTGGACTTTGGCTACCCCAGTCAGGTCTGCCTGGAGGGAGGTTTCTGTGGCTGCGCATTTAGAGCGTGTTCCTCTGGCTATGCATTTTCAGTGTGTTCACCTTGGCGCAGCTGCATGAAATAAAAGCAGTGATCTAGTCTCTCCTACAGGCTCAGCATTGCTCCTCCCTGGCCCCACGGCAGCATAAAGAACATACATGAATGTGCATGATGTGGACCTGAAACTGAGGATGAGCACAAGATAAGAAGGAATCAAAAAAGAGCTAGCAAGCTGTGTGACACACTCATTGCCAGCCCCGGGCTCTGGCGTGTTAATGACTACAACAGCTCAGATACTTTATTTTCTGTTTGTTTGTTTGTTTGTTTTATACAATAGATGTAAACAATGCTTCTCCCTTCACTCCCCATCCTTTAAGCTTCCCTGTAAAAAGTGCTACATTGAAGGAAAAGGCAGATTTTGCAGAGACCAGAAAACCTTTAAAGCTGAAGGCCAGAGCTTCTTTCCCTGGAAGACCTTACTTTTCAAAGCAGAAAGAACACTGTTGAGGATGGGCTCTGGGGAAACTGCAGCATGGTTCAGGCAGCAGCCAGTACAACCATGCTTTCCCCTGTATTCTCAGTCTCATGCCAGGACAGGAGGGCTGGGGAGCAATGTCTGCCTGTGAAATGGCAGTGCTTTCCCATCTCTCAGGTGTAAAGGAGAGGCACTGCGCCCACGCTGCTGTGCTGACTGCAGGAGCAATCGTAGACAGCCTCTTCGTGTGGAAATGCCTATGCCGCACTGAGCTGGCAGTCCTATGGTCACTATGCCACGTATCCACCAGCAGTATGAGCACAGTACCACTTTACCATTAGAGATACAGTCACAAAGTTTTATTTCCTAGGTAACATTACAATTGAATCATGTCTACCTTGCCTGCCCTTTCCTTAGGATTTTGCATTAATTGTCCACTGCCTTAAGCTGCCATAGATAGCTTCAGTAGTGCCCAGCAGTGGTACCTGCACAGCATCACGTTTACCCTGGAGACTTAAACACTGCATGAGAGCTGTAGGCAAATACAAAGTGATCCAGTGGGATCCAGCTGTTGCCCTTCCTTTCCATCAGTGAGCAGTGACTTCCAGCTGATGCTTTCTGTTTCCATTGGTGATGCAATTGCTTCATCCCTTTAGAAGGACTGGAATTAATTTCTGAGGGATTGGACTCCTCATCAGCCTGCCTGTGACCCCTGACGACTAATACTGCAAAACCAGACTTGATTAATCATTAGGCTTCTAAAGAAGATTTCCAAGTCTAGCTGCCTGGATTATCTGCAGCTGTTGCCAACACTGGCAGGAGAACCTTTAGCAGAATGGGACATGGTTGATGTTCAGCTGCATATGCCAGCATAGTGTCTCTTCTCTATGCAAGTAAGGTTTGGGAAGTGCTTTTTAGCTGCACTTACTGTGTTTTCACTAGTACAAAGCAGAAATTACCTCATTTGTGGTCAGAAAGGTCTTTCTTTCTCCATCATGTACAAAAATCACCCAGATATTTTCAATATCTGAATGAGAACATGTTTAATGGATTCAAGCTTGGTCATGCATAAGAGGTACAGTTCTGTTACTTTGTCCCTTCAAGCTGTAAAGGTCCTGTTCACTTGAAACGTGCTGTTACTGCTTTTGATATAAAAATGTTTGTGCTTCAGCTGTCACATTGCATTAATACATCTGTGTCCATTTCATTACATGACTGTTTTGGAGCTGAGCATCTCTTTCCTTTTCTGCTTAGTACCTCTTATGGCTTAGATTTACCTAAAGTACATTGCTTTTAGAGGGAATGAGCTTTGAGTTGTGACATGTCCCATTGATTGAAGAAGGAAATCCAGAGTGCCCAGCTTCTCAAGATACCCCTAGGATCAATTCTTGGCTTCACCATTGTCTCGTTCTGGACTTCGAGCAAGTCATTTCAGCTGTCATTGCTTGAGTGTGTTTACATCTCTCATTCTTTGTGGTTTATATCCTTCAGATATGAAACAGATATATCTGTGGAGTTCTTCATTGTCTCTTTGCCAAGGTCTGTATATTCAGCTTTTTCTCAGTCTTTCCTTTTAAATGCGTTACACTGAGTTTAGATGCAGTGATGTCAAACAGTATCCAATAATCGATGTATAATACTTCTATAATTTGCAGGACTTCTTTCATTAGAGAAGACAAATTAACTTTCACCTTCTTCATGAGTTAGAAATTCTCATTCTAATGTTTTGTTTCAAAATAGATATTCAGAGAAGTCACAGTAGAAAAAAAGCTTACTAAATCATGCAGCTTCTCTGGCTCTCAGTATGGAATATTTTTCCTACAGAGCACTTTCAATTATTTGTCCAAAATCCTCCTAAATACCGAAAGCAATGGATCTTCTCAACTTTCTGTTGGAAGACTGCTTGATATACTAGAGCTACTTGTGAAGACAAATTGATGTTTCAATGAAAGTTTATCTTTTCTTAATTTAATATCATTACTCATAGGTTTACTACTGCTTGCACAACTCAAAATTCCTCTCCTTTCTTGGTCTTTATAGCCTTCAAGTATTTGTCATTTCTTGTTATATTCTTTTCCTTTATTATCTCTGAGCCAAGGGCTGTGTGTTTCATTTTCTTAGTGTCTCCTTTTAAATCAGCCCCCAGATGTTCTTGTTTCTCCTCTGCTTCTGCTTTAGCTAGATTTCTGGTTTAGTTAATGAGGTGTTTCAAAATGAATGAAATAACCCTGAGTGTTCAAGAAATAGGGACTGAGTCTCCCTGTTCTCTGATATGCTGGCCCCAAATACAAAACCATTTTAATGCATGGGGTTGTGAGAAGGTCAAAAGATCCCTGAAGCAATGTGGGAATTCCCAGATACCCTATTTATTACAGAATTTCCCATACACGTAAAGTATCTTATGTAATAAGCTAGCACTCACAGCTTGCAAAGGCTGCTAATATACCTGTGCAAATACTCTGTGCATGTAAACAATCTGGTGCATTGCATTTAGTGTGGAGACTCATCTGAACTCTGTCACATGCTGTGTGAACATAGCTAGACTTGCTGTCTGCACATGTCTATCTGGAGTTGTAGAGATGTTTAATCATAGTTGCGTCACGGGCCACCAAAATACTTAAGACAGCCCTACTTTATCCTCAGCTATGCTGGGGTCACTTTGCATGTCTTGAGCCCTGAAACCATTTTTCAAGGATATTAGAGGGACAGTGACATTCTTGCAAGATAGGTAGAAGAGAACTTGGCAGTGACATTTTTGCACTGTTGCAATCCACGGCACCAGGTATGATCCTCGTGGCCAGCCTGTGACAGTGGCTCATTTCAGTCTCATGTTTTCCAGTTGTGGTTCCAATCTTTAAAGCTACCTTTCTTCACTTTTTCTGATTTCTGATCTGACTAATATTTCTAACCATTTTTTTTAGTTTATAAGCATGTCATTCTTTCTTAATGGACACTTTATTTTTTCTGGAACAAATAGTGGACTAACATATTTTCCTATAGTATTCCAGTAAGATAAGTGTGCAAACTTGATGTAGTGCCAAAACCTGAATTTTGTTTACTGCTATTCAGTTTGGTTTTGCTTTGGTTAATTTTGTTCCCATCAAGATTGAAGTGAATTAATTCTGTGAGTAATATCCTGAGATTCTCTGTCAGATGCTTGCAATTCCAATACATCACATATACTATATTCCCTACAGCCACTAATTTTACGATTCTGTAAGAGATACTCATGTTTTTCTGGCAATCTTTACTCTTTAGAAACTAATGCAGCTGAAAAAAAAATTTATATTATTTTGTAGATTAAAGCTGACTGACTGTGGTCTGCAAACCCTAGTTTTGTGTTTCTTGTGGTCTGCAAAGAATTGCCTGGTCACAAAGTGCATTCTCTTCCCCTAGACACTAAATTTGTTACAGGGACTACATTAAACACATTTCTTAATACTATCTATGTATATAACTGTTCTATTTACTACAGGACTTTGATCACCAATAAAAGGGGAAGTAATCTGTATAATAGCAAGAGAAAGGGTGTTGTGTCTTAAGTAGTTAGCATTAAACTGTTGACCTCCCTCCAGAAGAGACTATATGCTCTAGTAAGAAAGCTCAGCATCTCTTTGGCC
Organism: Athene cunicularia; assembly: GCF_003259725.1. NCBI lineage: Eukaryota > Metazoa > Chordata > Aves > Strigiformes > Strigidae > Athene > Athene cunicularia. Next base: position 11,996,298 of record NW_020799092.1, on the reverse strand, counting down.
TTTGAAGATGTACACAGGGAGCTACAAAGGACTTTTCCACAGCTTTTTATTCCCATGGCTTTATCTGGGGGAGTCATTGCAGTTCCAGGCATTTTATGCATAGAGGGGCTTCTCTGTGTGTTGCCAGGCTTACATATTCTTCCTGGGGGACTAGAGTGTCGAGAAAACTGTTAACACGAACCACTGTCCTGGCCTCCAGCTAGTTGATCTGGAGATACCATCCGCCCTCAGTTCTCCTTGCTGCATGTCTCCTGTTGTTCCCTGGTGAGATGCAGTCCTTGGCCTTGTGATTTTTGTTTCTTCTTTTCTTTTAAAATTCCTGGTTTGATCTGTTCCAGTTTGTTGCCATACAGAACAAAATGGAGTAATCATCAGTACAGCTACACAGCTTGTGCTTTATAGGTGTGTAAGTGCATTGCACACTCAAAGGGTTTCTTGCATTTGTGTTTTTTCCTGCCCTGCTGAGCAACCTGAGTTACCTGCCCATCTCTTTTAACTTCTGCAACTCTGTTCCCTTCTTGCCACAAGCTCTGTGCATCTTTCTGTACCCTTTCTTCCTATATCTGTAGTTTTGCACCCCTGGTTTCCCTCAGAGGCCAGGTTGTTCCTCTACTCTCTCTGTGCCAGCACTCGAGGCATTCCTTCCTTCTGTGTAGGGGCCCACAGGTTGTTTCTTCCCTTCTCATGCCCTCTATTCTCCAGCCATGGAGAGGATCTTTTATCCTCCCAAATACTTACTTGCCTCATACCATCTTCCTCTTTCCCCTTGATCCTTTTTTAGCACAGACACAAGAGTGAAGACGCGGAGAGTCAGTGTTATGATGGGAGACAGGTAAAGGGAAGGAAATAAGCACTCTGGTGATTCTCTGTTTTTCTTATCTGGAGACAATTGCTGAGGCACTGAGATGTAGGCTCCCCTAAACTGTAGGTACTCTTCGCTACTCATTTTTGGCTTTGACACATTCTCCATTTTCTTCCCCAGATCAATACGATTATTCCAAAAATGCTTCCTGAAACTGTGGAATCACGTTTACTCAGTCAAAAGATCCCTTACTAAAGTAGGACAGCTGGAATACAAGATCTCTTGGTCTGTTTTTCTACTTTTTCCAGAAATGAGTATGAGAAACTTCATGCATTGGAAGTTTTGCTTTCTTATACCTTTCTACATACTTTGCATTTTTTTGAATGTGTGTGTTTTCCTCATAATTTTGACAAAAAAATTCTTTAAATTCTCACATTGCAGAACATAAATACAGTCATCATGTCCGTCCCCTGCCCCCCCCCGCC
>NW_020799092.1:11958467-11994961 GCF_003259725.1 Athene cunicularia | reverse complement strand
CCCCCAGTATTCATACTTATAGTAGGTATTTTATTCCATTTCACCCAAGCGAGACAGGGATTTTTTTGCAAGGTCTATCTCCTGAAAGTGAATAAAGTAAGATTTATCATACTTTGTAGTTTCTCATTTTCTTCATTAAATATCCTCACAAGAACAGTCAGTGAAACTCTCTATTAGTGTTAATTATTTAAATCTCTGTTTAGGACAAATATCAGTAAATTATTGACTAGGAAAACTGTTGGAAAAATAAACTAGATAAGCAAAAAAATCTTATACCATGATGATAAACTTTTGGGACACGGAGAAAAACATTTCTTAGCATATTTTTGTCTTAATACTAATAATGCACAAATTATTTCTCAAGTGAAGGCAGATAAGATAGCCACAGAAAGAGTATCTTTACGTGGCTCTGACTTGGTTAGCTGACCTCAGCTGAGAACCAGAATGCCTGTCTCATTTTCTGCTGGCCTGTGTTTCTCTGAGTAAATTTTTCACCTACTGGTATCTCTAATTTTATATTCTTGCTCCTGTTACTGCAATCCTGAGAGATTTATCTAGTTCACGTTAGCATCCTCTCCTGTTGAACTTTTAACCCCTTCTGAGTTCCCACTGACAGAAAGAGCTATACTTCCCCAGGTTACATCTGACTAGCAGCTGCCCCATTTGCTTAAGTTCCCTGATAGAAATTTTCCTCATCTGCTGTTTCTGCACTAGCAAGCCAGTTTCTCTAGTTGTTTGTTATACACTATTTTCTCACTCTGCCTAACTTTCACTATTTCATGCATGTATTTCACTGAGCTATGACATGCAGAGTCAGTAAAGTAGGGAGATATTGGATAGCTCTTCCAGTTGGCTGAAGTTGCAGAGAAGGGTACTGTAATGATAGGCATGTGATATTATGGGAAGGACAGAAAAGGGGCCTTTTGTGAAACAAGAGGGAGCAAAGAAGAAGCAGACCAATAAGATGGTTTCAAAGCTGCAGTTGGAAAAGGATCTTGATTTTGCTTATGTGCTACCTTATAAGATACTTTGCCCTTGTACCAGCTGGTTTCTCATCATGACAGTCAGGATTTGAGAAGGAGGGAATAACTGATGCTCTCTAATGTGCACCTAACTCTGGTCAAGCAGCTGCCTGGTCTCTACTATCTAAAGGCTGATCTGAAACCTTCCAACATCGGACATGGCTGAGTTGTCTCGGATTAATTGTTGAAGGAGAAGGTCACACACTGGCTTTGGATCAGGCAGGTGGGAGTTAAACAGCTTGGCTCATGAAATGTCCTAGATCTGTTTGAATAGTCCTGAGAAAATTCCCTCTATTACAAGATTGACTCCATTCACCCAGCCACCTTGGGACAGCAAAAGGAGAACAGCATGCCAGCACATTCTGACAGTGCAGCTGTTGGGGTCTGGTATCTCTTTTTGTGAAGCCTGGCTTGGAGCTTTCCCAGGATTAAATTGATGGCACTCGCTGCATTAGCAATGAGCCAGAGGAAAGTCCAGGTTGCCTCTGCTTTGTGAGGCTTTTAGATCACCTGAGATCCCTCCCTCCAGGCTGCAACTTTTTGGTCTGGAGATTCTGCACATTGCATTTTGCTGTCCTTGCATTTGGTTATTTTGTCCTCCCTCCTGTTGACTTAGGTGAAGGTCACAGATGAACATGCTGTCCTCCATGTGGGTCACTTTGTCATCAGGAGCTGTGGTGATAAGCCAAGTTATTAGAAATAATCTTCTTGCTTATTAAGAAAATGTTGATGCGAATGTGCACATTCGTAGAGAGAACAGACATACTTGTAGCCAGGCCACGCTGAAGAATGAGCTCATCAGCTGTGACAGCCCCAGAGAGTCGGTTCAGAGGCTCCAAATCCCCCAACACATAGTTTTTGCCAATAAGCGCCACCACACCACCTACTGAAGTTGGTGAGACAGTTAATGTGGATGCCTACTTGCATGGAACGCATTTCAGAAAATGTGACCACAGAGCAGGAGACCAACAGTTTCCAGCTTCCTTGACAGTCCTTAGGTTAAGTGAGACCTCACATGTGGGACTTCACATAGTCTCTTCTTTTAATCTTGAAAAACCACGAGCAGTGTTTCAGCTGAAAACAAAGTAAACTTTAACCCCCCAGGCAAAACCCATTTTCAGAGTTGTGTACAAGATGCCTCAGTTTGTCATGGGAAACTACGCTCCTTTGATAAATGGACCAAATTTCGTGTCACTGCAAGTACTCCCCCTGTAGTGTGCAAATGACACATACCGATCTTCTCTGATTCATTTTTACCCCCATCTGGAAGCTGTAACAACTTGAAATCCAGCTTCCTTTGTTGACTGAGTGTCCAGACCAGTTCAGCTTGGAGAGGCTAAAGACAAACCAAGTAACTGAGTCCTGCCCATTTTAATCTCCTTCCAATCCAGCAGTAGCAGTCTCCAAATCACTGTGGTTAGTTGTACAACTTTCTCCAACCCTTTAATCTTCGGGTCCCAAATTAAATGGATTTAATATAAATTTATGATGGACAGATGCATGGAAAAGACTTCTTTTATAGCCTGAGCATCTTCTGTCCTTTTGCACAAGCTGTGAGGTGTGTGTACCTGAGACTCATTAAATTTTTGAAATGTTCATATTGCCCACCTCAGAGAATGCTGTTTGCTTCCTCCAGGCCCAGTCTCCTGCAGTCTTTGAAGAGGAGGTATTGGCTTGATAAGATAAGGTTGATGCACTTATCTATAAACTACTGTTTTCATCTGTTCATAAAAAATCTTGTACATTGTACATAGCAAGCTCTATCTGCAGCTTTAAATATCTTCCACTTAGGAATAACCCAAAATAACACATTCTTAGCATGCAAAAGTACAGAGAAATACTTTTTAGCATAACCATCACTCCAGACTCCATAACAGGTCTTGATCCAAAGAACTCTTGTCCTTTTGTGAAAGGGAGGGAGAGGGGAAGTGCACTGGGCAGAATCCCAGTCCTCAGGGCATTGCTTAATGCACATCTGTCCCTGTGTTCACTCCAGCTATAAACAAACTGTGAGGTCCAAGTGTGCTTTGCACTGTTTGGGTATAAATGTATTTCCTGGCTGCTTCCAAACCCTATGCACGGAGGCACGTGGCCTTTCCCCGGGAAGGAAATCTGGGCTTAGTCACTGGGAGAGCAATTATGGCATGTAATGGGGACCAGAAGACTGAGGTGTGCTGCATAGTGCATCAAGATTTAGTTGTAGCCCAGCGATCAAGCATTATGTGCTGCTCTTCTATTCTGTCTTGATTGCAGCCCTGTGGTTGGAGGGCGCTCAGCTTCCTCCAGCTGCAGCAGCAAAACCACTTGTGTTTTGGTCTTGCTTATCCTGTCACTGATTTCATCCTTACACCAGCTGATGAACCTTGAGCCAAGATGCAATCCTGCTGCCCCACTGCTTGGTCAAAACTGAGGCCTTCCCTTGAAATGACATTCTCTCTCCTTACTTCGAGGTGGGCTGCCTCTCTGAGCAGCCTGGGGGCAGCAGCACTGTTTGCTGTAGCCTATCAGGCTGATAAGATTTCAGCTGGCCCACCTAGTTGCATGTGTTTTGTGGGCTGCAGATTGCCTGTATGGACACTAGTTGGGGGATGTTAGTACATCCAATATAAAATCCATTTTTGGTTATAGGTTTATTTTGCAGGGAAGCATACTATCTTAGTAAGGGAATGGTAACTTTTTGTTGGACATCACAGGGTCACATCTCTAATGCTACTGCAGTGTGTGATTGTGTAATTTGAATCAAGGTGACTTTATTTGAGCCTAATTCACTTTTCAGTCTCATTTCTATTTTGTATACTCTGGGGATGCATCTGTCCTCCCCTTCCCGCCCTGGTTTAAAAAATCTCTGATCCTATTTTGGTAGACTATTTTTTTTTTGCTACTAAGCACTGAACTTTTTTTTTTTAATAAAAAAAGCCTTGATTTCTTAGTGCAGAAAAAAATGCCACACTTCTAAAGCATTTGGTTAGTGCGTTTTTCCCAAAAGACTAAAAAGAGAAAGGTTTGAAAGATCATTTCGAGAAAGGAAGTGGAGTAAAAACTAGCAGTATTTGACAAATGATGAGTCAAGTATTATGAAACATTCTAACTGTGAGGCTGCCTGGCTTGTAGAAGAGGCTTGGAAGAGAAGTAATGGAAGCTCCATCGTATAATGTAAGCATAATAAAAGTAGAATTAACATTGTAGGGGAGAATATGCTGTAGAGCTCAGTCCTATTTCTTCATCTGCAACTGTTAACATTTTTCTGACTTTTCTTTCTGTGCTATTAGTAGCTTTGCTTCTGCCAAGATAGGAAGTACGTGTCTGTGTATGGTGTTAACTATCAAATGAGAAAAATGGCATTCCTTCTAGGCTAGGGGTGAAAAAATAGGTACTATCTCTTTCTTTTCTCTGTGCATCTCTGAAGGCATTCCACCTCCCCTTGCTCCCTCATTCTCCCCTACTCTTTGTCAACAATAGGAACAGAAATGTAAGTTTTATATATAGCATTTGTGGGGCCTCTGTGCTCAGCAGCATATTCTCTTGCGGTTTTGAAGCTGGAAAACAATGGTTAAAAAGGCACTGTAGAAATTTCACTGTCCTTGGCTGCTAGTGTTAATATCTATAAGAAATGAAACTTGAGATAAATCTATGAATCTCATGTCAGAATGATTCTAACACCTGGGCTGAAACGTGAGGGACATTGTAGCTATATTGATTAGACAGAGTAAGAAACTTTCCTAACAAAAGTGAAGCTTTTAAAAGTTTGTATCATGAAACATAAGAGTCTTCTTGATTCTTGATCACATACATAGGTTGTTGAGAGTGAAATTACATCGTTTCAAACATACAAATAGTGTTACTGACTTAAAATGCAACTAGCCGGCAGACATCAGGGGCAGTGCACAAGGCAAGTGTCATTATTTGCTTCCAAGAAACCTTAAATTTTGGAGGGTTTTGCCCCAAATGTGAAAAAAACTCCAACTGTAAGCTTGCAGTAGTCTTTTGTGGCTCTGCATTCTGGCCGGCCAGCTCTTCAGTGAGCATACCTCCATATTATTGGATGTACATGTATGTAGTTTGAATACTTTAGCAGCTGTGACAGTCCTGTAGATCTTGATGACATATGATATCAAGATGTTTGAAAAAGTATTTTAATATTCATTAGTTAGTTCACATGTACATATAGCTGAGAGAAAACCAATTATTGACAAATTATGAAAAAGTATATAAACTAAGGGGTTTTTTAAGTGTTTAAGCAGTAAATTCTTGTTCATATGGCCAAGATATTAATGATGAGATGCAGGAATGGACTCTGCTCTCTATTTGTAATTCCACTCCAGGTTAAAAGAAAAATCATACTTGTGAGAAAGTGATGTAGGAACGTGGAAGCTTGAGGCTCATACATCTAAGTTCACTGCACATATGTCATTAATAAACTGTGATGCTGTGAATTACAGTGATAAGAATACCTGAGAGCAACTTTCTTCTCACATGATGCCAAGGCACTTGAAATTCACTGGAATGCTTTCATAATAGCTTTAAGGTTAAGGCAGGATGAAGCTGATGGCAGGTTATATTTAGCCCAGGTCCTTGACTCCAGGACTCATTCCCCTGCTGGTGCGGCTGGACCCATCTCTAATGACCTTCAGTTCACATTGCAAGATGGATTTAATTTTGGGGACCTTTGGAAATAGGAATTGGGAATGGATAAATTCTGGTCGGATACAGTGGGCGTTACTAGTATGTTTAGTCTAATCTGCATATTTTGCTAAATCTCACAATTTTACCTTGAGTTTCACAGTAGTTGATTATTTTATGATACCCTAGTCTTCTGCAGTTAAGTTGCTCTCAGCTTTGGGCTGAAAAACAGTAAATTCTAACCTGCATAGTTTTTATAGTAAAGTTTGAAAATGTGCAGTAAAGTCTCAGAGACTCTAGATCAGAGAAAAATGACTATAAACACAGTACCGCTGTTCTTAATACGTACTTTTAAGGCAAGTTCAGGATTTGCATGTTTATTTACTGTTAGTTATAGCATGTACTAGTTGGAAATAGATACAGAGTTCATAGCAAAAATACATTTGAAAAGAATTATGAGAAGTATACAAGAAAGTTCAAAATGGAGTATGGAAGAGCTGCTTTATAATCTCCCCTAAAATTTGCTTTAAAATGAACAAAATAGAGGACACATTACAGGGTAGGTTGGTTTATTTGTTTTAAAAATAAATTATCCTTCTTATTATCCAACAATGAAGCTGGAAGCAGTGCTACTGGAAACTGTAGGAACTGTGCTGGTGTTCTCATCATTGGGAACAGGATTCAGCCATTGGGAGAGAACCAAGCCCTAGATATCCTACAGGTATCTCTTCTTTCTAGCTGCTCTTGCATAAAGTACACTGTCAGGAACATGTTTCTCTCACCCTGAATCAATACACTAAATGTTTTGCTCCTTTAGTACTCCTCCTGTTGCTGTTTTCTAAGTGCTTTCATGGTGTGAGCTATGGGGTATGGATGATGAAAGGGGCTTCACCTGTGACAGAAGTCTTGCTCTGCTGACCTGGCAAATTCTTAAAACCAAGCTAGAGTGTCTGAATAATGTATGTTTCTCAGATTGAGAGGTTGAGAAATGGAGTAAAAGTCTGAGGAGGCTGAAGTTTTCATATACTGTATTGTTTCTGTGTCATTCATCTCATTCCATGCTGTCCCTCATTGGAAAGGAAGGATGAGTGCCACAAGTAGCACCTGATCCTGGGAAATTAATAGCAATGTTCAGAGGTACATCATGACGAGGGTCATATAGCTTTCTTTAGTCCTGCTTCATAGTCTGTGCATTTTAAAAATGTCTTACTGGGATTGCTGAAATCTGAGCACTTGCTGTTCATGGCAGAGCAGAACTGCCGCAGATGCGCTACTATGTCCCTCTCAGGATCATGCTGAAAGGCAGGAGTTGACTGTCAGTGTCTGTGTCTCCCACTGCTCTTGCCCATTTCTTCCACTGAGGCCTGCTGATGTTTTCTGCCAACTTGTCTTGTTTGTTAGTGTCAGGAGAATCAAGCAGAGCTTTCCTGTACATAGAGCTTCTCTTGGGCTCATAAGATGAATGTTGACTTTCAAGTACAGCTGCTGCATACAGATCACAAGGACCATAGAAGACCCATTTTTATGCTTGCTTTTTGCATATACCCTTGAAGTGGGAGGAAGGAGTTGGAAGCTGTTTGTGCTGGCTTTGATGGCAGACAGGTGAATTGAGTATTCTGCAAATCCTTCAAAGTTCAGTGAGGCTTTCTGTCTGTAACTAGTGTCCCTTTCTTGACTGCTCTTTCTACATCCTAATAAGTATATCCAGATCAGTTATACTAATGAAAATCCACCAGAAGCCAAAGGACTATAGTCATGGAAATTTACTTCCCCTTTCAGTGTACCAAGATATAAGCAAATAATTAAGTTTTTAATATTTGGTACTGTCACCCAGAAAAATAATACTCATAAATTTCCTGACACCAAAATCAAATGCAACCCACTTAATTACTAGCAAGTAAACAATGATTCTTCCCCCTTAAAATACCCAAACACATTCATAATTAGCTAATTAAACTACCATATAAATGATTATTCAATATAAAACAGCAATTGAGAGGCGGGCAGAGGAAGAAAAGCATTGAAATCATTACCCCCAGACACACATCTTTCTCAGAGGAAGCTAGTGAATCATTACAGGAGAGATGATGGGTGGAAAATAATAAGAACAGCAGCAATAATTAAATTGACAGCAATAATTAACTTGACAATATCCACAGTTTGAAGCCAACCAGTATGTTTGTTTAGCTGAGAGACGACCATATGTGAGAAGATGTTTACCTCTTTCTCAGCACTTTTGCAGTGCACGTTGCTGATGGTGTTAGCAGAACAGGGGACTGATGGGGCGGTTCTGAGCTGTGCCCTCTGATAGCCTCAGGTCACTGTGTACAATTTGAGTAAATCATATAGGTTGGAGTTTTCATTGTTGAATGCCCAGTTTTAAGCAACAAATTCCATATTTGTGCGGAGCTTCTGAGTGGGCCTGAAAAACTGCAGAAGGCATACTCACAAAACCAGTCTTGCAGTACTGTTTCCTGCTGTGGACAGAGTAGTTGCCCTAATTCCTGCTGCTGTGGGCCAAGTGGCCCATATAAAACATTGCTCTGCCTGGTGAGCCCTCACTCATCTGTAGTCTAGGACAGAAGAAATCCTGAGCCTCCCCTCTGCCTCATTTTTAACGTAACTTGATAAATCCTTGAGGTTATGAAAGATCTTAACAGTTTGCTTGAAGTAGCCATTAGAGTGGAACTACAATTTCACATCTCTTCTGCAAATTGGTAAGAACTGGTTAAAAAAAAGGTCATCTCTTCCTGGTGACTGGATGTCAATGCTGAATTTTTAATGATGTCACTTGTAATATCCAGGCAAACCAGTAAACACCTGCTGGCATGTAATTTCATATAGAAAATTTGTTCATTTGGGTACTCTTGCTATACCTATAAAACAAGTGTTTTGTTATAACGAGCTCCATTGGTTTCAAAATGTCATGTCAGTTTAGTGTCTATTTCCCAAGGCATACCAAAGTGACATTCCTTAATTTCTGCTTCTAAAGCCCTTGCCACTCTTGTAACCAAACATTGCATTTCAGCTTCAAGCCAGTAGTGTTTCTCTCCTCTTTCCCTGCAGTAGTCAGGCTGAGGGGATTTCAGTGTCTTCCCTCCATCATCTACTTCATGTAGCAAATATCCTACATCGATGTTCTGGTTATTTCGTGGTTGGGTGTTTTTTTAGTTGGATAATAGTTAACAAATAGCCATTTTAGTCTTGTTGCTTTTTAATAAGGCAAAGAAAGCAGAAGTTGGAAATACTCTTTAACAGGGTGAAAAATACAGGTGCCTACTGGGTTATGGAGACAAATCTCCTTTAGTAATTGGATGAGTCAGATTAATTCTTTTCCAGTGTTGTAAACCAGTCTGGTTTACTCTTTTTCCTTTAGCAGACTGGCAGAGGACATAGATCTATCCGTTGTTTTTCCTCCCTTAAATCTAATTAATTTTTATAAGGCTCTTCTGTATTTTGGTATTGGAGGTGCTGCTGGTTTTATGATCACTTGTGATGTACTAAAGTGGTAACATATCTGGACAGGCATTGTAGAGGTGAGGTATGAGTTTTGTACCCTTCGGTTTCCATTTTCCGAGAGAACTGTCTGGAGCGTATGGGCCTTGATAACTTGAATTGAGCAATAAATCGAGGTGATATCTTAATCATGGTGTGGTTTGCCATGTCACTGAGATGTTTGTAATGTTGGAAGAGGAAATGTGCATTTCGTTTAGAAACCACTTAACAAGAAAATTGCTTGGTGACTAAGGGAAAAAAACAGAAAAAAATTGAAAAAAAAAAAAAGGGATGGGGAGTAGACTTGAGAGATGCCTGCAGAATTGATCAGTCTTCCCTAGAACACCCAGCAAGCAGCAGCTTTTGAGCAGCCAGGTGAAATACTGGGTTGAAGACCAAGTGGACCAATCTGGGACTGCTGCTGGAAATTAGGCACGAGAGGGGATTGAAAAGAGTAAGATGTGTAACTGCCACAAGTGCAGTAATTGCAAAATTTGGTGTAGAAAGTACAAAACTCTGCTTACATGGAAAACACAACCCTGTTCCTTTGCCTGCTGAAGACAGTGAGAGCTACTGAGTAGCTCAGGAAATGTTGGCAGGTGTTTTGGTACAGACAGAGAATCCAGAATTTGGACAGGTGTCTTTTAAAATATTGGCTCTGATTCACTGTTATGCCCATTGCAGGACTAGTAATGGCATGAGGAAATGCAGCTGTAGGATTTTGGGTTCTGCTTTCTGGGAACTACTAGGTAGTAATTTTGTCCATAATACAGGTCAAGTTTAGCAGCTCTTGTGTACGCTCTGTTCAAAACTCTTATGAACAATAGCATGATATCATCACAGCATTTCTCTGCAAATCAAGAGAACTAGAAATGAGCTGCGAGACCAGCATCTGTGTTCCCTGCATGCTGTTAAAGATAAGCAAGAGCACCACCGATCCTCAGACCACTTGTTTTTCCCCAAGTTGAGTCTGACTTTGTATGTTATGCTTTGTTGGTGCTGTCTTGCTTGGACTTTTCATACCTCTTTATCAGCTTCTGATGACTCCTAAAGAAAACATATTTCTTGTCGTTTTCTATTATACAAAACCATCATTACCATAAAGTGCTTGTAGTGTTTTATCAGTGGATTGGGAACTTGGACAGTGTGGCAGAAGTAAAAAAAAATAAAAAAATAGGGGTGATAAAGTGGGATGAAAACGGGAGAAGTCACGGGAAGGAGGACCAGAGACAAAAGCCATCAAGTATGAGGAAGAAAAACAAAGAAGAATTGAAGTAGCAAGCAATTAATTTGTAAAACAGTTTCCCAGCTAAACTCTGCTTCTATGACTGCTCTTGCTGCAGTTCTCCATGTTGTCTTGTATCCACATCAAGGGTCTCTGGAGACAGCAAACCATCTCCTTAAAATAGGCATCTATCCTCTGTGTGTTGCAGAATGCCATCGTCCTCTCTCATGCAAAGCTTCTTTGACTCAGTCCCTGCGGTAAACTGCCTTCAGGCCTTTCAAAAACACATTCAGCTGTCAAGTGCTTCCAGAAGAAGTTAGCTAAACAGCTTTTTTTTTTTTTTTTGCTTTCACATATCCCTCATCTTCCTTAATTTCCTGAGTTCAGATAGCCTTGCTTGTATTAGGCACATCTTATTTCTGTTCTCTTCTTCAATCTTGTCTATGTAGCTTTGTCATTCCTGGATAAGTTTCACAGCCAAGTAATCTTATTTAGATTTTTATTGCTTTCACCCACGAAAAAGGTAGTGATTCTTTAGAGTGGGACCCTCAGGCTAAATTGTGTTTTCATCAACATTCATGCCCCACGACTGAAGACAATGCTGCAGTCATCTGCTTCACCTTGAGACAGCTTGGCTTCCTTCTGTGCGCTCTTTCAAAACCTGTGTCTGCTGTGCTAACTGCTGTAATGAGAGAGGGAAAGGAGAAAAATATCTATGTTTTCATATAGGATGTCCCTTTCCTTATGTAATTGGAGACAGATGTCAACACTTCTCAAAACAGGCAGCAAAAATCATGATTTGGTGCAGATAGCTGTCCTCATATACTGAAGGAGTTTTAGGGGCATTTGGGAGCTAGGTATTTTTGAGGAAAATTTGAGGTGTGGAAATGTTGACTAATTTAGGGTAAAACTAGACTCACACCATGGAAAGGAAGTTACCCTGAGCTTAAATTGGTATAACTGAGAGGAGACCTACAAGTGCCCCAGCAGAAAAATCTGAATGTGAGTTTGTTCTTCCCATGCCCTGGGAGTCTGTTTCTCATTGTGCTTTGGTTTAGCTTTTCTTTCTTCCTCCTCATTTGCCTGTATCATTTTTGTTTATTGTTCTCTGGCCCTTCTAGCGTTAACATCCCAAATTAATATAGCACAATGTAAATATCATGCACAACTCTATTACCTAATAAACAAGTGTACATGTTAAATATTAGAACATGATTAAGCAACTCTGAACACATCCTGTGTCCTAGATCCTGCATGACTCATATGTCATGGCAGTTAGCCAATCATCTATAATTGAGTAAAGCAGGAAAAAAGGATAATACTGAAAAGGAGGGGGCTTAGGTCTTCCTTTAAAAATAGTACAGGGATTCTTTTCCATTAATAAAAGAAAATAGATTTTTGTGTTGCCTCCATTTAAAGATCTGGGAATGCTCTGCATTCCTTGCAGGCAGATTGGGAGTATATAGAGGGATTAAGCAACTCTCCACAGGAATGCAGGCATGCTGGACAGAGATACAGTTTTTAAATGAGGCAAAGCCACTTAAGAGCTCAGGGTGCAAAGTAAAGAAAGCCTCACCAGTCAAAAAAATGCAGAATATGGGAATTTCTCTAACTGAAATAGGCTGTATTTATCTAGCAGAAATTAGTCAAAACAGAGAGAGTGACACTTTTAACTCATGAGGGAAAAGCTGTTGGGAAGTTAATATCACGTTTTATTAAATTGTTCTGAAAGAAAACTTTGCTAAGGATGGTTGGAGTTTCAGGTTATGGAGCAGTACAAATTATGTGTTACATTTTTAGGTCTTGCTCAGAGGTGGAAAAACTCAGAGGCTAGATATAAGAGAAAAATTTATCCATTAAAATATATTGATGTTCATAGGCTTGTGTGTGTGACAGCATGTTTTGTTGGGTTTTTTTCCTTCCTAACTGAGCTGAATTTCAACTGAAAATCAGAAATTGATAATACCTGTTACCCCCGGGTTCTTTTTTTCCTAAACACCAGCATATTCTTAAGCAGTTATTCTTAACTGCTAAAACTGCAGTGTTCCTCTCACAAATTACTACCTGGTAAAACACAGCCCCATAAAGATTATTTTAGAAGGCTGTAAAGCTCCCCTTGGGAGAGTACAAAGTAGGATCCCTGTTGAGGGAATGGCATTGCGGGCACACCTGGGGCTGGAACAGTGCTACATCCCCCTTTCTGGGGTCCCACCAGTCTTTCTGATGCACCTACTGCTTGTTACTAGAGGCCCTGATTTCCCTCCTTGTGAAGGACTTCCTTGCTCACCTTGCGACACCCAGCGCACCAGCCTTACCAAAAGCTTGCTGGTACAGTTTTGTAAGGAGTGTGGTGAGTTTATGTTAGGGAAGAATGCTTACTGTCAACAGAAAGCCAGTATTATCTCCTTCTATTTGTGACATGCTCAGAATTTGATCTCAGATCTCCATTTTCATCAATCTACCCACAGCATGAATTCCTCTGATTGCTTTTAAGGAGGAGTGCCATGGCCTCAGCAGTGAGCTGTACTGTGCCTGAAGAGATACCTAAGATGCACGCCGCCTTGTGCACTCAGTAGGTGCACTGCTTTGCTATATAATTGGCTTTTGTTCTGTGTCTTAAAGAGCAGAGGTCTACTGCATTATTGGTTGCAGCCCTGGGGAGTGCATCCTGTCAGATGCTGACTCACAATTTTGTCTTGACTGAATCACAGTTTTGCAAAGGATGTTTTGGTTTCACAGAGGAAAAAAAAAAAACAACCCACAGCAACAGGTAGAAGGAGCGACAGATTGATGTACAGGGTCTAACTCAACTTCATTAGGACCCTGGCAACTGGTTCAGGTCGGGACTTATAAATGGAGCAGCAGAACTCTGTAGTGCTGAAAAGTATTACAGCTCCCTTTCTGGCGAGCATAAATGCAGCCTATGTGTGCCATGTGAGGCACACTGCTGACCCCAGTCAGCAGTGAACTGTAGATTAAACAGCAGTGAGGTTTTAGCAAATGAAACTACATATCAGCTACAATACAGTAAATTCATTATGCTGCGATATATTACATCATATCCTCATGCTGCGATATATTACATCATATCCTCCCTGCTTTTAACCAGTGTGGCAACAGAAGGCTGCTAGACTGTTTCTGATGTTTTTTTGCTCAGATGTAATGTGCTGGTTCAGAGAGAATTTTGGCACTTCTGGTCCCTGTTGGTGCTGAGGTTGCATTTGCAATATCTTGGTATCGTTTTGATGTTACACTGCAAATGTCACCAAATAACATCTGTGTTGCTATAGCACTAAATATAGTTTACAGAAGTGACCCAAGTAATGAAGTTTCTTTGGCACCTCACAAACATTGCCTGGTATGTATGCCTTGTCTATGATGTGGAATAGCAAAGTATTGCCCCAGGATTCCACCATCCGACTCCTGATTTTGTCATAAACTGGTAATCAGGTACGTCCAATTTCCAAATTTGTCTCTCAGTTTTGAACAGCTTGTGTTTTGGAGATGGAAAACCAGGCACCTGCAGTTTCAGCTGAACCTCTGGAAATCCTTGTATACAAGAAGAGTAGTGGCGTGCAAAATAAAGCAACGGAGACAAAAGGATAGAAAGATGACAGAAACAGGAGGCAGGAGATAGAGTGGAAGCAACTGAGTGGGAAAGAGAGGGGCAGAGACAGCAACATCTCGGTTTTCATCCACCAGGAATTTATCAAAGATTTCTAAACATTTAGACAAGGTTTTTTCATGCCTGTCAGAGGTTCATCTTCTCTAAATTGCTATTAGCTTGTTAGCTGGTTAAGTCAGCCAAGTCAGTGTGCCAAGCTCCTATCCCTAGAGGCATCATTGCTCCAATTAGTCAACAAACCACTTGGTATCTGAAAAAAAAAAAAAAATCAGGCTGTCATTGTCCTAAAATGGATACTTAGAAACAGGAAGACCTCAAATCTTCAAATACCTTTATCTTATATAGTTATCAATTTTCCCAGTTGTGAAATGGAGGCAGTTTCTCTTTTGCCTGTGTGGTGTGATTTATATTTTTAATTCATTCATTACTGTCTGTGAAGTCTATAGCAACCTTTGAATGAAGGATACTGTATTAATTCAATCTAGTAGTATTGCTACTTTGGAGACTTCTCTGATCTATGGAAATCAGTAGGTTCAGTGGCCTAAGCCAAATTCTCAACAACACTTGACACTTTCTCTGCTGCTTGTAACAAGGAAACTCCAGCATTGCTCCAGAGTTCAGCAATCCACTAATCCCCAAATTTCCCTAAATCCAGGATTAATTAAAAATATGTTCAGCAAAGCTCATAGATTTCTGCTACAGGGGCTCTGTGGACCCAAAGCAAAAGAGATCAAAAGAAGAATAAACATTCACAAGTTTGTGTTCCCAAATGCTCTTGAGAGGCAGATCCACTGAGGAAGAGAAACTTCTGCCATAAATATCACCAGTCCAGATGAGAATCGGTCAGAATGATAATGCCTGAGAGTCTTCTCAAAGAGGGGAAAATCCCTCCAATTAATGCAGCCACTGCAACACAATCTTAGAAAACCCTGAAACTATGCCATAAAACCAGGAAAAACTTATTCCATTTCAGTGTGATTGCAATAGTGTTTTTAAACTGATCAGCCCTTGGGAGAAGCCTGAATTCTGTTTCCCCCAAGAGAGCTACTGAACTCCTTTTTCAAATGATCACACATGGAGGCATTCCTTGAAATCCCAAACTAACAGATTTCTTGCATAGATCTGCCTTAGCTGTATGGGTGTCAAAGACAGTTTGAAAGGCTATTCACTTGTGAATACAGAAGTACTGTCCCCTGGTGTCTTTCTGTCCAAAATTAATAGACAGCTGCCTTCCTGATGGGAAACCTGGCCGGATCTTGTGGCCATGAACATCTGTTAGAGCCTACAGAATGCAAAAGGTAGGGCTAGAAGATACCCTGGGAGGCCATTCTGCCCCACAAGAGTGATTTAAAGTCTGTAACTTCCTAGACAGTGTACTCCACCACAGCCCTACTGGTATCCCAAGCAAGGGGTTTGTTGATGTCCATCCTAAACCTTCTGTGTGCCAGCGTAAAGCCTTTACTTCCTGCCATACCCGAAGTGAATGCAGGCAAACGAGTTATTCACCACCTCTCTGCAGCAGTCTATAGCCTTATTTTGCCTTGCCTGCTCTACGCTGAACCGCCTCACACCAGCCTTCTCTCTCAGGTCGTTTTTCTACACTTCAGAAGATCCTTGTTGCTCTCCCCTGGTCCCTCTCCAGTCCATCCATGGTTTTCTTCATTCACAGAATTTGAGCAGAACTTTCACCCCTGCTGTGTATAGCAGAAGGATTTTTCTGGTGTGTTGTGGTTTGTACGTTTGTTTACACATCCCAGCATGTTGTTTGCTTTTTTCTGTTTTGCAGTAGCATGACATTGAGTCATATTCAGTCTGTGATTGACTATAACCCCTGGAGCCTTTTCTGAAGATCTAAAGCACTAAGGTGATGAGACAAACTTATCCCTAGCAATCTCATTCTTTCAGTCAGCTCTAGAAGACTTGTGGGATAATTTAACCCTACTAGTTTCACATCTGGCAAGTTATACAAGAGATTTCACTGTCATTTCCTTTTTCTGTATAACAGCACAGCAAAACATAATATAGTACAGTGAATTTAATGGCATCAGTTGTTGATAATTGAACTTTTCATGAAGAGTATCATTGCAGAAAGGTGGGTAATTAATTAAGAGAAAATCTTTAATTTTGTTTTATTTAATGGCCTTTGCCATAGGCCAGTAGATTCTTAGACCTCCTTGCTTTTTTTTTTTTTTTAATCTCCTTGTGAAAACAAATTGAGTTTGAAATAAAACAGAGTGAAACAGAGAATGTCGAAGTGACAGACATGGATGGAAGATAAGTTGTGGAAAGTAGCTTGTGTAGTCACGCTCAGGGGCTTGAGGCATGTCCTTCTGACATGCTATCTTACTAATGTTTTTCTACATCATCATGAATCCTGATGGATCCTATAAGGAGGGAATTGTTATGAGAGAAAAAAAAAAACCCTACTTTGAAAACTTTTAGTTTCAAATGATTGACTAAAATGGGAAGATTTCAGCAAAACAAATAAGCACTTGCAGAAATTTAATCGCGAGGTCCTTTTCCATCCATAAAATAGTCTATGAAAAAATTTTAGGTTGCTGTTTGTTCTTGCAGTCTTTCAAGGTATCAGAAGAAACTGTGGACTGAGCAGTGCTTATTACTTGTGAAATTTGTTCTTCTTCCATTTATGTGTTACTCGTGATACCAAAGATAGGCAAAACAGAATGAAGAGCAATACTGAAATTATTTTTCACCCTTCCTGTGTTTGTTCCTTTTCTCACCCTTTTTGCTATTCTGTAAATAATAGCAGCTTATTGCATTTAATTATAGCTTTTAATCAGTTCCACCACTGAGTTCAAACATTAGCACAACATGCCTTAGCACAGTTCGTAGACAATTAAAAGAAAACACTAAAATCCCTTAAGTCTGTGCAATTCGATTTAGTGTTACTATAGGAGAATATTTCTGATATTACTTGGCCAAATCCTACTGTACTTATTCAGTTCTTGCTCTTGCAGACCTTCTAGAAGCTGACAGAAATTATGTCCAAATAAGGACTTCATTTAAAATCTGTTCCCTGAGAGATTTTTTAATTCTTTGCAAAACCTGTATTTTTAACCTCTTCTTTTTTCTTTTTTCTTTTTTTTTTTTCTTTAAAGTGAGTCTAAACTTATTATACAATGTATCTTAAAAGTTTTACCTGCAATACCATACCATTCATTTAAGGTATTACTTTTTGCAATGTGAAATATGTAGCTTGATTTGATATTTCTGAATTTAACGTGGCAGTTAAACACAGTACTTATTGCATGTTTGACTGGGAGATAACAACATGATAGGAGAATAATTGTCTTAAAACAGTGTCCAACTCCTGCTATTTTTGCACTGGCAGCAATGAGCCCAACTTTACTATTCATGACCTAAAATGTACAGAAAGCAGAGTGGGGGAATGGAGGGGTAAATAGCCAGAAAATGTCATGCGATGACACTGTGCAGAGTCTGTGAGGCTATGAGGAGTATGTACTGAGCACAGGAAAACACACCCCACTGAAGTTCAAATACAGTCATTGGTTGTCTTTTATTTCTGTGGTGTGAGCTGGGACCTGGCCAGCAGCAAGCAGAAGCGATGGGTTTAGTATATTACAGATCAGTCAGAACAACTAGTCAACATGAAAAACTTGGAAAACATCCAATATAGCAGCCTATAATATTAATAGCATTAAAAATAATTTTCAGGCAGATCAATATGAATCCTGTTTGCTTAGAGCCTGAGGGTGATTGAAGAGGAAGCCTTAGGAACAGAGTAAGTGAAAACACAAAGTATGTAACATCTTATTTTCATCAAGCGAACACAGAATCTTTGAAATCCAAGTCCATTTGGCAAAATGCTTGTCAGCCCTCAGCGATAGTCTGTCTGACGTAGAATAAATCTGGCTGGTTTTAGAGATCATTTCACTGGGAGTGACCTCCTGAGTGATGGACGTCATAAGGATTTGACTGTAACTGATGAAAGGGAATTCTGGTTGTGGGTGGGGTTTAGATTTTTTTCAGACAGGCCAGCTGAAACCTAATTTTCCCTTTAGACAGAGATCCTCCTGCATCCTGCAATACTTGCAGGAGATAAAGCACTCCTGAAGCCAGGGAATGTAGGAAGACTATGCCTTTTTGCAAACTAGCCAGAAGCCAATCGAGCTGATTTAATTAAAAAGCAGTATAGGACATTAATAACATTCCTCACCTTTCACTGTTCATAGTCTAACATTTTTCTTAGTTTTTAAGTTTATCTACATGAGAATAAATATTGTCTTAAGGGTTTATCATAGTAAGAGATAACACAGGGACATTGGCTGCCTCTCCTCTGGCATGAAAATTAGTAGCTCACTACAATTCTTTACAGACTTTTCACTTGCAAAAAGGGGCATGGGTGCAATGTTCATTCCTTACTAATACCTGAACTTCATTAGAAAGCCTTTTTCCTTGTTTTAAACGAATTAAATTCATTAGCATGCATTAACCCATTTCAGAGCTGCTTCTCCTCTTGCCATTTTCCATCCTGATGGTTTGCCGGTCAGGCTGATGGAAATCTCGGCATTGTGTGGGAAATTCCAATATTTCAAAACTTCATTTTGTTGAATATTAGAATGAAAAGTTTGAAGTATTCTATATGTCATATTCCCCTTCTCTACTGTCCCTAAATGACAGTCCTCAGAGAGTTTCATTGTAGAGATAACAAAGCATTATGTTTAAACATTTTTATTGAAAAAAATGTTTTAACATTCCCATATCCATGTGTTTGGCTTGCTTGAAGCAAATCCAAATATTTTGTTATGACGTGACTTTGCATTACTCTGCACCCACCCAAGGGCTGCTGTGGGCTTTCTGAGGGTGATCTAGTGTCCTGCAGGCTGAGATTACACCAACTTGACACATAGCCTCTACCTAACTGGATGGAAGGTGGTGGCATTTGGCAAGATTATTAGTTTGCCCCCTTACCCCTGCAATGTGCACACATATGAGAATGAAATGCATGCTTATCTTACAAGAAATGAAAATACATGCCCTAGTATGACTGGGAGGGCAAAAATTCAAATTCCATTTTCCAGCTTCTTGTCCCTGGATCTATTTCAACATCAGCAGCAACTACAGTGAGGGTCGGCAGAGTGGCTGGTGGGAGTCAGTTAAGGGACAGAAGAACTGGCAAAGAATGTCAGTTGTTTGGGGTGTTTTGGTTGGCTTGAATTAACAAAACCCGCTAAAAACTAAAGCTCTTATTACACTTTTCCTTGCCCAGAAGAAATCTTGCTACTCTGTAGAGCTTCAGCCTTGTGAGCTTTATCTGTTTAAAATGAAGTCCATTTCTATTTTCTGGCTACTGCACAGGTCACAGTCATGTTTTTAATTACCAATTAGAAATCCATTAAGAAAATAAAATGAGTTTTATGTGCTGGTTGTCAGAGGTCCTTATAGCTGCCTCATTTCATGTGCCTTGTTCATTCAAACAGCAAGCAAATGAACAGAAACTACTCAGGGGTAGTAAACAAAAACTGCAAACCTTTGCCCCACAAAAGGAAAGATAGAGGCTGAGATGGAGAAGAAGCTAAGACTTCTCATTTTTCATTCCCTTCCATTGTGTTTTTCCTGTCTGCCATAAGCAGTGTGAACAGAATGTTAAATATGCCCTTAAATTACTCATGGAAAGAAAAGGTCACACACACATGCACACTCCATATCCCTCTCTTTCATGCATGTGTGTATATTGTGTGTTTGTATGAATGTGTACAGAGAGACCCCAACCCTAGAACACTGAACTGTGGGATCAATTTATTTGCTTAGAAACTTTAAGAGGGACAGGTTATAAATAGTCATAAATTCAATTTATTTATAAAGCATTCCTTGCTTCAGGCGTCACTGCACAAACAATTATAAAGGAATTGTAGTAGATTAAAACCATAAATTAGAGCATCATAAAATGCACAAGAGTGATTGGATTAAGATGCGTTTGACAGAAATGTTTTAAATGTGGGTTTGATGAGCTCTTCTGGGTGGTCAGTCAGAGAAAATTCTGTGCTCAGCAGCCTATTAAAACAAAGATTCAGGGCCAGATTTCTGCAGGATGTCTCTTGTGGCTCTCTAGTTCTTAGCTCAGTAGTAGAGAGTAATCCACAGAGGGCATAAATTGTGCTGGATGTGGCTGTGGTTTCTTGAGGAGCCCATGTTTGCTGACATCTGATCCCATGCTAACTGCTCAAATAATTCTTTCTTTGGCTGTTCTCATCTTGCCCCTACTAGCTCTGTTCTCTTCTAAAAACGTAGCCTATGTCGAGGGTTTGCATGAGAGAGGCAATGCCAGTCATTCTGTCAGCTCAGTATGTGGTGGTGCCCCATTAAAATTTGGGTTCTGCCTGCAAGGCAGTTTAGGGAAGGTTTCTAATTCTTTAGTGTTACCTGAGAAGTTATAAAGAGGATGAAGAGAAATAGGAAATTCAGCCTGTAGACAATTACTGACTTATCTGGTAAGAGGATAATACTTTCCATGTTAAAATTAGTAGCAAAATTCTCCCTGATTTAGGCTATATTTTAGGCTAACCTGACATGTACTAGAATTACTGAAAACCTTGTAGGATCAGATCATTTTTTAAAAAGAAAAATAAAAAGCTTTCTGAGAGAAAAGATGCTTCATTAAATTAAGGGTATGGAATGCAACTCCTCCACACCCCTTATCCATGAGGGAATTATAAAAAGCCTTGGCACACAGAAAGTCTCATTATGGGTATATTTCCAAAGGAACTCGCTATCCACATGTTGAAGCTCTGTTGGAAATTCAGTCCTTAATTTTGGGGCCCAATTTTCAGTGATCTCTTAAAAAAGATGACTGAATGTGAACATGACTGTTCATCAGTGTGCCAGTCCATATAACAGTCTAAGCTTACAAGGCAGACAAACTACAGTTGTCATAATGTTGGTTCTAGCAGTTAAAAATTCATTAACTCCTGAAATCATGTGATTGACTTAAATTTAATAAATCTCATGGGGACAGTGTTACTTCTTTTCAGCAGTCAGACACTTGGGATTCACTTTTATTAAGCTTTTCCCCTACCACTAAGACATTTAGAGAGTTGTTGAAAAATAGGGTACTGAAAGCACTGATTGTGTAATGGTGATCAGATTAAAACGATATAATGAGAACTCCAGACCTGTGACTTCAGGAACTAACCCATAGATAGTGCAAAACAATAAAATCATTAGAAGAGTTATTGCTGAGGTCATGTAGGTTGTTTCCAAACACAATTATGCTTCTGTATCCTGCTTAGGTGATGTGCTGTGAAGAAGACATTTTAGAAACTGTCCTAATGCAGTAATATTTAATTAGATAGTTTTTTTAGAATTCCTTCTGAAGCGGAAATTTTTTCCTCCTAAGTGTTTGCTGTTCTGCCTGGCAACAAAATGCTTAATATTTAACACTAACATGGTTTTGAGCATAGAAAGGTTAGGTTATGCTAGAGGTGTCTGTTTTTTTTAATATTTATAATAATAAAAAATATTAATACAATAGACCACTGAAATGTTTTATGGCTGATAGACTTGTATATGTCATTGCATACATGATTGAGTTCAAACACCTGAGCATGGTGAGTAACCCATTTCTAACTTATTTGAGTCATTTTGAGAGCTGGATGAGACATGGTATGCGTTGTGATGATCTATTAGATATAGCTCTTATACTGGGGCTGCTCTGATTTAAATTGATACTTTTGGTACCCTGCCCTTAATCAGCAGTTGGTAGATGGACAATTGGCTGTGGTGTTTCAAATGGCTGTGTTAACATTGGGAAAAAACACTGCACTGCTTCACTGTGTCTGAAACTACATAAAGGAATCTAGTAAAAGCTTTCTTCTAGGGGTGAATTTCATTCATAGGTATGGTAACAATGTAACACCTAACTAGCTTTTAATTTCTATACAGAGGTCTGAAATGAGGTGCTCTCACTCATAGAACTCATGGTGCCTTCCCTAATGTTGCTGCCTTCTAGAACAGTAATTTCTTACTGGTCGGATCAGGATATAAAGTGACAGTTCATTTCAATTGAATCAGAATAGTGGACCAAAATAAAAGAAACTAAGATACAACATTCTTTACCTCTTCAGAGCTGTTCAAGTTGGAATGTTTGTACATGGCTTGTACGGATGGCTTCAATTCTTGGTCATGCCAAAGAAAAACCAAGCCCATAAGGAACATACTATCTGGATTTAATTTTTATATAGGCAGGATCCTATTGTTCAATTTCAGTCCAAAAAAGAAGAAACCTTGAGAAACAACACCCAAGAGATTTCTGCTATTGCTAGCCAAAAACAGTAAAGAAAAATGTTATATAGGTTAGACATTATCTAATCAGCACCAGAGTCCAAATTTTAAGTCCAAACGGATGCATAATCCAGGAAGGCACACGCTTGACCATCTCTATTGTGCAAAATGAGGCATCCCACTGGGAAGCATTGATGTGCAATGGAAAGGAAATAGCAAATCTGTTAGATTATTCTGAGGACTGGAGGTGTGTTTAGAATGATAAAATATGCATATAGAATCTCAGAAAAAATATAGGTTGATAGGGACTTGTGTGGGTTGTCTAGTCCAAATACCAACTCAAAGCAGGGCTGTCTTCAAAATGAAATTGAGTGGCTCAGAATCTTCTCTAGTATAAAGGTTTCAAAACAATTCTCCTCTCATTGTAGTCCAAATGATATTGGCATGTCAACCCCTTCTGAAATGTAGGATGAAAAATAATTACAGTACTTGATATAGATGGAGCCTGTTTCTCCACCTATCGTTAGTAGAAAATGTAGGTGAAATA
This sequence comes from Athene cunicularia, assembly GCF_003259725.1. Lineage (NCBI taxonomy): Eukaryota > Metazoa > Chordata > Aves > Strigiformes > Strigidae > Athene > Athene cunicularia. The sequence continues at coordinate 11,972,165 of NW_020799092.1, read as the reverse complement.
ATGGTAAATCAGAACAGTAATGGCATTCATCTTCTGTATTTTGGTTTGAGTAAATAAGGAATATAGGGCTCACTGAAAGGAAAATGTGTTTGTAAAAGGTAGCGAGCACAGGGGATTGATCCCCTCGTTCCTTGGCTTTGTATTACAGTTGGACTCTGACAAAAAATGTAATTCCACTGAACCTATAAATAAATGCAAATTCATCCTTGCCAAAGTGCTGTAAGAAAAATAAGGATTTTAGACTAGATCTCACAAGAAGTTTATGCATGAAGTATTAGTTGATTTACCAAGGAACTCTTGAACATAGGGCATGTGTATCAGGTTTGTAATCATTCAAAACTATTAATGTTCTCTCTTCTGTTCATTTCAGTTGGAGGTTCTTTAAATGCATCAAGGGCATGTTATTAATTACCATGAAGTTCTGAAGTCTGGCTTGCACTATATTCCCATTTTATAATTGCTCATTTCAGATTAGTGAGAATTCTGTCTTTGGTTTATTCTTCTGGCATTGAACACCTTGAAGAACTTAAAAGATGGTATTTCTGCAGTGCTTGGTGTGAACTTAACTCTGCTCATTGTAAAGCCTGATGTTACATAGGTACTGCCTTCACTTGGAGTGGAGGGAAAGCAATGCTGATCATATTTGACAATCTAACCTTTCAGAAGCTGTTCTGTTTCCCAACACGGTGGGTTATGTTTAGTTTAGTGCTAGTCACCCACTTCTTTCTTTGGGCTTATTTTATCCTTGACAAGTAAAATCAGATAGTGTTCTTTTGCTTGATCTTTGGGAATATTCTTTTTGGGGAACAGGTAGAACTGTGTTTTAGGACCAGCAGTAACAGCAAATGGAGTTATGTTCAGCAGTATGCTATCTTATCATCCCTTTCTATTTATCAAGTAAATGGATATGACCACTTGTTTCTGCAGTGGCAGTAATTTTAAGGATAAAGAAAGAAAAAGAGTCCAAACATGATCTCTCCTTTAAGTTTTATTCCCTCATGTGCTTGTGTACTATTTTCACACATATTTAGCTGAAAATGTCTCCTGAGTAACTGAGTATATTCAGAAGTAACTCACTGTCAACAAACTGTTTTAACATCTCCTTTACTGAACTGATCCTTTAAGTGCACACATGTGGCTCTTCCTCACTGAAGGTCGGAGTTATTAATGCTAATAGTAGCCTTCAGGTCAGCATATTCACAGTGAGGATATCCATATCTCGGATGTGATGATAACTTGTAATCCAAACACATGGAGCTTTTTTTCATAAAATCTCTGGGCTGTCTTTCCCAGCACTGCAGTTTAGTCTCCTTACCGTCCATCAGAAAAAGATTGTTTTCCCTACTAGGAAAAAGTCTGTGTGCTTCCACTCTTGACTTGTATCTTTCAGAGCCTATTTATGAAATTAATGCCAAAACATCCTGTATGACAGGGCCTTAAAATACTGTGGTTTTCCTTGGACTGCTGAGTATTTGCATTACTGAAGAAATGTATTCTCTTATGTTTAAGGAAGCACTAGGGAGTAATAATGCAGACACTGACGTAATGTGGTCTAAGGTCAAACAGGCAGCTTTGTAAAGGTTCTAGCCGTGCAGGGCTTGCTGCACATTACTTCAAATAGATAAGCTCTAGTTTTTGAAACATGGTTTGTAACAAACCGAGCAGAGTGCAAACATAGAGAGACAGCAAAATCTGAGAAAACCTTTAGTGACTGAATTTAAGACTGCAGACTCTTTAGACTGGGGTGTATGAGATGAGGTGACCTGATTGTGATTTGAGCCTTGAGTAAATCTTGCAAAACCTTATAACCTAGTAGTGCTATTGGGTGGATGGTTTTGGAGAGCTAGGATCAAGATACAATGAATCATTTTGGGGACCATTTCTCAGAAACAACACTAGTCTACTCACTCCTCTCCTGACAGAAGAAAAGCCTCATGGCATCCTACAGTAATTTCCTTGAATTTCCTGTTTTCATTCTCCGTTTATGAACACAGTATGTCATTAGGTACAGTTTAAAAACTGTAAACAAACATGTGGTGTCTTTGGAAGGCACGTGGGATTAGAGGAATTTTGTATTTAATACATTAATCCTCTTTAGGAAATATGTTTTAGACCCTTAACAGTAAGTTAATGTTTATTTCTTTGTTAAGACTAAGATGATGTACAGCTTGTTTCTTGGCAATGTTAGTGCTGGCTAATCTGTCAGCTAGGGTAGCTGGTGCTCATGTCCTCTGTCTATAAAAACCAAAACAAACTCAAAAAAACCCCAGTGGTAGAGACAGTACTAAAACATCTGGGTATGCTCCAGAGATGTATCAGTTTTCTAAAACTCTTGTCCTTCCTCTTCTTCCACTCGTATATTGTTGGGGTTTTCCTTTGGTTTTTGAAACGTTTCCACCACTGTTGCCCAAGGAGGAAGCTCCTGCTTTGTAATTCTGCAACCTGCAATGTGCTCCATGTGTCTTAGCTATGTCAGCATGGTTCATATTTCTAAGACAAAATGAAAAAATACTGTTCCCTCTTTCTTACAGTTCCAAAGTAAGTTCCTTCTCTTTTGATGTTGTGGTTTGGATTTGTGTTTCAAGGGACAATGTTGTTGCTGTCTCCTTTCCTTCCCACAAAGGTGGTGGGCATTTTCTCTCCCTGTCAGCAGGGAGCTCTCAAAGAGAAATGCCAATGTTTGTCTAGCTTGGTTTCTTTTAAAATGGTACCACATTGGCTTCTCAGAGGAGTGGGGTTATAGATACTTTTGGGAGCTTGAAGCACCGGGGCCCAGTCTGCATAACCTGTTAGAGCAAAGCTTCAAATGACTAGCCAGAAGTGTAAATGCCCATTTAGCAGAGGCAAATTAATAATTTTGCAGCTGCTGAAGGCAGCAGGACCTCCTCTCATTTCTAACCCGAGGCAGGAGGTGGTTGAGTCACATCTGTGAGTTCACCAGGCAAGGTGGCATCAGAACCGGGACTGCAACCCAAGTTCCTGGGAACCCAGTTAGGCTACGTCATTAATGAGTTATGCTGTGTTTGTAAAGGCTCTTGAGTTTTATTGTATAAGGAGAGAAGGGAACACAAATTAATTAGTAGGCTTTTCAAATTCTTCTTGGGTCTAAGCAGGAGTAGCTTCCTGAAATGGTCTTGGAGTAGCTGCGCTGTTCAAACTCGGCAGTATTTTTCCTCTAGTTTTAGATCCTGAAATCATTAATTTAAGTGCAGATGATCATAAAATTTCTCTTCTCTGCTCAGCATTATGTAACTTATGTTCTTTTCAGAGGCTTTTATAGAGTTTCATTTTTTATGAATCTTTCCACGTTGGCCAGAGCATTGTAAGGAATTTATTCAAACAGCTTGTAGCTGTATATGTGTGTGTGTGTGTGTATATATATATATATATATATATATATGCATATATCTAAGTTTAAGTATATATATGCATGTGTGTGTAATGTTTTGGCATATTATTACCTCAATAACATAGTTCAACAAACAGCATTATTACAATAACAAAACAGGAGTCTGTAGTCCCATAGGCATCTTTGCAGGCAAAAATATATAAGGCTGCTAAACCCAACCAAATGGAACCTGTTAGTTGTTGAAATACTGGCTACTCTGCACAGTATTAAAAAAAAAAAAAAAAAAAAAAAAGTTGTTCCAGAATTTTCTCAAATATTTGCTTTCTTGGACTTTTGATTGCATTAGTACAGGTATTTCAATGTAATGCATGGGGTGGAAAGACTCTTCTGGCCAGCCACAGAAGAAGCGCAAAGCCAGACGGATCTGGCAGCAGCATTTGTCCTAGGTTCTCCGGAGGTCAAGGACAGTGTTTGCTGTTAAATCACTGGGCATGGGATCGGTGTTAGGCCTTCCTCTTCAATTGTACTGCCAATTTGCTTCAAACTGGACCTGGATTTATTAAACAAGAGAGTGAGCTCCTCAGCATCCTCTTGATATCAGTCTAGGGCTGTGACTACTAAGCAAAGTTTTAGGGGAAGGCTGGTTTTTAGGGCCTACGGCATTTCTTCCATGAGCCCATGACTCTGTTTACAGAGTGGGATGCCAGATGAATTGAGGGTAACCTCAGATGCAGTCTGAATGAGAGTGGTCTCTGACCTACTGTGGCCCTTTTTGCAGGAGGGAAGGAGAATTTGCCCATGACTGTGTAAAGCCCATGGCTGAAACAGGGAGTGAGACCCACTGGGCTGGGTTGCAGCAAGAGAGGTCTTTGCTTCCATCCTAGATGTTTGTTCATATTTAGTGAGGCTATGTCCATCCCAGTCACAACACTCATTACTCCCACCTCTGATTCAGGGCAGGTTTTTCCCCCTACAGAGTCCATTTCCATCTTCCTCCAACTTCTACACAGGCTTTACCTAATCCTTTCAGAGGTGGGGCATTGCCTCCCAGGCAGGGCTACTGTGGGCTGTCTATGCAGGGTCGTGTCTGGCCTTATGCTGTGCTGAGAAGAGGCATGTGGCTGCACAAAGGTGCAGGGCAATCGGAAAGGCACAGCGTAGATTTCCCATCACACAATCATTTTGTGGTTTATTTGGGGGTTTTTTAAGACGTTTTGTGACAGCTCGTCTTATTTTACAAATGGATGCATAGAGCTTGATGTTTGGGTCTGTTTAACTGTGGTTTTGTCTATCAATTAGTACCCGTTCAGCTGCCATCAGCAGTGGAAGAAGGGATGCCAGGTTGGTCCCTTCTAGGAGGGTGCAAGCCATTATGGAGCTCTTTTTTGTGGCCAAACCCATGGCTGGACTCCTGGTTGTTAGCACTTATGTGCCAATTCCTGTGCTAAATAAAATAATGCACTATTTGTAGAGCTGGGGACACAGTGGTCACTAGTATTGTATGCTGTTGTTTCCTTCTTCAAGTTCAAGGGGAGGAAAGTCCTTAGTGTGCTGACCTGTGTCCATCTGGGACAACAATGAAGACATTCTGTGCTGTGGGCATGTTCAAAAGCTTTACAACTGGATCAGATAACTACAGAATTATACTTTTTCTTTTTTAGGTATTCCCATTACTAAACACTGGGGAATAATACTGCAGGCATTGTGAAAGCATTGTCGGAGGGAAAATGCAATATTTTAAAGCACAAACATGTACCTGCTACTGTCAGATGGAATTTCTCAGCTGTGTAAAATAAAATGTTAATGTAAGCATGCAGATGATCTGGAAATCGACTTTTTTGATCAACATAAGTTCTTGTTAATTACCTGTAGCTGAATGGAAGAGATTCACAAGGGCAGCTGAGTCAAATGATGGAGTGATTTTTTTGCAATCCTGCATATGTTGTATTGCTGTATCATATGAAAGTGTCATACATGTATTCAGCTGGACAGAGGAACAGAGCAATTGCAGTTTGGAGCTGAAAAGAAGAATAGAGTAGTGACCTCTCTGATTGTATTGCGGGGTACCTAATAAGATATGACCAAGAATACCTAGGGGTTTTAATTTATATATTTCTTGGGTTTTTATTTCTTTAATGTGAACTTTTAATAACTTACATTGTAGTTTGACCTTGCAAGAACCTAGTCTTCTTTTGCTGTCATCTACTTTGCACATACTTCTTTCCCACTCAGCTTGCCACGCAGCACTTTTGTAGTGATTACCTAATGCTTCAGTTTCCCTCCTACCTAGGTGGAGGTCCCTACCATTTCTGCAATACTGCTATGCTTATTCCACACTGGGGCTAAAAACCCCAGAGATGAGAGACAGTGAGCCTGTGTACTAACTCCAAAAGCCTGCTTGCTTGTCCTGAATCTAACTGTACTGTCACTGGAAGTGACTCTGTTTGCACGTGCTTAATTGCAAACTGCTTTTCACAGGGACATAGACATTTCTGATGGAATGACTAAAAGCCTTTAGCATTAGTCAGCCTGATTTGTAAATCATTTATCACCAATATTCAGCCTACCTGTTCCCCAGCAACAGAAAAGGGAATCCCAAAGAAGGCATAGTTAGACACATGCACCAGTCTCAGGTGGGCCCCTTTATTTCTCCCCATCTCTCTCCCCAGCATGGTATCCAGCAATGTTTTCTCTCCAGAGGCAGAAAGAGACTGGATGCAGTTCACTGTCATGGCTGACAATATTTGACCATACTCTCTAGAGAGCTGAGTGCTAGAACATGCCTGTTGACCCTCTTCTCTCCTCCTTTGCACGGGTCTGTGCAGTGGTCAGACCATGCCAAGGCAAAGGCAGCAAATTTCAGAGCCTAACCAAAATTTATGGCCACCGTCCTGCCAGACTGGTTGCAGACTGTGCAAGTGTGAGGAGAAAAGGCCTCTGGCGAGCTATGCATATTAGGTGTACCCAAGTGGCAAGTCAGTGCATTGGAGGCTGTATGGGTAGACGGTGACAGAAAAAACTGTCCTTATCCATGGTTTGTCACTCATGTTAACCATTGTCTCTCTTGTTCTCTTATCTTCCCCAGGAACGAGTGGAGTATCTCTTTCTCATAATTTTTACAGTGGAAGCATTTTTAAAAGTAATAGCATATGGACTTCTCTTTCACCCCAACGCTTACCTCCGCAATGGCTGGAATTTACTAGATTTTATAATTGTGGTAGTAGGGTGAGTACTGACATTTTGTCTTTGAATGGACTGCACACATGGGGATACATGCAACCTTTGGGAGCATGAGGCTGGGTGAATGCTTGGTACGTTATGTGTGGGTAATGTTAAAGTTTGCTGTCCATCATGTTCCTCCTACAACAACCATTTGTTCCTCCTTTGTTAGCCACCCTACAGACTCCACGTTTTACCAGGGTTTACTGTGTAACCTAAAAATACTGGTCTTCTGCAGTTTTAACTTGATTTGTGCTTATTTCAGTTTGTAGTAATGATGTACCTTGAGGTAAATACTAAGGATTGACAATCAGTTGGAGGACATTTTCTGTCTGGTATCCCTTTCTGCTTAGCCTTTTCCAAGGCTTTCAGTGGTTTACAAGACATGGGAATTAAACTACTCTTTAGGAACAGGGATGAGAAGAGGAAGCAGTGCAAGGCTATTGGACACAAAGTCAAATGCCTGAATATGCTTAACTGGAAGAAAATACTTTTGTTTGTGAATCTGTATGCATATTTTGAAAGAATATTTAGGTGGGATTTGTTAATTAAGGTTAGAGTTGGGTGACGAATAAATTCTACTGTGTTGTGAACTTCTACTGTTTTTTCTCATTCTCAAAGATGGATGAAAAATTTAAAACCCAGATTTTTGTACTTAAACCCAAAAATAATCTCTTCAGTTCAGTTGCACTGTTCTGTTGGTGATTTCAACACTTCTGATTTAGACCCTTTTAATGCTTTAACCTTTTTAAAGACTAATTTTACTGTTGTAGATCAGATTGCCACTCTGAGCTGCAACCTTTCTAATCCCCTTATTCCTCTCTGTATTTTTCAAGCTTGGCATTTAATTTATTTGAATAAAAGCAAAATAAAACACCTTCTGCTTTTTCTACCTAAGGGTAAGAGATAAGCAAGGAGTTTGAACTGTAGTTGTTGAAGGGAAGAGGTGAAGCATAAACTACCCTTGAAGACAAAGAGAACAAGTATTTCTTCACCTGTATAATTTGTCCCATCCTCCCACCACTCCATTGTTAAAGAGTTTAATCGCCCACAACAACTTACAGTCTTTTTACCTCTTTACCAAGGAAACCATGCATCAGCTTCTAGGGAAAACATCATAGGGATATTCTCAGTCATCAAAACCCCCTCATAATTTCTGCCCCAAACCAAATTCCATTTTGCTTCTTGACCATTTTGTGGTGGCCCCACATCAGCAAACTCCTGTGTGCTACCCAATCCCTTCCACTTTCCATATCATGGGGAAAAGTGGGTGGAAAGAGAATTCCCAGTGAGGGGGAGAGAGGACAAGATGGAACCTATTCTTAGTCCCAAGACCTCTCTGCCTCCACATGGGCACAATGCTTCTCCTTACAGCAGTGCTGTAATTGTCTTTCTCCTTCGTTCCTACTCACAGCCAGAGGATTCCACACCAAATTAGTAATTGGAAAGTGAAAAATCCCCAACCGCTTCCTGGAACTGATGTCCAATTCCATAGCTGGTTCTTCCTTTGCATGTCCTCAGATATCTCACCTGCTTGGGAATTGCTGCTTAAATTGAAGAAAGATTGGAGAACAAGAGTCCTGTGAATGTGATTATAACTTTTTCATTTTTATGAGAAAGAGACTTTTTTAAGAGAGGAAACGATACTACTACTTCTTCCATTGGAATGTGAAAGGACAGGGCTCCAGAAATCACAGGGCAGCATTATATCTAGTGTAAGCACAGTCCTTTTCAGTTTTCCTACGAGGGCAGTTAATCAGGAAGATGATATTCAGACTGAAATTAATTCCCTTGCCAATGACAGAAGCTGCAGCTCTCAGCTTTTCTATCTGTACTTGCCTCCAGCAGTTCTCAGTCACTAGATGGGGAACAAAAAATGTAACCAGGGAGGGATTACACTAGTATAATAAACATGGCCAAGACCCCAAGGTCTCTGTTAAATAGTAACAGTCTCAAGTGACAGATACCACTTCAAGGCCAGATGGGTTCCTTTGATGTTTATCTGTTTAAACTCACTCGTATGGTACCACAGCCTAGGCTGGTGCACTGCTTTTTCTCTCCACAACCCCTCTGCAAAATCTACGTGGTGATACCATCTGTTCCTGTTCTGCCCTGTCATCTTTTCCTAGGGGCTGTCTGAAACCCCTCAATGACATTATGTTTAAATTTCAGCATATTTGAATATTTTGTCAGGGAGGAAGTCCCATGGAAAAGGTTTAAAATAAATTTGAGAGAGAGAGAGAGGAGGAAGAAAGCAAGTGCTGGTAAAATTTCCCTGTGATGCCTTTTTCAGCCTATTGATGGAGCTATTGGAGAAAGCTGTGTAAATTGGACACACATTTAGCACTGGGCAGAGGGAATTATTTGTTATGTGGGGCAAAGGATATTGTGAGATTCATACTGGAAGCATCAAGTCCCAAAATGACTCTGGTAATTGCCATTCATGCTTGTTCTCCTTAGGAATCATCTTCATTTTCAATGATGAATGTCCTTGCTACAAAAAGTGGAAAGACTAGGTGGGAAGTATTTCTTCAAGTACAGTTGGAAGTTAAAGCAAAAAAAAAAAAAAAAAAAAAAAAAAAAAAAAAAAAAAAATAGAATTTAAATCCTTTGTTTGTCTCTAAATCCACCTAGGATACACTATTCACCACATGTATCTTGAAGAGATAATACAGCACAACACACAAGTCAATAGATGAAGAGGAAAACAAACGTGTAGGACCAAGCATAAAATCTAGAGGGAAGTGTCAGTTTTATAAAACATTTTTACAAAAATGTGCCTGTATACTTTCCCTTGCCTTCTGAAGATATGTCCCCTGGTATCCAAAGGGATCTTAGAGTCAGTGGTTCCAACAAGGCCACAGGAATATGCAGCAGCAGCAGAGGGGATCATTGAACACAACTGCTACATTTACTGGAGAAAGGATGCACTTTAGACCTGTAGACTTGTAACAGCTTATTGTTCTTGCAGTGTGGGAAATCTGCTTATTCATCAGCTAAAGCTCTTAAAGTTTGATTCTACGGTATCTTTAAATAGCCTATGACCCTGCTATAGCAGCACCATTAAATGTTGCTTTGAAGATAAATGTCTAGAGGGGGTATCAATCAGAGACACTGTGGATAAGAACATTATTAGTTAAGAGTAGAGATCACACCCCTAAAGCTGCCTAATGAGGCACAACCCACAAACATTAACCATTAGTCAAACTGTATCCTGCTTCCTTCAGTTTTACTGTTCCTCTTTTGGAAAACATTAAAACTTTCAGAAATAACATTGATGTCCTTTAATAATAGGCTGTTTGGGAAATTTCTCTTGAGTGAAGACTAACCTGACCATGTTGTGCTAGAAGAATATCTGTCTTTCCTGGCAATACTGTGGTTTGTTTGCCAAGCACAGTCATTCTCTAAGGGCCCATAACTTCTGGCAGAAAAAAGATGTAATTTGAAAGGCAGTCTTTCTTGGGAAGGTAAGCAGTGAAGGTATTTGGAAAGGATGTGAAATTCAGAGCAGACTGGAAAACGTGGTCACAGTGTTTGTCTTTCTGAAGGCCTGTGGGGAGTTTGTAAAGGGCAGACCTAAACACTTTCACACTCACAAATCACAGGTGAACTGTAAAACATTGTGAAAAAAGTCATTGTACTTTACTATTTCTTTATACCTATGGGGATTCTTTCAGCTGTGTTTTTCTGCTGATATTTGGCCTTAGAAATATCAAGCCCTCTATTTCCTCTTTATATTCTGGAGGCCATTGACAAGTTCTTTTTTTGTGCTATAAAAACCAGTGTGCCCTCCCCACAGAGGAAGAGATGAAGAGCTGTAGAGCAGGTTTTACAGCCTTATCATGCTGCTGTTGAGGTCATCTAGCAAAGGGAAAACCTTTTTGATATTTCATACATCAAAAGGTAAAAAGAAAATTGAAAGAAAGGAAAACAGTGAGACTAGCTTCATACCTACAAGTAAATGTAAAAAAAAAAAAAAAAAAAAAAAAAAAAAAAAAAGTGCAGTGTGTCCATACATGTATGTGTGGGATAGAAAATTTTTTTCTACTTTATAGTTCATATGTGTGAAAAGACTTTAGGTGTAGTTATGTCAGAAATGAAATTCAGAAATTAAGATGCTGTTAGTTGTGCTTCATCAATGGAAAGTACTACATCCAGATGAAAATGGAGCATGAATTTAGGGTGACAGAAATTAGTTAGCTGGAAGGAAATAAGATTGATTTCTGTATTGGGTTTTTTTTTTATGGTGAAATTTTCAGTGACCACAAGAGACTAGCCCTCTTGCATTTTTATACTATCCAAACTTTGATTTCTTTGTCAGTACAGTATTCTCACACCATGCGTGGAACATGCATTTCAGCTAACTCGCCTACTGAGAAGAAAGGAAAGAACTGCACCTCCCTCCAACATACCTACTGTAAGCTTTTCGCACAGGTTTTCATCAAAGAGCATGTCTTCTCATGTAAATATAGGGTAGAGGGACTGTGGCCTCCTGTTTTATATGAATAGCTTAACATACATCCATCTCTTTTAGGATTGGAAAACAATTAGCTGAAAACTAGAAAGAGTCTATAGAGCTCATAGAAACTACAAACTGTATATGTGGGGTTTTTCTTAATAGAAGATAATGAAAGGCACAGTCAAAACCCTTACCTTTCTCCTGTGTCTGACCATTGGTGATATTTCTGAACAGCACTTTTTATTATTTGGGTTTTTTTCCTCCCCTTTGGGTCATAATCAGTTACAACCAAAAAAAAACGTTGTAGTCTCTGAGTCATAGATGTCTGCCCATGTCCTAACACAGGAGATCATAAGGACAATGAAATAGGATTGGCAAGATGTACTATAAATTTGAAGAGTGGAGTAGAGATTCAGTAGACCAGATTTGGCACAGTCTAGACCCTAGTACAAAAAGGAGAGAGAGTGAAATAAGAGAAAGAAAAAGTTGTATTGCATTAGTAAAATGTAGGATTAGTGCAGAGGGAGAGCATGGAGTAAATGTGTTAAAGCAGGATTAGCAGAAGTAATGCAATTCAAGTTTAAATGTAAATTATTAAATAAGGAGCAGCAGGAATTACTGCAAATTATTCCTGAAATACAGTGAGCAGATGACTGTGGGTACCTCAAGACAGCACATCAAAGGTGGAGCACACAAACAGGGCCAACTGGCCTGCAGTTGAAGATGCATTAGTCTAGGAAGGCAGGTTCTAGCTCCAGTGGAGTGAGCTGTCCTACTGGTTGTGTTTCTGCTCTTCTGGAATTAATTAGGACATGAATAGCTTTTCTTAACATGCAGTATTCTAGAGCAACCCATGGTTTGCTCAATGCATGAGTGTCAGGAGAAATGCCCTTGGTGCCAGCTGCCAACAGCTGCTGTTTGGTAAAAATTGGAACCCAGTGATAATGGGGACCAGGAGAACAGACCCTCAGTTTTGCACAGTTACTGGCTCAGAGTTCCTTGAGATTTCTTGACTTCAGCATTGCAAGAGAGATGAAAAACAGCATTAGAAACCTCCTGCAGTGATTTTTTTTTTTTCGTCCAGAGGATCCCAGGAGACAGGAACTGTTGCATAGGTGTGTCAGTCATCATCTAGTATAGGAATTCTGTTGACTAAGAAGATAGAAACATTTGAATAAGAAATAGAACACATTTGTAGAGCTTAATCACTAGCTTACTGAAAATATATTAGGCCAAATTTGACCTACAGTGTTTCTATTATGAAGACCAGCAGAAAATTGCAGCTGCATAATTTGTGTACACAGCTCAAGAAATACATGCATTCCAATAATTCATGTTCTTTGCATCAGCCCTTGTTTATCTCTCTCTGTGATATCTGTAGTCAATGCAGTTTTTCTCATAGGTTCTGTTTTTGTCTCCTTTGCATCCTGCTTCTTAGTCTGCAACACCTACAAACTCAGCATCCAACCTCCCCACACAGTTTTTCCCACGCTTGTTACCTAGTTGTTAAATCTTTCTGCAGTGCTTGAAGTTGAGGCTTTGAATAGATCCAGTTAGGAGTTCCTCAGTCACAGCTGACAAGTTTTATAAGACTCTTTATATGACATTTTTTTTTAAAACTGCTTAAGAAACTAACTTTGCATTTTCACTCCTCTAATCCACATTTTTGTGTGGATTTAGTGCTGGGAAAATGTGTTGGTTTAGATGCTTAGTAAATGAATCCTCTTTTTTCTACCCAGGGCAAGCTCTGTATGTTTGTGGCCCTATCTGTAAGTTTTAACAGCAGACTGCAGGGATTGGATCTCCTTGTAAAGCAATCAGGCAGCTCAGTCTCTGCTTGATATGCAGTTTGGGGGCTCTCTGTGGAATATGCCAGTCGGGGTGTATAAATGAGATCTTGACAGAGGCACTGCAGACTGCAAATCTGGAGAGAGAAATCGACCACTGCTGAATCCAGGCCACTCCAACTAGGTTGTTTCTGGCATCCCAGGCAGCTGCTTTAAAGTTACCTTTGGTACCTCCATGGCATGCTACAGGCCAACGGGTCTCTGCCACCAGGCTAGTTTTTTCTACAGACCGCCAAACATCCATTTAGACTGGAACCACTTTTAACCTCTACTGAATTTGGCTGGGTTCAAGCTGATGACTTCAAGGCTGAAAGCAATGTCATTAGCAAATTCATGAGGAATCCATCCTCCCCCAAAGGTACTAATGTCTTACCAGAAAAATGGAAGCTGCTTCCTGAAAGCTAATTTATTAAATCAAGTTCTTATTAGCACATAGGGTGAGCCTTCAGCTCTTTCACAGTGGAACATTGTCTTTTCTGCCCTGCTCTGCCTTTTCAAATGCACTGAATGAGATATCTTCTTCTTAAAGCAGCTACTCCTACTAGGCAAGATAAAACATTAAGACTGGTATAATAAAACATTCTAATAATAAGACTCCTACAGTTTTCAGCTTTCCCTAGCTAATGCATCAGGAGATTTACGAACAGATACACAAACACATAATCTGAGCATACTCCCTTATCTAAAAATTTGCACCCTGCCAGATCTCTATGTTTTATACCAAGTTCTACCTGCAGTGACCTTGGTGAATCTTAATGTCTTGTAAAATGGATGACAAATAATTAATGATTGGATTAATTATGGATGATTACCCCCCCCCCCCC
>NW_020799092.1:11883061-11958417 GCF_003259725.1 Athene cunicularia | reverse complement strand
CCCCCCCCCCTAAGTGGATTGTTGGTTAATAAGGACAGCAAAGTATTGGCAGCAGAAAGGGCAAAACCTAAGATTTGTGCTTTCTTGCCCTTCTGCTCAATGCTCACAGAGTATGTCCAGACTGTCTGGTAAGGACAGCCTGGAGACTGCCTTCAGAACCTGGCCCACATTCTCTGCTGGTGGTGACCCTTTAAATTCAGCATGAAGAATTGCCAGAATGGCCATTTTGAAACACCCAGCATGCCCCAGCATGCAGGGCAAGGAGCACACCTCCATCTGCCACCAGGCAGGCTGATCGCTGGGGTAGTCTATAGCTAGCTGCAAGGAGCCATTAAGCTGAAGCAGGAGCATGTCGTGTTTATGTCTGCTCCAGAAACAAGTGTTTTGTAAATGGTATAGACATCACCATTAGGCTATTGCATATGGGAAGAGTCTGTCTCTCCACCATATGTGAATGTCGACTGAGATGTGTGATACTCTTCACAGGTTTGTGAGATAGCTTGGGTGATATGATGATGATGATCTCTGTTCCTGTTTAGCCCAAGCCTTGCTGTCTGCCTACAGATTGTTTCCTCTTTCTTTTTGCAGGCTTTTTAGTGCAATTTTAGAACAAGCAACCAAAGCAGATGGGGGGAATTCAATAGGAGGAAAAGGTGCCGGATTCGATGTTAAAGCACTGAGGGCTTTCCGAGTATTACGTCCGTTAAGGCTGGTATCTGGAGTTCCTAGTAAGTAACGTAATTGTTTTTCTTTTTTGTATGTCTGTGGGGGGACATGGGTCAGGAGTAATTTGTGTAACAATTTTGAAGATGGAGCATGATGCAAATTATTTTTGGTGTGTGTGGGAGGCCTTTTTTCAAATTAATGTATTCATGATAAATGTGGTATTAATCACAACCAAACCAGAGCTGAAGGGGAATGGAAGTTTCATGGTATGTCAGTCTGATCATGCAACATTTGTAACCAATGAAAGTGGGAAATCCAAGATTTTCATTATTTCAAGCAAAAGAACCTTTAAATAATTGTGAAGTCACAGTGCATTTTTGGTACTATAGCTACTCAACCTTGATAGAAATGCTGTATGGTCATTTGTGTTGATTTTGGAGAGAGAGGAGCTTTTTCATTAAAATTGCATTTTTGTCTTTGTATGTGATGTTCTGATCAACACCACTGGGAAGAATTTAGAACCTACAGGACATAGGGCAATGACAGAGTCATGTTCTCTGTTAGTCTTATTTGCTTAAATTATTTGTAATGCCTCTGAGAAAGTCCTCAAGCAGCTTTTGATAGTCTAACATTTTCGTATTTACAGTGAAGGTATCAGTAAGTGGAACTCTAGTAATTCTATTGTGGAGGTGAAATATGGAGATCACAGAGTGGGAGGATTGTATTATTTGGCTTGAGAGTTTATTATAGATGGGACCTACTGGCCATTTGGAGAGAGGGTTAATCGAAAGCTGTCACTGCTTTCCATGTTTATAGCAACAAGAGATATAGGTAGCAGGAAAGGAGTTAATCTTCTTCAGAATTGCTGTGGAGATAACTTTGTTTATTTTTATTTGGGGAGCTTGCTAGTTTGGTATCTTGAAGTACTTCTAACCTTAGTCATTCAAAAACCTTAATTTACCATAAACTCTGTGAAATCATCTTAAACATCATGATTTATTTATTAGGAAAAAAAAGCAAGAAGTTCTTTTTCTTTGACTTGTTTTCTGATCCACTAGGTTATATGAGAGCCATGTTTGCAGGCTTTCCTCCACAATCATAAAGGGTTGAAACTTTTTAAATGAAAGGTGAAAACATGTGGGAGGATCTGAAGCACTGATAAAAGCAAAACTTACTGGGGCAGTTGACAGCACTACTATTTGTTTTCACATAAGGCCATGTTTGTTAACCTGTCTACAAGGCCTCTGCTTGTGCCCAACTCGGGGTTACTTTGGGCATCAGTGAGTGAGTAGAAAATATTGAAAAGTAAATGCTGTCTATTAGGCAACTAAGGACCTTCTCGTCTGATACAGAACTAACATTCACTCTTCATGCCACCTCTGTTAAGTAATACTGCAGTGGCAGACAATCATGTCCCAGGCAGTACCTTCAGTCCATGCACTATGCAGCTCTGCTTTTGGCCAGATTTGTCTCTTTCCAGTCAGAGAGGGACCTGGGGGGGTTGATTGACAGCTGGCTGAACAGGAGCCAGCAGTGTGCCCAGGTGGCCAAGAAGGCCAATGGCATCCTGGCTTGTGTCAGCAATAGCGTGGCCAGCAGGGACAGGGACGGGATCTGACCCCTGTACTCGGCACTGGTGAGGCCGCACCTCGATTCCTGTGTTCAGTTTTGGGCCCCTCACTACAAAAGGACATTGAATGACTCGAGCGTGTCCAGAGAAGGGCAACGGAGCTGGTGCAAGGTCTGGAGCACAGGTCGTACGGGGAGCAGCTGAGGGAACTGGGGGTGTTTAGTCTGGAGAAGAGGAGGCTGAGTTGAGACCTCATCGCCCTCTACAGCTCCCTGAAAGGAGGGTGCAGAGAGCTGGGGATGAGCCTCTTTAACCAAGGAACAAGCGACAGGACAAGAGGGAATGGCCTCAAGTTGCGCCAGGGAAGGTTTAGACTGGGTATTAGGAAGCATTTCTTTACAGAAGGGGTTGTTAGGAATTGGAATGGGCTGACCAGGGCACTGGTGGAGTTCCCATGCTGGGAGGTGTTTAAGAGTTGGGTCAACATAGTGCTGAGGGATACGGTGTAGTTGGGAATTGTCAGTGCCAGGTTAACAGTCGGACTAGATGATCTTCAAGGTCTTTTTCAACCTAGTTGATTCTGTGGTTCTGTGATAAAGTCTATTCTGTGTGTGCTTTTCAGTCTGCACTGGCACCCACTTAATTCCTGGATGTAAATTAAGTTTTTGTAGTTCTTTCCTAGTTCTTCTCTGATCTACGTCTTTTGGCACTTTCTAGTTGTGGGCCCATTGTATGGCAAGGGGAAGGAACTCAAATTTAAACATGTGGATTGGAGTATTCTCAGTCAGGTGCTGCTTATGCTGGGACCTGTTCTGAGAGTTGTTCTGACATAGGTTGAGCTTAACTGTGCTTATAGCTCTTGCTGTTTTGGAGAACAACATGTGTTCCATAAGGCAAAGGGGTTTTGTTACTACTGTTCAAATCTCTTGAATAGTGCTCATAGAGGACTAGAGGAAACTGAGAGCGCCAAATCTGACAGTTTGTATCCACATGCATATATGATCCTGATCCCAGCATGGACTGTCTAATGGTCCATTTGTGGGGTTTCTCATCAAGAGAAGTATTTAACTCACACCAGAACAGAACCAGGAAGCCTGGTGCATGCTAACAAATATTTCATCTAAATGAAATGTCAGTCCAGTGTGAAGCAGGAGAACCATCAGCTTGACCTGACAGGCATCTTCTATTAGTCTTTATGGTTCTGACTAGGGATATATTTATTGAACCAGGCTTCTTTGGGGATGCTGTGGCTTTTAGAAAGCCTACTGAGATCTGTAGCTAATACAGTCTTAATCTTCATTAGGTATTTTTCAATTGTACAAATGCCTGTTGATTAGCCTAGATAGATGTTATCACATCCATATGTATTAGAGCGTAACTTTTCTTATGAGGCCTTTTAATAAGATTGCCTAAGCCAACCATAAGTAGTACATTAGAGGATTACATTATTACATAATGTTAGTGCAGAGGTTTAGAAGTCAAATCTCTGGGTCCCATTCAAGTTCTGTGCCTGAGACATCATAAACACCAGTGGGTGAGTTACTGGCATTACACTTGCTGTGTTTTGCCATCCATAAATAAATGCCTTTTGCTTCTTTCCCCTTCCAAAATGTAGTAGACGTTTCCACTGTGAGGAGATAAACTGTGCAGATTTGCCCTAAAATTATATGAATGTAACGTGTACTGCAACTTCTTATTATTTAACAGACTCTATAAGTATATGGAAGCAGCATCTCGTTAGTAAGAGGGTGTTCTCTAGGCCATTGGCAGCTGCCTTCTACGTGGAAAACCCAACATCTGCTTCTTGGCTTGAGGTCCAGATCTAGCTACCACTATTTGGAAAAAATTGTAAAGCACAATGATTCTTATAAACCAAATTTATGAAGCACATGGTGAATTTTTGCATGCAAATCTTAAACTCATCAGGACTGGGTTGGGAAATAGGTTGTCTGAGGTGGAGAGGTTGGCTTGCAGCATGGAATCTTTTTTTCTGAGTCAAAAGATTTTGCATAGTTTTTTTTCTGTCTGACTCAATCCGTAGAAAAGAATCCAATCTGAGAGGGACATCTTTTATGTTCGGGTTTGATCATTTAAAGACTTGTTTGAGAATATAGAGAGTTTCCACATAAGTGTGATTAGAACTAGGGGAAAAACATATGTATTGCCCTCTAAAGGAAATTACTAGTGCCTGCATTTTGCAGATGGAGATAATGAAGCAAAAGTTCAAGGTTTAATGTAATACTTTCGGAAGTGTCTTCTAATTCTATATGTCTTATATTGGCTACCAGTTGGCTAGACACCTGGCTCAACACGGGTATCTGAAAGCTTCAGATAGATGGATAGAGGATATTAGCTTCAGAGCTGAGAATCCCTTTTCTCTGAGTCTCATCCATGCTTAGTTCCTGGGACTTGGCTGTCTCTTGCCAGAAAGTATCTCAGTGACAAATTCAGGGACAGTGCAGCACAAGAACTGGTTCATCTGCAAGCAGTTGTTCACCCCCAGGCAGACAAGGAAAGATACCTTTGACAATCCTTGTTAAGATTAAACCGTTCCAGGCCCCAAATTATTTTAGTGCCTCCTACAATCAGAAGGATTTGAGGTCATGAATTCAAGACAGCCTGAAGACTACATCTGGATGACTGTTATGGGCACATAAATATTTTATAATCTTTAAGAGAACAGATTATACTTTTATTCTTTGTGGTGTATGGACATTTGCAAGACCACTTGTCATAAGGAAGGAGATAGACATTTTGTTTAGAAGATGAGACAGACATTTTTTACCCGCCACTAAAACAGTTGTAGCATTGTGGGAGAAGCCTTCAAAGGCACTAAATTTAATGGCTTTGCGTTCCCATTACACTTTCAAACATTCATGTTAAGTATTTACATGTTTTCAAGCAGTACAATAGGGATTGATTTGGGCTTTTTTTTAAAAAAAAAAAAAACGGTTTGAGTTTTTTTCTTGAAACCTTTTTTTGGAGTGAGAAGTACAGTTTTTGTTGTGACTTTGTGAGGTGCATGGCAGAGTGGTGAATTAGATACTTCCACAGCTCTCATCCCAGTGCTGATAGTTGCTTTGTGAACAAAATAAAATTTAAAAGGGATAATTAAGTAAATGTCTTTTTTTTTTTTTAAATTCTAACTCTTTTTAAAGTCGTACTGTTTCTGGAAAAAATGATCCACTCCTAGTCTAATGCCAGTTTAAACCTGGCATTACCTTGCAAACTAATAGTGAATATTTTCAGAAGCCCATGGCTGATTTAGGTTTCACATTTACACATAAGCACTTTATATCATTGATACACAGGTCAGACTTCACTGTTCAATTATGCTGTTACTGTCATACTAACATAATTCTTGTAGTGCATACTTTATTTCAGTTGCTGAAATAACTGTGCTGCTAGTATACCAAAGCAGTCTTCTTGTTAAAAAAAGAACCCTTCACATGTGCCTTAAAGCACCCATCTTAATGTGGCATTAAAATCAATATATTGTTTTGAGAAAGGAGAGAGAAGAAAAACTATTCCCTTGACGGACATAAGTAGACAAGTGCAAAATCAACATGTATACCATAACTTAATCACTTTAGTGTCTTGGAAACTGTTACTCAGTATCTCCTTTGGCAGAAATGTAATGCATTGCAAAGCTTTCTAGGGACAGAATCAAGTCAGCCCTTTTGAATTAAGAGTTTTCTGTTGGTTACTCTTCTATCTCCATTTCATATTATTACATATTTTAAAACTTGTTTTAAACATTTTGTGCTTGAGGAGGGCAAAAAGAAGCATCCAATTTGGCAATGAAGAAGCATGATCCAATTAAACAAGAAAAGCTGCAAAGGATAATCAGTTACTCCTACGCATGCTAACTCACGCCTATTTAATTTATTAAATTCAATTTCTATCACTTTTATTCATGCTGCACAATTATACCACCTCATACATTCTGTTCATCCTCTTTATGTTGTACTTTGTCTTCATGTAACTGCATTATTGCCACTAGTTATTGCCTATCTGATATTTGCCAAACTCGATTTATAAACTCTTCTAGATAACTCAAAAGCCATATAATTTGAATAGCTGTTGTACTCATTGTATTTTCAATATCCTCTGCTGAACACCCAGATTTATGTGGGCAGAAGACGATGATATCCTTGACAAAGGTAGAGAAGAAACTTTACTGTTCCACTAGGACAAAAAACTTGCCATCTCTTTCTCTTATTTTTTAAAAAGAACCACAAAAAACAGCCTGTGATGTGTTCTAGCTTCACTGGAATCTCCTAGCAGGAGAGAGATATTCAAAGGCAGTATAGGTAGGTCTCTAGCACCAGTACTTATATGGTCTACTGGAGATGCAACAATCACATAACTGGGAAACAGAAGGTATAAGCAGAAGAACCTAAACTAGACCCTCCTCATGACAGTCTTTCTGTCAGTGAAACAGCAGTCTGTAACCTGACTGAGTATACTTTTTTTATGTTAAATAGAAATAAGACCAAAACTTTCATGCATGAATGTCTAGAGATTACTACCTTTAAATAACTAACTAGAGCAACTAATTTTTTGGAATGATGCTGCTGCTGAAGTCCATAACTGCTCTGAGTTCATGTGAAAATTGAGCACCTTCAGACAAGGTGTATGAAAACTTTAGACATTTTTAGATTTTGGTCTTTCTTATTACCATTTGTCCTCATTTCCTCTGAAATGCTATTCTCTGTTAAAACTTAGAGTGCTTTCTCAGTCTCAGCAATGTTCTCTACCACATATTCATTGCAGAGTTTTCTTCTCATTACCACAGACTTCTTCCATCCTTGTCCCAAACTCTCTGGCATTAATCGGATGGTTTCTTTGTACTTTGTAGTATGTAGGAAAGTATTCTGTCTTTACTTGCAAAGGTTCTGATGGATGTGAGCCATTCAGGTGTATATATATGATGCCATATTCACCACATACAGCAGTGAAGATGACAAGTGAAAAAGCCCCTGAAGGCTCTATGAGAAGAGTAATGCATGAAGAAAGTTTTGCCCATTTGAGAGATGCTGGATTGGCAAAGTCATCCAGCTGGGTTTGTTGTTAATTTGCTATATTGTTTCAGTGAAGCGAGAAAATCTAAGGGGTGATTTTTCTTTTCTGTTGAGTTTTTGTCTGTGTGGGACACTGCCTAAGTACATTGTGCGTACTAAATTACAGTCAGTTTTTTGGGACAAGTAAGAGAAAAAGCCTTTCAAATACTACCATTTTCCAGTGAAGATTGTTCTTAACTCAAAGACTGGCAATATTTCTTATTTTACCTCCCCTTTTTTAAGGAATAGGATTTAATCTAATAATTTCAAATTATAGGGGAATTCTTCCTGTATGATCTCGTAATTCAGAGATACCCCCTACTGAGAGGAAAATATGAGGGGACTTTTACAGCAAAATATAAAGTAACTTAGAGAGTTTAAGATAGTAGGGACATGTCAGACTCACCGTGGTAATCCTCCTAATGTAAGACTAAGTAAATCTCATATTAGATTTCAGGACCCTGAATTTGCACTTGAATGATTTATAAAAATTGTGGGTTTGATGCTTGTTGCTTATCAGAAGGCATCTTAGTGCTGGGAGCTAGAAACTAGTACTATGCTGAAGACAGTCTTCAACTGCACCCAATTTGTAGGTAGTGTACCTAACCAGGGGGGAACAGTCATAATGTTTTCTCTCTTGTGTAATCCTTGTAAAGCTGAATTTGTCTAGAGGCCAAATTGAACTCAGGTGTAATTGAAGCCATTCTACCTGGTGCATGGAGAAGGCTAGGCCAGTAAATAAGGACCAAGCACCATGCAGAGAGCCCCATTCCTGCTGCAGGCACAGTGCTCCCGAAACCTTACATTCTGCCTATACTGTAAAAAGCAGGGAGAACGAAATGGTGATTTTTAAATACCCTATGCTCTCTCCCAGGGGAAATTCACTAGTCTCTTTTTGTAGCATCATGTCAACTTTGGTGTGTCAAGCCGCTTTACTGGAGGATGACGATAGGACCTAGGGCAGTGTTACATATTGTTAGTTCTTTCTGTATCTCAGTGTGCAGCAGTGACATTTGCCTTATTCCATCATTGGCACCTGACTGTCTGGCCTGTGATTGCTGTCCTGCTTGGGCTTGCGATGCTCTTCCCAGCTACTGAGACAGCGCAGCTCAATCTATTGCAACGGTTCCATTTTGCAGCCGTTGAAACAAACACACCCAGTGTAGTTATTTGGCTTGCATTTGGGATATGGGTTTTTTTTTTAGTGCACAGTCAAAATTTTCAACTGTAATTTCTCATTGTTTTCTGCACAGCACAAGAAAATTAACACCACTTTATATAGCTGAGGAAATAATGTAATTGAGCCAATAAACACAGAGGATTCAAAAAATCCAAAACAACATCTCTTTTGAGAACCATGCATTTTTGGAATATAACAAAGAAATGTGACCTGTTGCCTGTTTCTATATGTTGAATAGCACATATTAAGTCTTAAATTTTAAGCAAATACTAACTGGCAGTCAGAAAGACAGGTTTGGTTTTTTTCAAAATGTGTATGCTTCTGGCAAAGTATAGTTGATAGTCATCTGTTTTGCACATGGTTTGCATTTATACACTGTCACTGGTAGAGATAGGGGCTTAAATTTACCCTCCTGATGCATATGAGGTTATAGTATAAACAGCATACCAGTGCAAGCCTTCAATGTGAGGAGATAGAAGTGGCCTGATCAAAGCTTCCAAAGTGTGAGAGGTTTCTGTGTTGGTACATAAGGGTAGAGTAAGCTAGAGTAGACAACACACTTGGCAGTTTACTGCCACCAGACCTATGTGATAAAGGTCATTGACAACAGGGAATTGCTGCAAATACATTTGGGCAAAATTTGGCTTCCAAATCTTAATTCTGCCTTAAACTGTATTGTTGTTACATTTAATAATGTCAGCTTTTGCCAAGTCCCGTTCCTTTTTTTGGTCTTGGGCTCTAAAAGCTGTAGGAAACGTGCTCTCAAGCAGATTTCTTACATTCTCTTTCATTCTTGGACAAGGCTTCTCAACCATCTGTACCATCTCTCCAGCACATAAAGCACTGTATGAGGACAAGTTGCACCACCTTTCCCATGTCATTGCCTAACTGTTTTTAATCTCAAGTGGCCAATTTGTTTTGCTTTCATTACAAGTGGGAAGACAGTGTGGAGAAAAAAGGAGAGAACAGTCTGTACCAGATATCCTCATTAAGCTTATTTCTTCATGGTTAGCTTAAAACTACACATGCTTGCAAGTCCTTTACTTACTTAGGTCACCAATACTCAAGGGAGTAATTTGATTCTAGCGTAGCATCTCCCATAAGTAAGGATCATTCCTGTGAGTAGGACTTACACAGTCAGGACCTAAGGCATGTTTCCTTGAGTGGTACCTCAACCTGCAGAATGGTGTCATTTATGGAAGAAGAGGTTAACTTGACGTAGCAAAAAGGGTTTTGTTTTGGTAAGGAAGATTACTCACAGAGGCACAGACTTCTTGTTGTAATAAAGATTTGTCTTATATTTAAGGAATGCCAATGAAAACAGGGAAATATTTATTATTTGATCTTGGCGATGTAGCTCTTTTAAAAATAGCGCTAATTACGAATGTACCCAATAATTGTGTCAGCCTTTATCCTACCAATTACTGTGTGTGCTGGCATGATTATTCAACATGTCTTCACAACAGAACAAAACAAAAAATCCCAATGCCATAATGTGGGACCACATCAGGGTGTAGGCAGTTCCTTCCAAATGAAGAAAACTAAAACCCACACTGACATCAAAGAGCAGACATGGAGATAGTAAAAAAAAATCCTAGCTTGGCTTAGTAAGAGGTTTTTCAGAAGTGCTCTGGATGGATCAGACTTTCTTTCTAGCACCTTCTTTTCACTCTCTCAGTAATACCTCGAGTTCTCATTCAGAATGCTTGCAGGGCACAGCTCTGAGAGCCCATGCCATCAAGATGCTTGTCCAAAAGCATCTGAAAATCTAAGAATGCCATCTGCTGTCTCCTAAGAACAGTTTGCGTTGTTTAGATATGCTTTTACCTGGACCATAAAGGAGCAGAAGTATAGGTACAGATTGTAGCTAACTGGTATCAGCAGGAGTGTGTCAGGTTCCCAGTTGTTCACTTGTAATTGCTGGCTGTTGCTGTCTCCATGACGGGCAAGGGAAGTAAAGATACCGTCTACTCTTGTTTAATTCTTGCATCCTCTCCCAGATGACATCTCTACAGCATCTGGTATCATCCCAAGCTTACATCAAATGTAATTTCATACTTCGATTCTAGTAAGCTAAATTTTGTATATTAGGATCTTGTACAGAAAGATTTGAAGTTCTTTGTTCATTTTCTTAAAGTGAATGTATGCCTACTAATTTGTTACTGAACTGTTGAGACTTTTTAACATGCCTAAAGCTTTCTTATCCTCTCTCAGAAACACACACTGGGTAGCATTTGTCTTGGAAGTGGAATATGAGAGTTCATAGAAGAGGGTTTTTCTCAGAACACAAGGTGGTACGTGGATGTTCTGAGACTCTGGCATTGTTTTAATTAATTCTGTTTGTCCCAGCCTTCCAAAGGCATTTTTAGATGCCTGTAGTCATTGTGATTTTCACAAAACATTATTGAAATATCAGGAAAGCACAGAGCAGTGGACTAGTCAGATAGTTCTCTCAACAAGTGAGTACATTTTAAGTCTCCTGTTCAGTTTCCACATAAATTTTTTCAGTGGTGATCTGAATTTGTAACGATATTGCATCTTGTACAAGTGCTATAGGAGAAAAAAAAGTAAACTGAACTGAGAGGAGGAAAATCTGAGGAAATATATTTTAAAATGTCAGTAGCTACACAAATCTGTTGGAGGCCTTCCCTCTTCTCTTTAATCTAGTTTCTCCAAAATCAGCAACTGCTGTCTGAGGTATGTCTGTTTCATATTACTGTGCTAGTTGAGAACACGGGAATACTGGCTGATACGTACACCTAATAAACTTATGCGTAAGATGTTCACTGATGGAACCAATAATTTGTTGTTCTGATCATGGGAAAGTATTAAGCAAAGGCAAACTGCAGCCCACCTAACATGCACATCTCTTAACATTTTATCAGTTTTCTTTCTGCCAGGGAAAAGGGAAGGAGATCAGACATCTTTCTTATCCCCCCTTTTTCCCAGAAGCAAATCCAATTCCTGTTTAACACATGTAACGATAATGTATCCCATATGTGTTTTGCCCTTTGTTGCAACTATTTTTTCTGAGTTGTCTGAATAGCTATGCCTCTTATTTTTTCAGTTTTAGATTATCTTCTCCTGGTTTGACCTGCCACATCTATCACAATTCAGAAAACGTCTGCTATCCCTCTACAAAGAATCTTTGTTTCAACTTCAGTAACGCTAAAGGTGCTGAATATTTTTACATCAGAGGCATTTTTGACAGAAAATAGCTCATGGAATAAAAGAAATAGAATAAATTGTAAAAATTCTATTTTGGTCACATTTTCATAAGGGTTACTAAATTTTGTTTTCTTTAGGAATGAAAAGATCTACAGAAATACAATTTCGTTATCAGATTACAAAACCTCCTCTTTAAATTTTCAAGGGTCTCATCTTTCAATCAGACACCATTCTTGCAGAGGGCTCCCCTTTTTGAAGACAGTAGTACATAGCTGGTGTGAGCACTGGGACATATCAAATGTTGTATATCTTAGAAGTATAATCTGTTGGCTTGTTTTCTTTTATATTATTGTTAGCCCATTAAACTAGCAGCGTGGCTGACATATCTGTCTTGTTTTGCATTGGCTGTTGGATTTAGTGATTTATTTTTTTTTCTGCAATAACTGTTGATTCTTGTTTGTTCAGCACATTTCTGCCATTGATGTTTTCTCATAGGTGGTTGCTGTGCATTGGTTTTTAATGTGTACTGAAAGTTACCAAAAGATGAAGTTCCTTTTGATCAGGTTTGATGTCTTGGTCAAAAATCAAATCAATATGTCTATGTATCCATATAGACAAGCTTTACAAAGGCCTGTTTTAAATATAACAGTTCTGTTGTTTAGTATAAAAAACTTTTTACATTCCGGTGTGGAGATTGTTATTTCACTCAAAATCTTTACTTTGGAGGGGGCCAAATTCCACTCAGATTTATATTTGTAGATTTCTGTATCTGTAAAGAATTTAAAGTAGGTGTTCAGTTTGCAGCAGGAGAGCCTTATGACTCCCTCTTGACAGCTTATTATATGTAAAAGGAAATTCAAAATAAATAAATGTTTAGTTCCAATGTATTCCAGCAATACATACACAGTCTTTATGAAAATCTTTTGAATTATGCAAGTCATAAAGAAAGTTACAATGAAAGTAAATATCAATAAAGAACCATTCTTTCATCTGACAAATACATCTTTACAAAAACTGCAACCATTAATTTTTCTGTCCAAACACACTGGAGCTACCCAGTGAGCTAAAAGAGGGTTTGCTTATTATATCAGAAGGCACTTTTTCCCCTAAAGCTGTTTTTTTATCTGATGCCTGCAAGTAGAGTTTTAAGTCTAATCAAACCCATAAAAATCAAAAGTAATTCTTACTAGTGTGGAAAAGAAAAACACCTGGAGTTACTTAGGTATTTTGAGAGGGGACTGATTAACCACTGAATAGACAAGTCCCTAAATCCAAACTCTTTTCTTAAAACGAAGAGGCAAAGTTGTTCAGATTTGTCTGGCCATGTCTTTTCAAGGATTTTGACATTGTACCACGTTTTTATTAACCATATTTTTAGTAGTTTAGAAAGAGAAAACAAATCTCATTTATGCAGTAACAGAAGTGATAACACATTGTGTGGTTCACATAAATTCTTTCATTACTTGATCAGGTAACTTTCTATTTTTAGGTTCCTAAAATATGCCTGAAAACCCTCTGTGACAGCAATTTTGAAAATGTCATGTTATGCCTCTCCAGAGGCATATGCCCAACTATGCCCATTAAGAGCTATTCAAAGTTAAGAGGTGGAGCAAATTTTCTTCTCCAAGGCTATATATCCTGTGTCTGTCATATACAATGCTGCGCTTCTACATAGATAGTCATCTAAAGAGAAAGTTTTAGGGTTTATCCAGTATTTTGTTTCACTTCTTCTGTCATGAGAAGAAAAAACTTAGTGTAGCTCAGGGTAAGCCAGTTATGATAGGCTTGGCGCGTTTAACCTGCAAGATCAATTTTTGTCATAAGTATATTTTTCTTCAAGTACTGCAAGACTGGTATCATCCCTAGATGCCCTTTTTCACATTTGCAGCTAACTTTTGTTAGCTTATTAGCTTTTCACCATTTTAAACCTGTACATGAGTGACAAGTTAGAAAGAACAAGCATCAGAAGAAGGAGCCCCAACTAAAAGACTCTTATTTGGAGGACAGAAGGGATTATTTAACAATGAACAAAAGGGCCTAATGTCCACTTACCTGGGGAACTATGACAATAAACAGTTTAAAATAATGCTTTTCATGACTTCCAAGATTTTGGCAACTTTACAAAGGCATTTATAACCCAACAGTCATTAGTTCACTACTTAAATGCTGATACACTCATGATTGAGACTCAAGTGCTTTGTTTTTGTTTCTTTGTGCTCAAGAGCCTGTTTCTGTTACCATGATGCATTAGTACTTACTCCTTGTTTAAGAAACTACATTTGTCCATAGCTCCATAACTTAAGAAACTACATATTAGTCCATAACAACTTGTTTAAGAAACTACAACCTTAGGACACAGTAATGTGTGCAGTCATTCCTCAGAGCTGTGTACAAACGGCATCTGGCATTCTGAAACAAAGCTTTTTCATCATTATCTTAATTCAGAGGGTTACAAAGGTTACCCCCACCCACCCCCGGTCCCTGCATTGGTTTGGGGATTTTTATGTTCACCTGACCAAAGACAGTACAGCATTTGACACATTCCTATAAAAGTTTTCTGACTGAATCTAGTGGCACGGGACTAGACCAAAATTTGCTCCTGTACTGGAGCTTGAAAGACTGTTCTCTGCTTGAGAATGAAGAAATTAAAATAAAAAGTGAAAGTACGATGGATCATTTCACTAAGAACTGGTGAAGTCTTCTGGCCAGACTGTCTATAGCTTTCCATACCTCTGCAGAGAGAGGGGTGAATAAAAGATCTATTTGTGATCCTGTACAGGGATTAAGTATAGATAAAACCTTTACAATGAGCCCAAGAACAGTTTTCTCGGAGAGTCCATGATCATTCTGTCAGCAGAAAATCAAAGCTATTTCCTAGGAAAGCGTGACAGCTGATCCTTGCTGGCCTACAGACTGCCAGGGATCCTGCATGCCTGTTATGTACCTTACTTTAATTTCATTTTTAGGAATCCTTGTCTAGCAATGAATACTTGACCTCATCCCACCTCCTCTCAGAATAAGACTATTTTCCAGTGCACTGCAGTCCTTGTTCAAAACTGCCTCAAATTTAACTTACTGAACTTAATTGTGGGTTTGCTCAAAATGGTCTTTTTTCCATAATGTGCATTTTTCAGTAGACAGTTAGTTGCCATTTTCCTCTCTATACTCGTCCTCTATATGCAGGTAGCTGCATGGAAGGGACACTTCACCTTTTTCTTTTTTTTTTTTTTTTTTTTTTTTTTTTTTTCCTGGATGAACTGAGCTAAGTTCAAATGACTGGAGAATGAAGTTGAGCTTGTAGGAGCTACCTAATGTGTTGGGACTGGAAAGATGAGCAAGGTCTTCTAATCAGCAAGCAACTTTATAAATGCTTTGAACAAAAAGCTATTAATAAACGTTAAAGCCCCCTGGAAGGGGATGCTTCTGTGAGCGGTAGTAGAGGTTTCCTCCAGGAGAGGGGCAAAAGGCCTAAGGCAGTCTGTACATTTATCCAACCATACTGCTCAGGCACCCAAAAACTGGGGCTGTGTGGCCACCATGCTGAAGGCAACCTGTCTTGTTTGACTGTTTAAGTTAGGTCACTCTGACAGGCAGAGAATATAGAAGACAAATTGCTTCCCAAGAGAAAAGGATCCAGAAGGAAGAGCTGAATCCAAGAGGTTTTTTGTGACTTTTCTGTTTGTTCTGCAGTTCCTTTCTCGCCTCAAAGGATGAGGCAAGAGCAGTATTGCAAGACGTGACTAAAAATAAAACAATTGTTCTTGCATGCACAGGCCCACTTGTATATATCTCCTTTTGTGTGTGTGTATTTCAGTTTGAGAAGTCAATGAAAGAATGGTTTGGAAATGGAGGAATGAGAACATTGGGAGCAGATGCCAAAACTTTCTTTTTTCTATTCATTCTAGCATATGGTTTTGAATTGTATGCTCATATATGTTTAAATAGTATTACCTACTCCAAATAGTCACTGTTCCACTTGAAAAGTACCTTTCCTAGTTTTTATCTCTTTTAACTTTGCTAGTTTTCTGTCCTGTGTTGTGTCTTTCCTTCCTATTGCAAGACCTTCTCTGTTATTCTTGAAATAGAAGTGACATCTGCAGCCCCAAGAACGCTACACTACACCCACAGAATTTGCTTTATCTAGTAATCTGCTACTAATATTTTGAGACTCCCACAAGACAGTAAGGGACTACCTCCCCAAATTGTTACCATGCAGCTGTCCTTAACTGAACTGTGCCATATGAGTTCCCTTCACAGCACTGATGAAGAAAGTCCTTAATGTTTTCCCTCACAAACTGTTGCAGATGTACTTATCTAAGGTATCTTGCCATGACTGTGGATGGTTTTGTGACAAAAATGTTGTTTTCCAGGGTTCCTTTAAAATTGGTATAAAACCTTTCATATTTATGAATATTTAATATTTTTCCATTTTCTTAGCCAATGCCTATGTTTATTAAATTATAAACATCCATTTGGGGGAATATTACCAGTTATATTGCTTGTGGTTTGGAAATAGAGATAAGTGTAGTGTCAGTCTCTTAGTGTATCATCAGAAATAACTGTGATTGGGTATGGTGAATAAACTCTACCACTTAAGAGTGATTCCCAGAAGCAATCTGACTCAGGCACTGTGCTGAGTCACAAATTCTTCCTTGCTTCTTCATTGCTTGCAGAAATAGTAGTTTTCTTCTTAATTATATTAGCAGAAAAATAATTACTTCCCACACCCTTGGCATTGGCTTAAGCATGAAAATCTCTGTGTCTTTGTGTGTGTATCAAGAGGCAAAGGAGGGATGGATGGAGTTAAAGGTCCTCTCCTTTCCCTTTCATTCCTGCTCATTCCCAGGAGGAATAGACTGTGCCTACTCATACTCCTAGTTCAGGCAACACCAAGGTGTAGGCAAAATATAGACCTGCAAAACCAATGAACGAGTAGACTCAGGCTACGCTTTCTGCAAAGGTCTGGACTACTAATATGATAAGAACAGGAAACCACCCTGTCCAAGTTTGATCCAAAATTGAAGACACATGAAAATATGACATAGAGCTCTGCTTGGAAAGGCCTAAATGTTTTTTTCTGAGACCAACCTACCATTAGTTTCTTTGGATATGTTCCAAAGCACAACAATGCCAAGTGCATTTTAGAAGCTGGTCTCATGCACTTTTTTTTGTGCCATCTTGCTGAGCATTGGTTAAAATCCAAAAAACCTTGTAAGTACACAGTGGGGTATGTAGGTAATCCCATTGCTTTAGGTGCAGACACTCACATGCTTAGGGATAAGCACGTTCTTCAATAACTGCCTGAACTGATGAGACAAGAACCAGCCCCTCCTGTGATTGTCTTCCTGAGAGAAAAATACAGCATCATATAATAGCTCTAAAACACCTGCAGCATCCCTAACAGTGTATTTCCCATAGCTTTGAGAAAAATCAATGTTACTTGGTATAAGCTCTTTTCCTTCTTTCTTCCCCATTCTCTCTACTCCCCAGTTGTGCCCTAAACTTTTGGATGAATGCAGTCCTCTGGAGGCTGAAAAGGGCTTGTCCTGGTATAAAAATCAGTATTGTTCTCATGTAATAAATATCTAAAATATTTTATCAGTGTAACCAAATGCTAAATTCTGTAAGCTCAGGGAATGGCATTAACATGTTTTGCTTACTGAAACATTTATGGAGTCAGTGTCAGCCTAAAGAATGCAGCCAAGATGTTTTTTTTAAAGGTAAACTGAAGTGCTTTTAAAATAAATACTAAGAGCTGTTTAAGATCTTAAGTTATTAACACAAGAAAAGCACCAGCCAAAAAAAGTGCAAAGAGTTCCTTTTGTGTCACTTTTCCTAACCTCTGTGCAGTTATCTCTTTGTCCAGCCTAGAGTGAGCTCCTCAAGGCAGATGCTGTGCCTTCACAGATATCTGGAGAGTGTCTAGCACATGGAGAGCTTTCACGAATAAATAAGTACATTTAGAATGCTAAATATTTGAAAACCATTTGTTTTTATGTTTACTTGCCAAGACATAAGTTTAGGAGTCTGCATTTATGGTTGGCCAACAATAGCATTGCCAGCCTTTGTAAAGCAGTGTGAAAATGCAGCTCTTCACTCTGCTGGGGAAAGGCAGTTATTGGCATCACCTACTTGAAATCCAGAGGCTGACTTTGCAGTCTGATCACGCCACCAGGCATTCTGATTTAATTATTATTATAAACTGCACAATTTAGTGCAAGCCTTACCTGCACAAGAGAGAAAATATCAAAGGTGTGAAATGGTATAATACAGAGCATCAGGTAAGTGGAACTGTATTGCCCCTGTATTGTGAGCACCCATGTTGGGTGATATGTCACAGTCTGCAAAAATTAAGAGCATGCATGAGTTGGAACAGGGAAGTAATTTTTTTTTTTTTTAATGTTCAACTGTCTTTTTTTTCTTTTTTTCTGCACAGGGAAAGAGCATGTAAAAGTGTGTAGAAGTTCTCACCAATTGTTAGAAAAAGCTTTGTGACTGCATGTAAGGGGATGGTTCACCTTGCTTTACCCTGATCAGAAATGCATCTGATCATCCACAAACACTAATCTGCGTCTCAGATTTCAGAATGCAGATTTGATGTCTTTTGAAGCATGTGGAGTTTTTATTTTAAAAGTGTCTCTGGTACATCTACTTATGACTCTCCCCTAGTCCTTTAATCCTTCTTTATCTGCTCTTCCTGTTCTCCTCCCTTGCTACTACGCTGACTTTTCTGATTGTCTGGGCCTGGTTCCTTATGTCATACCTTGCATATCCAGCTAGTCATGTTGCAAGTGGCTGCCTGAGAATAAGGTAGTTTACTAGCAGCAGCTATGTTGCAGCAGTAGGTTTGGCAACAGTGCAGGAAGCATGATGATGTGTATATATCACTTGCCCTTCTACAAATAGCATTTGTTACATCTTCTGAGAGGATGTTTCTAAAGTTGCTGCATGGTTCGCAGTTTTTAAACTTTTAGAAACTCTCTGAATACTTTAATGGTAATATATGTAAATTTGTTAATTAGTGGAAACATCTGGATTTAAAAACAGACTGCCCTAACAGGGCACAGCACATACACCAGTTCATGCTAACACTATTCAGTAGTTCATCTCTTCTTCAAAGTTGGTTTATTATCCTCAAGAAGCTTTTCTCTAATTAAGCTAGCTGAAGCTTCTGTAAATCTTCTGGTGGTACATGTTCCTCTTGACTGTCTAAGCACCTTGTCATCTCATGTTTATAGTGCAAGCCTTTGATTTCACAGGCACTGCTTTGTTAACACCAAGTGCATTGGTTTGTACAGGTATTATCTTCTCTGGACAACTGTAGTACACTGAAGCACTTTCATGGCATGGGTGATAATGAAACTACATTTAAAATGAGAGATCTTTTTGTTCATCGTTGTCTCTGTCCTCAGTACACTCTCAAAGACCACTGTGTATATCCTATGATGAATATTAAATCAATTAATAATAATAATAAAGGGTAAATTACATAAGACCTCGTATTAGAACTCTTAACCTTGTAATCTTGTCTACATTTTGGATTAACAAGTCTCCTAAAATCACTATAAATGGAAGTCTTCATTTTCTTTTATGTAGATTTATTTAAAGCTACATATATTTTAATCTGCAAAGTTTGTGGATATTTTTTTAAGGCTCGTAGCAGTCTGTAGTCTTTTAACTTTCTTGTATTGTACACTGTTTGGGAGAAGGTGGGACATTGTTTTAATTTTCTGGTGAATGTTAGATTCTCACCTGCTGTAAAGTATTGGAGTGATGTTGATGTGGACTGCAATTCATTTTCTGTATATATTTAGAATTAGACTGAATGAGGTGAGCATATAGGGGAAAAGGCTGTAATCACAGCAATATTTTTTACCAAAAAAATCCAGCAGCAACTGAGCCACTCTTGTATGGGATGAGTTTTGACCCTTTCAGTATTGTACTTCAGGTAAGGATCTCTTTGTGAAAGCCAGAATGTTTCATGCTGAATATCGCTCCCATTGGATAGTAGCATGAACCATTAACAGACAACTGAACTGGCTGCAGACACTTGAAAAAATGTTTGGACTAGAGGGATGCCAGTAGCCAGCTTTGGATGACTAGAAGGCAGTGAATGATGTTGCTGGCCTGGCAGCTGATGCCACCTTTGATATTGCTTCTGCTGCATTCCATCGTGGCTAGGGAGCAAACACAAAGTCTCAACCTTAGCTGTGAATTGACAA
The DNA here is from genome assembly GCF_003259725.1 of Athene cunicularia. Taxonomy (NCBI): domain Eukaryota; kingdom Metazoa; phylum Chordata; class Aves; order Strigiformes; family Strigidae; genus Athene; species Athene cunicularia. The sequence goes on along the minus strand of NW_020799092.1, from coordinate 11,938,548 downwards.
GTGGTTTGCCTACAAGTAAAAGTCCTTGCCAAGAGATGTGTCATCCTTAATAGAAAGTATTTAAATTAGTTTAAAAAGTAATAAAAATTAAAATCTAAGATCTTAGATGATAAATTTTAAAACTTAAGTTACCACAAACTCTCTTGGCAGATGTACAACAGACATCTACATCTCATGAACTGCTTTTTTCAAAAATCACATCTAATACCAACATCTCTGAGGGGATGACAGAATTTGAAGAAGACAGTGGCTTCTGCCACTCAGTCACTGCAAAATCATGACCTCATAATTGTTCTGACCTGGCTATTTGTAGACTGCAGTTCTAGAGGTCTCTCAATACTTCCAACATTAATAACTTGCCAGTGACAGTGGTTGTCATCATTGCCACCAGTGATAATACTTTAAGACCTTTGTAAATGCAAATCTTTACTAAAAGCTTGTGAGGCCATCTTTGTTATTCTGGTTTTACAAATGAGAAGGAGACTAGATTGTCCCATGAATCTACATATTTAGTTAACTGCATCTGAGCTGCTTAGTGCTTTAGCAAACTCAGTTACAAGTCACCTTTGTTGCCCTCCTCTGCACTCAGTCCAGCACCTCGATATCTCTCTTGTATTGAGGTGCCCAAAACTGGACACAATACTCAAGGTGTGGCCTCACCAGTGCAGAGTACAGGGAGACTATCAGCTCCCTACTTCTGCTGGTCACACTATTTCTGACACAAGCCAGGATGCCATTGGCTTTCTTGGCCACCTGGGCACACTACTGGCTTGTGTTCAGCTGCTTGTCAGTTAGAACCCCCAGATCCTTTTCTTCCTGGCAGCTCTCCAGCCACACCTCCCCAAGCCTGTAGCCATGCATGGGGTTGTTGTGGCCCAAGTGCAGGACCCGGCACTTGGCCTTGTTGAAGCTCATCCCGTTAACATTGGCCCACCGATCCAGTCTATCCAAGTCTCTCTGTAGAGCCTCCCTATCTTCATGCAGATCGACACTCCCACTTAACTTGGTGTCATCTGCGAACTTACTGATGATACACTCTATGTCCTTATCAAGATCATCAGTAAAGATGTTGAACAGAAATGGTCCCAACACTGAGCCCTGAGGAACACCACTTGTGACCATCTGCCAGCTGGATTTAGCTCCACTGACCACCACTCTCTGGGACCGTCCATCCAGCCAGTGCTTGACCCAGCAGACCATACGCTCATCCAGGCCGTGAGCAGCCAGTTTTTCTATGAGAATTCTATGGGGAACTGTGTCAAATGGTTTTCGAAAATCCAGGTAGACAATATCCACAGCCTTTTCCTCGGTCAGTAGTTGGGTCATCTTGTCACAGAAGGAGATCAGGTTTGTCAGGCAGGACCTGCCTTTCATAAACCCATGCTGTCTGGGCCTGATCATCTGGTTGTCCATTATATGACTTGTAATGGCACTCAAGGTGATCTGTTCCATTACTTTCCCTGGCACCGAGGTCAGACTGACAGGTCTATAGTTTCCCAGATCCTCCTTTCTGCCTCTCTTGTAGACGGGTGTCACATTTGCTATCCTCCAGTCCAATGGGACCTCCCCAGTTAGCCATGACTTCAGGTAAATCATGGAAAGGGACTTGGTGAACACACCTGCAGCACCCTTGGGTGTAACCCATCCAGTCCCACAGACTTGTGTGCATGCAAGCAGTGTAGCAGGTCTCTGACCACTTCCTCTTCAACTGTGCTGACCTCATTCTGCTTCTCCTTTCCATCTCCCAGCTCATGAGGCTGAGTGTCCAGGGACAGACAGTTCCACTGCTAAAGACTGAGGCAAAGTAGGCATTGAGCACCTCAGCCTTTTCCTTATCCTTTGTTACTATATTTCCCTCTGCATCCAATAAAGGAGGGAGATTTTCCATAATCCTCCTTTTGTTGTTAATGAATTAATAGAAACATTTTTTATTATCTTTAACAGCTGTAGCCAGGTTGAGCTCTAGCTGCGCTTTGGCTCTCCTAATGTTCTCCCTGCATAACTTCACTACATCTTTATAGTCTTCATGAGAGACCTGGCCCCTCTTTCAAAGGCAATAGATTCTCCTTTTGTTCCTGAGATCTAGCCAAAGGTCCCTGTTTAGCCAGGTCAGTCTCCTTCCCCGCTTGCTTGTTTTTTGGCACGTGGGAACAGCCTCCACCCGTGCCTTTAAGACTTCTCTCCTGAAGTACGTCCAGACTTCCTGGATTCCCATATCCTTCAGGGCAGCCTCCCAAGGGATTTTGTCCATCAGTCTTTTGAACAGGTCAAAGTTATCCCTCTAGAAGTCTAAGGTGGCAGTTTTACTAACCCCTCTCTTCGTTTCTCCAAGGGTTGAAAACTCAGTCGTCTCATGATCACTGCGCCCTAGATGTCCTCCAACCTTTACCTCTCCCATAAGCTCTTCCCTGTTCATAAGAAGCCGGTCCAGGAGGGCACCTTCCCTGGTCAGCTCACTTACCAACTGTGTGAGGAAGTTATCCTCCACCCATTCCAGGAACCTCCTGGATTGTACCCCCTCTGCTGTGTTGTATTCCCAGCAGATACCCGAGAGGTTAAAGTCCCCCACAAGAACAATGGCAATCAATCCTCAGTACTGTCTGGAGAACACTTTAGGTCTGGCTTTCAAGAACAGGCAAAACAGCTAATGTATTCCCTCCCTAGAGTGGTGGTATTTCGGTGACAGGTAAGTTAATACCTGTTTTACTTTAGTCTGTGATCTAGGCTGTGATGGTAAATTTGTGAAATGTTGAGGATCTTCTGGAGGAAGGTGATCTGTAAATGTACACCTTTACATCATCAAGATAATGAGTTCAGGTGAGGAGGAATGAAATAAAAATGACATATTATTGTGACATTTATAAGCTTTCTAAATTTTGTTCTCTTGCCAGTAAGTGCCTCCTTCTGTTTTCTCTGCAGGCCTCCAGGTGGTTCTAAATTCAATTATCAAGGCCATGGTCCCTTTGTTGCATATTGCCCTGCTGGTGCTGTTTGTCATTATTATCTATGCCATCATTGGACTGGAGTTATTCATGGGGAAGATGCATAAGACCTGCTACCATGTGCAAGGGGGACTGATAGGTAAGGGGAACACTGTATCATACACACAAAGATTTTCTGAGGCGGGCTTTCCCCATATATAATGGAGCATTTGTGCTGGCACAGGAGATGAGTGGCTGTTTCTCCCTGCTGTGTACCTGTTTAGGGTTTCACAGTGGTGGTTCCTCTGTTGTGCTTCTTGGATATGAATCACCTTTGATGTGGAGAGACTGTCTCTAACAATGACAGTTCAGCTTGCTCATCTTGGGTGCTCTGTTGTTGGTTTATCTGTAAGAGCTACATGCAAAACTGTCAATTCCTGATGAACACAGTAGTGAACTTAACGTGGACCTTCAACACTACAATCCAGCTTGAGTTCAGAAAAACTCCCAGAGGCTCAAGCAACACTGAAGTAGTGATGATTTCACCACTAACAAACTGAACGACAAATGAGATGGCTTCACAGAAATGAACAACTCATATTTTATTATTAATCTTGTACACAAATTCATTTTAAACCAGTATCACTGTAAAGTAATATCTAACAGAGGTCCAGGTTTTTCTAATATCTAATAGAGGCCTCTTTTTTAATCACAGACTGTAACGACGGTTAGAAGTGCAGCTAGGAAGAAAGCAAAATTATATTAATGACAAGAAAATTTTTTCACCAAATCCATCAGGAAAAAAAATTCAAATTATTTACAGAAAGTAATATTCAAATTTCAGAATAATTCAATTGTATTGTCACTCATCTAACCATCTGCTCTTTTTCATTTGATTTATTGAATTTGAACAGCAGTGATTTCCCATGTGGGGGTGGGTGCCAGTGTTTAGGACCCAGTTCAGTTCGTAACCAAGAAAATGTACAGCAGGAAATTGTTTCAGAAGTTCTATATTTTCTGCTTTTATAATGTCGGCAGATGTCGTTTGCTGGAACTGATGCTAGAAGTATAATGAATTATTAGTCTGGTTTATGTATTTAAAGTATGTATCTTTCTCCATACTGTCTGGATTAATTTACAGTACACCATCTGATTCTAATATTGCTATTTCTGGCATGCTTTAATGATCAGAATGTGATCATAACTTTTGGAAAATTACATTCTTTGCCATGTAAGATAAGAAACAAGCATAATTACCTGCTCCTCCACACATACATACATACATACCTACAACTGTTATAAATGTAGCACCAGGCTCCGGAATCCATATATTTTTTAAAAACACTGTTGCAGGAGTTTTTGTGCTTATAAAATACTTTATGTAGCATTTTTCATATACCAAAGCATTTAGGCCGACTTGTTGTATGGGTTCTCAGATCTTTGGAAACACGTGTACACTTGAATAAGGGGTGGATAATCAAGCAGTAATCTTACAGAGCTTCTGAGTGCCACTGGGCTATTGATAAAATGCTGCACCGCTTCTACACTCCAAACGAGCAGAGACTTTCTGCTGTAATTTAGCCATGACCCAGCACTGTGTCAACCTCTCTCCAGAGCACTGAAGCCTGTCTGCTTGCAGGGGTTCAGCCTGCTTCAATGGAGTGCCAGTCAGTGCTGCAGTTCCCTTCCAGGATTAACCTAGATGCCAGGTGACTGTGGTATGAAAACACTGGTCATAACGCAGCTTAAAGAAATGTAATAGACAATCTAATGTTCCCTCTTATGTTGAAAGGCATTTTAGTTTTGACTGTAAAATCTGACAACTTGGTTGTTATTTTTACATGAAGAAAGTGAAGCACAGCAAAACATCCCTCCACCCATTAAAATTAGTACATTTTCTTGTGTATTCCTAGAAAAATCTGGTAAATTCACTGCAAAATGTATTTGATAAAATGCTTATCAGTATGTCGAATAGCAATTAGTTCTCTTCATCTTAATTTTCTCCCTCCTTTCCTTTAAGATACACCTGCAGAAGATGATCCGTCTCCCTGTGCCCCCCAGTCTGCGCACGGGCGGCAGTGTCAGAACGGCACCGAGTGTAAGGCAGGCTGGGAGGGACCTAAGCACGGCATTACGAATTTTGACAATTTTGCTTTTGCCATGCTGACAGTGTTTCAGTGCATTACGATGGAGGGCTGGACAGATGTACTGTACTGGGTACGTATCCGAAAATGATAAACTGCAAGGCCTGCTTATGTGTTACAGCTATGTTGAAACTTCAGGGCTTTAGCTTTCTTGCTTATTCTATATAGTGAAGGCGTGATTGCTATCATGGAGCTTAATTAACTCAGAGTATTGTGAGTAAAATGGGAGGGTTTATCTGGCACAGTTAAATCAAATGTAAATGTTGACTTTCCATTGATATTTTAATACTGAAAGATGGCATGTGGCTTATTGGTTTGAGGATTTGCAATGTAGCCTCGTTGAGCAGAATGTCATGTAAACACCCTCTCTGCAGGAGCGAAATACCTTGTACATCTCCAGATTACTGATATAGAAGTATTTGTGGCAGATGCCTGTATGCTCTACGCATGGCATTAACCTTACAAAGGCACTACACTGATCAGCTTGTAGGTTTTGTAAGAAAGGTCTCACAAATCCCTTTTCATGCCAGTACTACTCCTGATGATGACTTTTATCATAACAGTATTAGAATAAATTCTTCTAACTCTGATATTGGTATTGATCATGGTTATATGTTTAGCTGAAACATGATTTTATCTTTAATCTAAATTCAGTCTCATCTTGTCGTTTAAGCTAATTCTGAAAGTTTCAGTAGTTTTACTTTCTACCTTTTAATTCCTAATGCGTTAGGAATTTTGGAGGCAATACAATTATACTATAGGAATTAAAATCAGATTTAGCATTCACCTGTAAACTAGATATAAACATGCTTCTGTATTAGCTCTTACCATCAACTTTTGCAGCACTATGTTATTGTTCAGGAATTTAATTCACACACAGCTCAGTCCTGTCTGTATAAGGCTAACCTGGACTCTGACTAACTTTGAAGCCTGACATGTTATGACACTTGGTTCTCCAAGATGATAGGGTGTGCTACAGTGCAAAATGGAATTTAACTCAAGATGACCCAAAGCACACAAAAAGATAATTTGGACTGAGGCCTGGACTGTTAATCAACAGCAGCTTCTCTCTTAAACATGAGCCCAAACCTGCCTGCTAGCCATCAGTGAGTTAGAGTTTGCAAGGTTTCCCTTTGAAGATTTAGCTTATTTGCAATAGATAGTCTCTATGTGGAACAGCTAGCAGTTGTCTCTGTCCTCATAAATTAAGATCAGAATTGTGACTCTAGCTTCCTTCTAAGGAAGGGCAGAGATTGTACCACAAGAGGAATATGGGTCTTGGAGCACAAAAATTGCCTTTAGTTGAAAAGAGGGTATAGATTAATAAAATAACAAAGAAGAACAGAAGTTAACTCAGAAAAGGAGTTGGGCAAAACTACTCAGTGGCTCAACTATGGCTATATATAATAAACCTGTATTCTTATCACATTTAGCTCACATTCCTCCTGTCTTTGTGTGATTGAGAGATCTATAGGTAGTTGAGGGGAAATAGGAGAGAGTAAAAGGTGTCATAAATAAACGTTAAAATAGTTTCGGCAGCATATACCATTTAGTATTGTGAAACCTATCCACAGGTTATCATTTTCTGTAAAGGCATGTCTTATGAAAGACCCTGCCAATCGACACGCTTTTGGGTCCCTGTGTCATTTGCATGACTGGAGGCAAATCATTCAGAACTCAGTTATCGGGTATCTTCTAACAGGAGCCAAAACCATAAACTCACTACTAAATTATTTCCTACCATAGCTGCTGCAGGTGGTTTTTTTTATGGTGTCCCTGCAGCAACCTGGATTTTAGCTGTTGGCTTTTGTTTCGTATTCAGCCAGCTTTTTTCACTGATTTCCTGAGCTGTTTTTTTTCTCTTCAGAGACAGTACGGTAAACTGAGACCCAAAAGTAATACAGATTGATGGTCATTATTTTTAGGGGCACCCGTATAGTTAGCCCTTTAGATTATAGCTTTGATAGAATGCTTGGAAACAAAAGAAGTATTTGTTATCATCTGTTCCTAGTTATTCCTAGATAAGGCTACAAAATATAAGAGTTAGCACTGCAGATAAAATTTCAGTAATTGAGGATGAGGAAATATAGTCAGTAGAGAAAAAAAACATATTACCTATGTTTAAAGGCTATGAAATACAAAGTTTGAGTAAATACCTGAACACCTGAGCTGACAGACATACTTGGTTAAGCTGCTGTAAACAATTCTAAGAGTACTGTTGTCCTATATGACTTTTTGCCTCTATGTTATATTGACAAAGTGGATAGAAGTGAGATCTGATCAGTGTTTGCCATACGGTGAAGAAGGTATCTGAGATGCAATACATATTTCCTTCTGCAGAGAGGTCTGTGCTACTCGGAACAGATGTTGACTGGGCGATAACTACAGGGCACACTTATGAGAAACACTGTGGCTTAAATATTTATATATATATAAACAGTCTCTAAACATTCACACTGTAATTTTATATGTGGGTGTTTCAAACCATATCTACTGTGGTTTATGTAGTAAGCTTTATAGTTCATGGAAAGGGCATTCTAGCTTAAGCTAGCCAGATGAAGAGTACTCCTGGATAGTAAAGAATCAAAAAGATACAACATTTTAATTTCTGAGAGTGCAAGCCACTGTTTCTTTAGTGAAGTCTGGCTCATACATAACTCTACTCCCTGGCCTTTGATTTTTCAGCCAAGGAAGAGTGGACTTCTCATAGACAATCCATTGGGGGCTGTATCACCACAAGAGTGCAGAGATAGGAGTCTATTCTCTTCTCAAGTAGATAATACTTTGAAAGTACTCCTGGATCCACAGTGAGGTCATAGAAGTTAAAATTTGCTTTATTAGGAAATAAATGTGCAGTTAGTTAAGTTAGAAATTCAGCTTTAAAGATCCTCTCTATCCAACCACATCCTGAGATAGACAGTTGGTTGTCCATTTTATACTGAAAGTACAGATTAAAGAATAATATAAGAAAACGTTGTCTGCAAGTCAGACAATTTTGTGGCTGAAAGTTTTAGGTGATAATTTTCAGAGGTCATTCTTTAAACTTAATGGTGTAAGCTAATGGGTTAATACTAAAAGTGCTGAGCATTCAAAGTTCAAGCAGACTGGTAGGTTCTTAGTTCCTCTGCAATTCAGGGTAGATGCCTAGGTTTGAATCTGGGGTCCTGCTGAGGTCAATGGCAAAATTCCAATTAATTTCAAAAGGTCAGAATCTTACCTTCTATTTTGTAAAATCTTAATCATGCTGTTGAGATTTTTTCACATGCAGTCATGTGTACAATATGAGGACTTTCAGATACCTAATCAGGGCCTTGGTGTCTGTTGTGATAGTCTTTGAAGGACATACATGTGGATGTATGAGTTTTCTTTGCTCCCTCCTTAAATCTGAAAAGAAGAGCCTGACCTAAAACTCAGCAGAACAACAGATAATGCTCTGGGCTGAATTACTTGGCTGTAAAAGTTCAGACAATGAAGCAATTCCCTTGGTCTGAACTTTTCTATAAGTGCTTTTCAATTATACCTTCCTATTTACTGAAAAATAGCTTTTGAAAGTTACCTCAATCTCTGCATTCCTCTCAGTGGGAATGGAGAGATCTTAGCACATTTCAGCATGTTCCCTAAAAAATATAGTAGTTATTTCATGAAACTTATGCTTGTCTTGTGCTACACTTTTCAAGGTTAAGCCTGCATGTTTTAAAGTTAGAAAGCTGTATGACCTTCTGCAAGTCCTGGATTCCTAATCCACTTAGCTCTTCAAATTTTACCTTCAGTTTCTTGCTTCCTTCTTCATGCTTCCCCTCATGCCTCCTCCAGCTTTTCACCTCTGTAGTGAAGCCTGTCTCATCTTTCATGTACTACTGTTTCGCAAGCTGTGATCCACATCCTCACAAAAATATAATCAGAGCCAGGAAAGCAGTAAACTTTTATTCCCTAGAAGGACCGGACATCAATGAGATCAATACACTTTCCAGTCTCCTCTCTCACTCAGCAGATGAGACTTGTGAGTAGACTGGCTTCTTTTGAAATGTGAAAGAAAAATCTTAGGGAAAACTGTTTGACACTGCTATACTGGCAGGTAAGATAATTTCTTACAAGGAGCCACATTTTTAAAGTGAAATAACTATATTGGACAGGTTGAAAATCTGTGCAAAACAACTTTGTTGACTCTTCATTGAAGAACTGATCTTTGTTGAAAGGAGCGTTAGGTGTTTATAGGAGCACATCTCCTATACTGCCTCAGTCTTACAAGGTTTACTTTGTCCCAGTAGAACTGCCAGGTGGCTTTATCTCATATGCAGTCAGTTCACAGAATCATTTGAGTAGACAGGCACCTCTTATGATACGTCACATCATAATTTTTCCTATGCATTGTAGAAAGATTGAGCTTATTATTCTCAAAGCTACTTAATGTATGATCAGCCAGCATTAGCAGCTCATTCCCTTGAGCAGGCACCAAGACCCATTTCTGAAGACCCCTCAGTCTTGGAAACTTCCAGCATCAGATGCAAATCCAAATGTTGCTAATTGAGTCATTTGGTATTTTGTAATCAGTCTCTGATGTAGTCCGTTATTTCTTATTGTCTTGTTGACTAAGGAGGAGAATTAATCCCTGTGCAGTTTGTAACATCCTGTTTAAGTATTTGTAGGCAGTTGTTGTCTTCCCTTAATCTTTTTCTAATCTGAGCAGATTCAGTTATTTCAACCTTCCCTAATGGGGCTTCTGTTTAATTATTTTTAATCAGTTTGTTACTGTCCTGCAGGAGAAGTTTCACTTCTGAGTTTAATACAAATTGGACAGTGCCCTGTCTCTAGAAAAGCTTTCATCTTTGTGTGAAATGTGCTTTCTGCAGCTGAAGCACTGTGACACTGCATGCAAAACTGCCCACTGCAGCCTGTCTCAAGTGCCTGGTCTCTCCACTTCCCTGCATCTAAGCAATCATAGATGTAAATGAAAACAGAATGCAGAGCAAGTGCAAACGCAACCATATGTTGTTGCATTGGGCTATCACACTGCTGGGTAGTGGAGAACCTGATCCTGAGTTCAGGATACAGCTTGCCTATTACATCTTGAATTCTAGGATTGAGTAATTCTACTAGATCTGCTTAATGATTATTAATAATGAGCAAACTTGAGCCTACCATGATTTTTGGAGTATGATCTTTGTCCCACGTCATTTGGACAACACTTCAGAATACTTGGTTGAGTCTCTGAAAATAATATGCAGTGCCTCCAGGGACAGTTTAATTCAAGGCTCAGACTGTAAACTAAAGTGTGTTGTATTATTATAAATGGACTAAAGCCAGATCTGGATGAGATCCAGGGTGCTAACCTGTCCCTGGAGGAGACGCCTGAACTGACACATTATATATTGACTCCTTCAGATTTAACTGAACAGTCCTTGGTAGGCTTGCCCAGCCTCTAGGCAAGAAAACATTTTAGTAGTGTAAAACAGTGCAGTAGAGCCACTATAATGTAGTGAGATTGAATCAGTGGAAACATTCAGGAGCATCACATCTCCAAGGACAGCATAGAGTAGCAAATACAGGTGCAGTGGGTTAAACAGGCTGTCCTGGAAGATCCCTTCATCTCCAAATCTGTGAGATCATACTTCGAAGAGTCACTAAATGAGCTTGAAACCAGATCTTACAGTCACCCTTACAATTTCCATCATGAAATCAAAATGGAAAAAACTGGACAACAGGTATAATTTATTTTGCTGACAGCACTGACATATCTTCTGAGCTTTTCTCATCCCTCCACAGCCTATTGCAGCCAATGAAGAAGATGATATGAGGAATACAGAGATATTGCCACAAAGTGGAAGACATAAAATGCAGAGCTGCACCCCCCAATTTTCACCAGCTGTGTTTTTCCTTCTAACCCTTTATTCTTGTAGCACTTAGGCTAGAATTAGTAAGGCTTTCCACACAAAAGAATGATCTGATTCTAAGAATATATCTGTCTACATGTTTCCATGGTGTTTATTCCCCATCCACCCCTACCCCTCTAAGAAAATGCTGGGCTTTTATTGTTGTGGGGTTGAGGTTTTTTAATCATCTTTTTGGCAGGGTTTTGCATGGATGTGAAAAATTTACAAAGAATAAGCATGCAAGTATAAGCAACCCATCTCTTATTGCAGAGGTTATTTCATCTCCATCTGCTGTAGCAGTGGTGGGTAAGGGGAGGGGGCCCATAGTTCAGAGCACTGAAGGGCCACAGCACTAATGCACTGAAAAAACAGTGTCCACACTTAATTTGCATAAATGCTGACCTAAATCTGTTTTCCTTTTTCTCATGAACAACTGCATGTGCAACTGTCATGGTTTCCTGTTGTGCTGCCTTGAAAGTAACAGCAGTAACTTGACAGTTGACACCTGCCACAAAAACCTGTCGCTGAACATTTGTTCAGTGCAAAATAGGCACTTACTTTGTGAAATGAAGCCCTTTTCATGAGCCCTTCAGACCTCAACTTTGGACCTCTCAGTCCTCTTCTATATGGAAAGAAACTCCCCATTAAAAATAAGCTTCTTCAAGTTGGTTATGGGGAGGTGTTAATGCAGACCCTCTGCCCAGTGCTCCTGCGTGGAAAGGACCTCTTTTATTAGCCCTGTTTTTCTATTGCCCTTTCTCTATTCTTTCTTCTTTTGTTCTTCCTTAGACTGTTTCCTAGTTGCTGCTGTTTAATAACAACAGAGTCTTTTCTTCTCTTTAATCTTTAATCTTTAATCTTTTCTCCTAGAGCTATAAAATTAAGAGCTAAGCAACTGGGACACTTATTTAGGATTATGAGTGCCTCTGTTAGTGGGTGTACTGCTTGGGCCCTACTACAATTTTTTTTAGAACTGATGACCGTTGCCTTCTGAAGCAATCATCTTCCCATTTCCACTAGACAAATTCACAAATAACAGACTCTGGTTCATTATCTAGACCATGGGAAAAAAACAGAGATGGGAATATGCCCAAAGTCAGAATACAAGTGGTGGTTCTAGAAGTGACCATTTATAAAACTCATGCTTATTTTCAGTTTAATTTGTTTCAAGACAAAGGGCAATATTACTAAACCCTTACCAGTCTTACTGTGAATTAGTCTTTCCTACCTACAAAGAGAATTTGTCCACCAATACTGGCTTTATGCACTGATTTCAGTGGGCTTTCTGCCTGAGTTGGATTTGAGGACTCAGTATGATGGGTGGTCATACCATCATGAGCACGTAGTTTAGCTGTGCCCATGGCCTCCTCTAGAACTGGCTTCTTATAACTCCAATCCTCGTAACTGCACCCGAATTGAAGGCCTAAAAGCAATACTGGGCACATCTCCCTAAAGATACAGAGTGACCAGAAGTAGAAAATTAAGGGGTTTAGGACTCAGTCAGAGGAACATTTACCACATAACGTCCACACTGTAGATTTTTAAAGCATGTCTAGAAGAAATCAGGCCTGAACATCATGCTGATCTTGCCTACTTGGTGTTACTGATAAGACTCACAAGAAAAAGAAGAGCAGTCTTATCTGCCGATAATGCAGTTGTATCTTGTTCAGGTTCTTTGATAGCAGTTTCTCCAGTGAAGCTCTAGTGCTTATACAATATCTGTGAGTCGCTACTGTGCCTATCAGGTGAAGATTTATTAGCTGTGTGCTATGAGTTCTAGATATTGTACATTTTATTTGAGAATTTGGGGTGTGATTTCACACCTGAAAACTGGATCCATCATCTAAAATGTAGAATGGATTTCTAGGAATATCATAGATAGGGAACTGGCTATAAAGGAAATTGATATACTGATCAAGTGCAAAAAAAGAATTGACACTCATGCCTGCACTTATTAAAAAAGGTAGTGATTATCTACAGCTTACAGTACTGTTTTTCATTATCTTTATTTTTAAGGACTTAATTGACTATGTAAATCAATGAACAGTGTGTGCTTGTGTATTCCTGTGCATGCAGCGATCAGTGCTGTTCTGATATACTTGTAGTAGAATTTGCTATCAGTCTGCACTGAGATAAATAGAAGCAGTTATAAAACAGCAATACAGTAAAACAAGCAGAAAATCCTTTCTGGATAACCAGCCATGCAAATATAAATACAAAATAAACAGAGACAGGAAGGGATAGCCCAGAATTCTAAGATGAAATGAAATCTTTCATTTTGGAAACTCACCATCCTAGGGGATATTTTCATGCTTGAAATCAGCACTTTATTCTTTTGGAGTGAATTTCCAAAGCCTTTAAAAGATGAAAAGGTTTTTTAAATAACAGAGCAGCAGTAAGAGATAAAACTGCTGCAGCAGCTATAATGAGAGAACTATCAGCCCTGTGGCTAAATAGCCTTTGGGCTTTTGGATGACTTTTTCAAAGATCAACCTTTTCCTTTTAAAGGGAAGAAAAAACTGTGCACACTTACATGGGAACAAGACAATTCACAAAAAGCTCTGTTACTTTTGCCTCTGGAGACTTGAATTCAAATCCTGATTGTCATACAATTGGAAATAATTTTTGGAGGTCACTACATGGCATTTCTGCAAATTGCAAGTTCACCCAGCAAGCTAGCCCCATCACGTAATCAGTCATGTGAGAGAATAGAGAGCCTTAATGGGTGTTGTAACCTGTATAGGGACCTGAGCTTGGCAGAACGCTGAAGATGGATCAATGACAGGAGTCTCCTCTAAGTAGATCTACTGTTCAGGGACCAAGAAGAGTAATGTGATAAGAAGGCAAAAGTAATGTCACTACTCATGTTAGCTGTTGAATAGGGAAGATCTAGGGAAAATGGACTGTCAGTCATCTTTATCAACAAGCAGCATCAATCAAGAACAAGGGCTTGGTATACTGGGCTCCAGGCCAAGTTTCTGGAAAATCCTGAAGACCTGCTCAGGCTGGACCTAGTGTCTGTAAGAACTCTGCCTGGGTCAGTGTATGGTCTGTTCTTTTCTAGCTGGTCTGTATGACACATTCAGGCTCAATGCAGAGAGTGACCTTAGACACTATTGGAAAAAAAAAAAAAAAAAAAAAAAAGGAGGGAATAGTTTAAAGGGAATTATTTGCATCCTCAAAGTGCAGCAGTTCCAGCATGCTGTAGGATGTGAATTGCTTTATCACACAGCAATAAATGAATTTCAATATTTCACTTTTGGGTAACATGTTCTATGCTAAACTAAAGTGAAATACATTTTTTTTTTCTCTTTTACGTATTAAACCTGGAGAAAGAAAGTGAGGTGGGAAAGCAGGAGGCTTACTGGAGCTCAGAATTTGTCTTTGATATAAGGAATTCTCACTGTGTAACTAATGTTTTCAGTAGGAGTTCAGAATCCCTGTATGGCTAAACAAGCTGCAGAAGTATGTAGCCCCCTCCAGTTTTCACAGAAAAATAGAGAAGTCCCACAAAAAAGCACAGAGCATAGGTGGGATGGGAGGAGGTGTAAAGGGTAGCTTCCTGTTTTCTCTCCCCTGATATAGCTGACTGTAGGAATGTCCCAGTTGGTACTTGCACTAACAAAATTTAATATACTGAGATTTTGTCAACAAAATCCACTTTTCAGACAGTCAGTTTGCCGTGGTAGTGCATGTCCCTTTGGAGCACTGCTAGTGCTAATAAACGTTGAAAACAAAGCCCAGTAAAACTGATGTTTTCTTTAAGTCAAGGGAGAGCCTAACTTTTTTTTTTTCCCCTCTATTTTGAAAAGTATGATGTTAAATGCCTTTGTCATCACTTGAAGTTGTACCGTCAACTTGTGTGAACACTGTTTAAAATTACAGATTGAATTAAGACAGTAGTAAACACATCCAAGCCAAGATTGCCCCCTTACCTCATGAGCAAGCACAAACTACCATGCCATAGAAGTATGGATCAGTAATCATTTTCAACAGAAATAGCTTGCAGTGGAAAAACAGTTCAGCTCAATCATTTTGCACCACAGACATTTTGACCTGCTGGTATTTGAATGCAAGTTTCAATTCTCTTACCACTCTCAGACAGAGACCTTATATTTCCCATAATATCTCAGTCTGTTAAAGAACAGCTGACTCTAAAAACAATGTGCACCCAAACCAAAACCAGCTGAAATATGAACACAGAACTTTACCAAAGAGCAAAATAATGTTGTGGAGTCCAGTGGTTATATACTGGGAGCCAAAAAATAGAAGTGGAAGGATTCAGAGTCAGCATATAGTATCAGTAAACCAGGGCTAGGTGGTTTAAAGTTGTTTTTTTAACATATGTCTTAGACTTTGCAGTCTTTCCCAGCTGCGAAAGTATGCATATCCCTGAAAAGGTGGTGCCAGTATTTAATGAGTGATGAAAATATGACTCGGTGCTGTTATAAAGAAGTAAGTTTGGCAAACTCTACTGGTAGCAATGCACTTCCTGCATACTGCATGCAACAAAAAGTAAATACAGTTTGCTTCACATATTTTATGCGTTCTTCATTGAAGGGAATTCATATAAGAGTGCAATGGCATTCCACTGCAATTGTATAAATTTACAGAAGGTCAAACAGCTATTTTAGATGTTTTGACTTTGTGATCAAGTAGCTGACATGTTTATAAGGCAGTGCTTATAGATCTCCACTCTAGCCTTGTTCTTACACAGGTTGCAGCAGCCTGGTAGGTCTCTTCTGCAGGACTGCTGCCTTCACACAGTCTCCCCAAGAAGTTCAAGCCAGTCACAGTGTATCTGGTGCAGGAGTGTGTGTTCTCATGACTGTGGTTGAGCTCAACACTTCTTTCACTTGTCTTCTCTATAGTGATATGTGGGAAGCTAGGTCAGTTCTGCAGACTTCACCCTCTTGTCAGGGAGATCAGGCAGTGTAGCAGTGAACTCTAGCTATACCCAAAGTTTTTCTAAAATAAACCAGGAATTGTGGTTTACCTGGACCAGAGAAGGTGTACTTGGGTGAGAACAGCAGATTCAATATAGTCTTTGTTAGCAAGGATGAAGAAGCAACCTCTGCAGACTTCATCTTCTCAGATCTGTCTGCCCCCTTCCCCTTCTCCCTTCTGGAGTAATCTTCCATTGCTGCAGTTTCTTTGATTCTTTCTCAAGGGTTCTCTGTTGCAATTTAATCTCTTCCCTTGAAGTTTTTGTTGTCCTCATCAAGACAGTCTTTTCTCAGTTAATGGCTCCATTTAGCTCCTGCAGAGAGTTCTATACAAATTGCCAATATTTCTAGCTCAGAGAGGAATTATTTGCTCTTTCCATCACTACAGAGCATACTGAACAATTGGGGAACCAAGGTATACACAGGAATCTTACTATTCTTCCCACTGCCCACACGTGATGAATATTGCCTACGTTATTCACTTTTATCCTACAGTGACCGTATAGCAGAATAACTGGTCTGGAGCATTCTCTGTCCAGGTTCATGATCCCTGTGCACTTGTCTTCATTCAGGTCTGGCTTGCCTTTGTGCTGAAAGGTTATAGATGCCAATATGTACATATAGAACGCACATATGGAATTTGTGAAATTCCATAATTGAGGTTACACAGTAAGAAGAGCCTTACACACAAGTACTTGGAGAGAACAACTGAGATTAAAATTTACCTTTTCCTTCAGTAGTTCAAAAGAAATGAAATGCGATTGTCAAAAAGAAAAATTTAATAGGAGCAACTGATCAAGTGCTGCTCTTCCTTTGAGTATCATCATTTCAGACTGAAACTGGGTTGAACTCTCCACTCTCTTCTTTGCATCCATCTGATAGTGCCAGTTATAAAATGTGGAGTATTTCAGAACAGTTGTAAGGACAAACTGTGGCTTGGAGTACCTCTAAGACTCTTAGAATGTTGGTGCTTAGAAAGAAATTCTACCCAGAATAAGAGCAAAGGCATCTTGAGTCCTTTGCTTATATTTTAAGGCGTTCAGAAGCAATTTTATTCCATTGTTCCTAAGTCCATACAAGTGAGTCTAGTTTATTTTAGGATTTTTTTGTTTGTTTGTTTATTAGAAGGTTTGGAGTTTCATATTTTTTTACCCTCATCTCTGTCCTTTTGCCTTCAGTCAACTCTGAGACCATAAATTCCCATCCCTTATCACCTGTCTTAAAGACTCAGGAAGGCTGAAAGAGTATTTCAGGTTGACAATATAAATGATAAGACTTCTCATCTTGCATTAGAATGTCTAGACTGAAATGCTTAAATCTTTTTCTCATTTTTTAGTCACTATGTGCATTAAACTTTTAATTTTTCCCAGAAAATTTCAGAAAATTAGTTCCTTATCATATATTTCTCACAATCCTGTGCCCCATCCCATTCAAAGTACTTATGCATATGAATTAATTTCTGCTGGTAACAATACTATTGACCACTGACTTCAATGGAATTATTCATATCCTTTAAATTATGCACATACATGAGTACTGGGTTAAAAACCAACCGAGAAAAGACAACTAATTAGATTTTTAATATTGAAGGATCTGCAAGGTGGAATCTTCATCCTTAGGATAATAATGTACTAAGTCTAAATCCAGCTTTAAGGATATATGATGGGTAATAGGAAATGTGATCCTTTCTTGCTCCTTCTGTTAATGGTGAAGTCAGATGGATACATGCTGTGTATGTGGAGACCAGCCAGTAATTTCTCCAGTAAAAATGTGCTTTTTCATGTCTTTATTGACATGACATGCAGCAGCCTCACACCATTCAGGCTTCAAACAAATCAGCAGATTCATGGTGTATAGGATATCAGTGCTAAAGAAGCAATCCCTTAGTTTGCCCCACAGGCTGGAAAAAGTGCTTATGGAGCCTGACACACATAGAAAGTCAATTTTAGTACTGTGTCCCTTTTTACTGTACCTTTAGTTCTGTCGCCTCATTGAAATCTTTCTGGGGCTTATTTCAAGCATTTATAGTTTTGTGGAAAAGTTAGAAATTCTGAATAACAATAATTTCCTTGTTAACAGCAATACTAAGAGCAGTGGGACTTACAATAAGTTGCAAAATGCATAATTCATATATTTATCACAAGTATTACATAAAATAAAACAGTATCACATAAGCAGTGTACTGTTTAGAGATCAGAGAAAAATGCAATGTGCAGGATTTGTTAACAGAGCTAACCAACAATACTAATTTTTTGCATATTTAGGGGTTGGTTTATTTGTATCACAGTCTAAATAATCACAGTCCAATTACCTACCTATGAGTTGTTTAAGAGCATGACCACTAAAGAGACAGTTATCAGATGTTTTAGATCTCTAAGGAGAAGTTGAGAGAAAGAAAGGAGTCAAACCTTCACAAGTCCTCTGCCTGCCAGCAAGAGCTTCCAAGGCAAAGACTGCAAGTGTTCTTAAGCCCAAATCAACTCTGCAGTTGATAAGTTAAACAGAAGAGAATGATTAATTGGAAAAATTCTTTTTTGTTTGCAGAGCAGCCTCAAAAATCATGCTATTGCTAGTTACAATTGTTAGCTGGATGTTCTCAGGAACTACCAGCAATAACCTTTTTCTCATTTGGGATAAGAGTTTTGTTCCTCAGCTGTTTCTGCTGATGTAATATATCTAGTATGATGAACATTTCAGAAACAAAGCAAAGCTTTAACTATCATGAAAGCAGTGTGAAGATACGATGGAAACCAAAAAATAATAGAAGAGTAGGAGTACTTTCTTTTATAGGCCATGTAGCCATTGCCTGAGATGTAGGATTTACTAACTGTCTATAATGTCGATTCTCTTTGTTTTCCTTTAATATTGCCACACAGCTGTAGCTGTGAAGGGTGAAGTTCCATCCTATGTTTGTTTTAATTGGTTTTGTACCTGAGTTCTGACTAAAAAATTTGAGGAAAGCCATGTTTTTCTCACAGTGCGAAACAGTGCATTATCCTAGTAAAAGAGTTTCTAGTGTTGTTTAAGCAGAGTTTAAAGTTGTAGCTCCATGACCATATGTGTGAATGAAATGCATTCACCCAAACGTTCATGGGAAGAGAAGGAAAGAGGGAGTTAAAAAGGAAAAATTATGTTTTAATCCAAACCTCTTTACTTTGTAGTTGATCAGTGCTAAATATCTAAATCTCACATTAGTATATGCATGGCCTTTTATGTCTCACCTGAGCTGTGCTTGCCAGTAGGCTACCACTTGATCTTTGATCTAGGATGAGGAAATTACTTCTATGCATCTTTAAAGTTATAAAGGTGCTTAAGTTCTTTTTATGGAAAAGATGGGTTTCAAAATGAAGGATTTAAACAGGAATATATATTCAGTGACAACTGTTACCTCTTCTTTCTGCTATCTCCTGCTTCCAGTATTCTCCACTTTTATATCCTTACAAGAAAGACTTGGTTTCAACTAGAGATATTGTTACTGACCATAACCATTACCTTTGGCTGGATTATTTCCTGAGGCAGTGAATTCAACAGATATGTTGCATAAAATAGCATTTCTACGCAAAATTTCCAAATTTACTGCCCTTTAATTTTATTGAGTATTCTGCTCCTCTTGATTGTTACTCTGTGAAAGGTTATACACTTCATTATAAAATACTTGAAACACTTGACTTGTATTTAAAAAAGGCTATCATAACATTCTATAGTCATTAGAAATCAGCAATTTATTCAATAGAAGCGTAGCCTTCGTGCCCTAGTTAATTGACTTTCTGTAGTGTGCACTGAACAAGACAGACTTCATTTTTTTCTTCAGCCTGCTGCTTTCCAGTGAGACAGCTGTCCTTCTATGATGGATTAAACTTTTCCTGTAACTTCGGTTATTTTTGAAAGACATTTGGCACAAACATCAGGGTGTAAGTGTGTGAATTGTGTTTACCCCTCCCATTAAGTGACTGAAGGACCTCTACTATGTGCTTGGCGATGCTTCACCATTATGTTAATAGATAATATGCCTCTGACATTATCTTTGAACTATGATGCCTGTGTAATGAATGAGATACTTGCAAAATGTGCCAGACTATTATCCCTGGGAAAAAAAAAAAAAAAATCTCTAAACAAGTAAAGTATGCATATCTCCTGCAGCTTTACCCATGTCTTCATCTATGTCTTCTGAAGAACTAGAAAACATAGGCACAAAGGCTATTTATAGAGATTAATAGACTTTTATTCCTTGGCCCCTGCTGAAACTGCTGGTTGTAATTCTGAGCAGTAAACTACAGAATTAAAAATCCTAGTGTTATTTCTAGGACATTATCTGTATCATTGAGAGAAAAGCCTTCAACTGGACGTTGAAGTGCTATAGTCATGACAGCAATTAAGGATGCTTGGCAATGAAGAGCTCTTCCCCAGTACACATGGTCCATCAGACCTCAGATATGCTGAAATACTCTCTTTTCGTCATGATGCTGAGTGGTTTATTTGACAGTACCCAGGGAGGCAAGGTAGTATCCCACTTTGCAGATTGGAAAGCTGGAGCATAGTGAATCCAAATGATGTCCCCATGGTGCCAGAAAGGATATGTACCAAATCATGAGAAGGAATCTGAGATCCTTATTTCTGAGGTCTATGAGAGATGATGCTTTAATGTTCAGAAAAGTACCAATTTTCTCACTGTTGTGAGTAGTGAGATGTGAGTTTTGAGATGTGAGCTATGAAAGGCCAGGCAGTTTGACTCAGAAAGTGGAATTATTTCTATAAATCTGCAGATTCCCACCAATGCTGTGCTCCCAACTGACCTAACAGTTGTCCCATACGTGCTTAAGTGGACATCAGGTTGCAGTCACCTTGACTACTGTAGCTGGAATATTATCATTCAGACCTACATTGGCTGTTAGTCTTTGTTCAGACTGTAAATTTAGATGATCCACCTTTTCTGTTGAGATTCATATGACTAATAATAAAAACACTCGGGGAGAAAAAGTACACTCAGTGACCAGAGAGCTGAACCATGTACAGGAGTTTGTACTGTCCATCCTAGAGAGGCAACCTATAACTGAATCATTTTCTGTTCACTGTAGACAACAGTACAAAATATATTTTGCACACCTTATGTTCTGCACTCAGTAGTGTGATGATAACACTCCTGATCTTGTCATGACCCTCTGCAGCTTCTCCACTTCAGTGGCATAATTTGGAAGAAATCAGCTCTACCACCTAAGTTATGCTTGGAGTGAAAGCCTCCAGCTGCAGTCAACAGGACATGTGTATGCATACACATGTGATTAGTAGCTACATATTTGCAGAATGATGATAAGTTTCCAGCAAGCAGTTTCACGCAAACACAGGTGCAAGTTTTTTAATTATAACTGTATGGCAGCATTTTTCAGTTGAGGACAGTCCATCCTGGACTTCCATTTTTGCAGGAAGCATTTCCAGATATTTGGAAGGATACAATCCTAGCCAAGAATTTAATGTTTCTTAAATGCTGATATGTTGCTCTTACTGTTTGGAGTAAGTCGATTTCCTTTTTTTTCCCCCAACATCTGCCAAGCAGCCTATATCTCAGCATTCTCCTGCCAATGTTTTTCAAGAGCCAGTAGTAAGCTCACAGTATGCTGTATCCTTCTCAAGGTTGTTTTTTTTGTTTTGTTTTTTTTTTAACATAATTTACCAAATACCTAATGTTATATCACCATATAACATACATTCCTGTCACCTGTGGCTCAGTCCCACAATGTATGGAGTAATTTTGCCTTCTACTAAACAAATGAGACATGAGAGCACCAACCATTAGGGAGTCCAGCAACAGACAGCTGTCTGCCAAATACTGATGGTTTCTCTACACTTGAGAAGCTATCATTGTCTCTGACTCTCAGCTTCTCTGTTATGTGTATGACTGGGCAATAAAAATGAGAGGAAAAGCTCATCTCCTAAGTGTTCAGCCTGAGAAGTCCCAAATTCTCTGTTGTACCAGAATGCAGGTCTATTTTTCAGGACTAATTTGTGCTGATGCTAGTTGGTACAATTGTTATGCAATTGTGCAGGCATTGGGAATAACTGAAGTACACTATACTCTACTTTATACTTTATACTTTACCAGGCCATGATGGAAGCTTCTTGCCATCCTGGCAATTTCTTCGTGCCAGAATAGTACAAAAAGCACCCTGACATGCACCTGAATTCTGTACCCAGCACCCTGGCATTTGCTATTTAGGATTCACTTGTATCACAGCTTTGAGAAGTTCTATTTTTCCAGCTGACTTTCTCAGCTGACAAAAAAAGCCAAACCAAACCAAAAAACAAAAAAACACACCAAAAAAGCCCACAACTGCCAGTAGATAAATATTGTACAGCTGAGGCTTTTTTATCACCATCTATCATAATTAGAGGGAAGTCAATTCATCATTGTGCCTGCACTGGTAAATTCTTGTGGCAGATTTTCAAAGTCATCCATACTTGTTTGTGTGGACTGCTTTATTTAGATAGTGGTGTTCTTTGTAGGAGATGATGTTAAGCCTCATTTCTTTACTTAATCCCAGTTTGGGCAGTTACATTTTGCCTGCCTGATTTCTCCACCCTGGTTTCAGGTGAATATTTGCTTCAATCTTATATACCATGATGTTTTGTTCTCTTTAAAGCACTGATGTGTTTCACATCAGAGGTGTCTACTTTTTTGGTCATGTAGGATGAAATGTGGCTTGCAAACATAAAGAATAATAGTATTATTTACAAACTAACTGGATAATTCTACAAAAGTATTAAAAGGGAAGCTAGTAATATGCATTAGGGAATGTTAGATCTTTGGGTATTCTCTTTTGACCACCAAATGTATTAATCCTATGAGAAAGGAGCTGATGAACTGTTTTCACGGAGTCCGATTTTGAGCTTATTTTTTAATGAGTCTGCTTCAGTTCAGTCGCAGCTGAAGGAGCCCTGAGATAGAGTTCTGGATCAGCCTATTGACTGTGGACTATTACTAAACAAGGACTTTAGTGACTGTACTTTGAAAGAAAAATTGATAATGGACTTCAGTCCATAAAGAACTGATTATATTAGTGTTATTCTCCTGCCTTGTCTTACTGAAGGTCTGAAATTCCTTTCCTGAGTTGTTATGAATCTTGAGTCAGATCACCCCCCCTGAAGTGTGTCTCTGTGCCCATGTATGGAAGAATATTTCTTCTGTGAGCACAACAATTGCTTAAGTTGCAAAGGAGAGAGCGTTTTCCTGAAAAGAGAGGACAACGTATGGTAAAATTTTCAAAATCAAGGAAAACAAAGGAACCCAGGCCGTTTTATGCCTTTAGGTACTTTCAAGTCTGCAATTTACATTCATAAATCATTTTAGTGCTCCTGAAAATGTTAACCATCATCTGTTTCTTTAATGATGCTATGTTTGGCTCAGGAGATGCTTATGAAAAGTAAAGAAAAAGGGACTCTTTGATACCATCATGAAAGTGAGATTCTGTTAAGGTATCCAAAAACTTTGCATAATTTTGAACTTTGAAGGAGACTTCAAGATAAAAGAGTGTTTATGTACTAGATGCTTTTAGAGTATATACAATATCTTATTATGTGCTAGAGTTGCTCTACACATGACACAGGTTCTGGTGTTAAAACAGTAGTCTGCCTGCTTCTTTTGAAGATGCTTGTAGTAGTGTGAAAGCCAGAGCTACATTTATGTCATTCAGGCTACACTCTCAAATTCTCTGAGTATTCAGTTGTGTAGGAATCACATTTTGAAGGAAAGATTAATTCTTCAAGGAGAAAAAGGAAGTTTTCAAGACGGCTTTAGAAAACACTTGACCAGGTCAGAACATGGTGGGCCTTGAAAGGATCTTCCTCAAAAACGTACAGCTACTGCCCTTGCTGTAGTAAACTGTGAAGATTACCAGAGCATTTCCAGAAAAAGATCAGTATTTGCCCACAGTTTACACATGTTTCTTTGAGGTATGTGTACCTGTGCTACACATGGGAAGTAAACATGATCTGATAATCCCTGGCAACAAAGAATCATATGTATGTTCAGTGGTTAGAAGTTCAGAAGTCTTCAGATGGGCCCTTGTGGTGCTGTAAGTAAACTCCAGAAAGTGACAGTCCACAACTTTGAGCATCCAAAGACAGGCCAGTACAGCACATGGTTGTATCTCAGCCTGTATTAATCACTGCCTGTAAGGAAACATCTAGGAGGAAGAAAGCAATCAAAGTAGCAGTCGTATCAGAAAGAACATACAGAAACACTTGCTATGATTATGTGTAAACCAACCGCAGGCTCTGTGTACAAACCTTTCCATCTGTTCCTTTGCCTAATCATTTCTGCTTTCCCTCTCTGTCTTCTAACTTTCCTTCGTCTTTCCAGATGCAGGACGCTATGGGCTATGAGTTACCATGGGTGTATTTTGTCAGTCTGGTCATCTTTGGATCCTTTTTCGTTCTAAATCTGGTTCTTGGTGTGTTGAGCGGGTAAGCTGACAGTTTTGGTGTCCTTTTTCCAATGCTACAGGGCAAGACTCCATAATAAGGGTTCTTCCCTGTCACCAGGATTCTTTCAGAGGGATTAAAAATCTGAATCCAAGGAAGCTTCATATCAGCTCTCAAATATTTTGACAAAATGTTCAAATGTTGCAAATAGCAATACAGGTAACAAAAGAGGTGTTACTCTCTGACAAAGAAATGCAACCTCAGGGCATTCAAAATTGCTAATGTCAACCTGTCATAAATCTCCAGAAAACTGGCTATTGAAAATCTTACTGCTGGTGACTTGGGATCTCTTTGGCTGGAGCCTTGCAGTGCTCAGAATCTGAGCTTGTCTCACTAATTATCATTCCACTCTTCCAGGTCAATGATGCCATAGGAAGGGACTGGCCCTGGATCTATTTTGTTACACTAATCATCATAGGGTCATTTTTTGTACTTAACTTGGTTCTCGGTGTACTTAGCGGGTAAGCAGTACCAGGAAAATGTTTTATTATTGTTTATTTTTTAAAATTTGTATTTCTATTCCTACTCTCTGGTTACCAAAACAACGGGCAATGGTGGGTTGATCTCAGGAACCGTAATAGAAAGCCTAGGCTATTGCTGTGCCAGTAGCAAAATATGGCATTCCTAATGGCATGGAAGGAGTCTTTTGACTAAATCAAAGGAATACAAGATAACTCTTTGCCTGTAACATGTTCCTCTACCTAAAATCCCTACCTGTACTCTGTGGGCAGAGGACAACTCTATGCTCCCCTGTAAGCGAAACACATGACCATAGAAGAAGGGAATTACATTAAAATTTCTGGAAGTCAGTGGGTCTGAAGGAGGAATAGAGCATGAGACAAATCCCTTCACATTTGTGGGATGAGATTCCTGCCCAATTATGTCTTCTCACATGAATTTTCACACTGCTTAGTATCTCTAAAGCACAGCCTAGTGGGAGACCATTTTCCTTGGAGAGTGTCTTGGGCACGTTTCTTCTTCAATAAGTCCATCTTCTCTATTGTGCAGATTACAAGCTTAACATGATGCAGAGAGAAAAGATCATTTCCCTCTGACCTTTTCTAAGGATGAACAGAGAAGCAGGATAATTCCTTCTAGTGTTTAAGTATTCCTAAGACATCTAGACATTTAGCTGTATTTCAGTTCTGCAGTGTAACCCTCACTGCAAAACATCATTTTAATGGCTTTGATTAAAAACAATTGATATTGTCCTCAGTAGTTTAAAAGTTTTACCACCCCTGGGGAGACACATAATTAGAGGAATTAAGCCAACAAACATTCCTCACAAGATTTTTTTTTTTAAAAGTCTCTTAGAATTGGGCTCTGATTCCATATTTGGGCATTAGGTGCCTACAGCCATTTTATGTACATGGATAAATATGGTATGAGGACATCTATCGATCCTCTCTTTTTTGTTGCTAACATCCTGCCTCCTTTAATGAGCTCTAAATGAATTTGATCAGAGCCTGTACCTGTTGCCTGAGTGAGCATCCCTGAAGTCCCCTGTCTTTTGATCAAAAGAGAAGGAAAATTATCTCTGAACAGGAGAGAGGACTTGATGCCTCACAGAAATTATGTCCTCAGTACTTGTGCCAACAACATAGGAAGGGCAGTAGTAGGACCAAAGAAGAAGATCCACCATTGGCCATCCTGCAAAGAGACAGGTAATAGCAGATCTACAGGAGGTATTACTACTACCTTCATTACTCCATTGAAGGAGACAAGCCTCTAAGACAGCTGCTGCAAAGAGAAGTGTTTCCAAGCAGTAATGGGAATGGAAAAAATCCCCAGTAATGGAGTGTCAGGCAATAGTCTGTGTTTGGATATCTGGAGAGTGATACTCTGGGTACAACTTTAAAATGCAAGCTCCTCATTTCTCCAGGTAGATAACTGATCAGCAGGTAAGGATGTCAGCAGTAGTGGAGAATGATGACCATCTGACAGATGGAAAGTGATTTGTTGTATCAGAGGTGGACTCAAGAACCACGTAGGACGTGGTTAAAGATTATATAGCATCTGATTGGATAAACAGTGCCTGTGAGCCTAGCCTGAGGAGTGCACACTGTTGAAGCACTGCTGATTCGATTTACCTACACTTGGATTTGTGTCTGTACATAATTAAAAATCGAATTTCCTCTCTCTTTCATTTTTCAATTCAAGAAAGTGTTTTGGGGCCTAGATCTTCCACCTCCTGACACACTGCAGCTAGACCACCACAGTTAGTGGTAAGAGATGGCAACAGTCTGTAGAGAAAACTGAGATCAAAGATGAAGTTCACCTTGTTTAAGCTGTGAGTCACTCTTTCTGGCTGTGTTCAGAGTGTTGTGACAGCTGGACTGTTTCTGCAATTTTTTTTCCAACTGGAGAAAATTAAGAAGAGACTTAGGAATTTGCATCCATGAAAAAAAATAGAAATTATGCGAGAAATGTTGCAAATTTTCTTTGAGCTAAATAAGCAGGTCTTAAACAATTAACTTTCTAAACCAGTTCTAAATTCTGCTGAGTTGCGAAGTATCTTCACTCTGCAGATTCAGCATTTTTTTTAGAGACTTGCTGTTACTGATCTATGTAAATGATCCACCTGTCTGTTCTATGTAGATACAAAACAACAATCCTGGGCGTCTTTGTATATCCATTCTGGGCATCTCTGATTTCTTCCCATTTATCTATTTCAGGAACTTCACCAAACATGTTGTGTAGGCAATGACAGATTAGCTTAGGGTTTTTTTAATAATTTCTGAATACATAAGTGTAATTAATTGTACTCACAAAGACACCTTGACTGCACCTGCAAAATCAAATGCTGAGTTCTGCTCTACCAAAAGAGCGTATTTGTAATTTGTTTTTCCTCGGGTATGTCATCCATTCATGGTCCTTCTGGTTAATTTACTAGTTACATGCCAAGCTAAATAGTATGACAGAGTATTCATGTGTAGAGCTATAATCCTCTTCCTGTCTTGACTGTGCACAATATAAGATTCATGTATTCCAAAGGAAATATCTAGTCAGCAGATTACATGGTAGACCTCCTCAAGCCAAGGCAAAAGGATTCCACGTCATTGCTGTGAGCAGTGAAGCCCCTCTTAGTGGTCTCTCGAGATCAGATCTGTTCATGTCTGTTATCTGTTTCAGTCAATTAGTGAGGAAAAGAAATAGCAGTGTATGTTCAACTTTCAGACCTTCATACCTAAGCATATATATTCACATTTCTTTTCAGTTTTGCCTAGTAGTGATCCAAATCCCAGGACACAGGCCAAACAGGCAGTTGCCTAGGGCAAATGGAGGGCAGAAGAACAGATGTTTCTTCTGCTTTAAGAGGATCCTGGAAAACCCAGTTGTCTGCTTTTGGTGCTTTTACTGCTGAGGAAGAGGTCTGAGTGAATGGGAGGCTGGCTGTGGTTGTAGCTCCTCCTGGAGTAAGTTTTTGTGACCTTTCAGGACTTTCTTCTAGTCTTCTGCACCCTCTTCCAACCCTTCCCATTCCTTGATGTATTTATCAGGGTAGATTATTTGGAGTCTTGTGCTGTAATTTTAGTAGTAATCAAGAGTTTTGACCTGATAGAATTCTGCTGTTTTGCTCGCTTTCCATCACTCCTCTAAATGTGAGAAATCAGATTCAGATCAGATATAGACAAGAATTAGCTATATTCCATCATCAGGGATGGGCAAGTGAAATTTTCTTCTGGAATGGCGCAGGATACAGAGCTGGGTGTTTATATTTATGATCTTGACTCTATCCTCACACAGAGAAAATATCTCTCACAAATACTCTGCTTTTTGGTATTCCCATTGGCAGACATGTCTTACACTTTTCTGGGAGCAGTAAAGGAAAGTGAAGCAAAATGAATTCTGGTAAAAACCACCAGATTCACCAACTCTTAAACTGATGTTCTCTTGTTCACTGAGAAGAGACAGATTGCTTGGTAGTTCTGCAAGCCTTTGTCAACCTTGTCTTGACATGATAGTGCAATCTTTTTTAAGCAGGCCACCTCCAGACTCAAGATGGCATTTCCATCAGAAAGCTTATTTGGTCCTTTGCCTCCCTGCTGAAACTGCAAACAGTGACCATTTATTGCCAACTGCGATAGTGGCAGAGGTAATATGCACGCCTGCCTGCAACAGAAACTGGACTGAAGTCACCAGATCATTTCACACGGGATGGTAAATGACCATTGCTAGTAATTCTTGATCGTGAACTACATTTGCCTGAGTACAGCCTGGCATTCCACATGGGAGGTGGTTTGAATTGCATTAACAATTTCCTGAGCCACCTGTTCTCAGTGGTTTAATGTTAGTAGAGCATAGAAATCAAGATAATTTAAATAAGTTGTCTTTTTTGGAGAGTCATCTAACATGTAGATTATTATACATTGTACAAAGGAAAGAGACATGCAATTGCAGATCGTTTAGACTAGTCAATCACAGTGTTTTCAGTTGTGCCATTTAAAAGCTTGGTAACAAATTCACTCCTATGCAGACAGCCACTGTAAAGACATCATGCTAATAACTCATGTTGATTTAGTCAGAATTTTCCCCAGCCTCAGTCCCATTTGAGGAAGTAAGAGGGGACTGAAAAGACCCAAGTAGGCATGCAGCTTAGATATATCTAACATAAATGATCCACTTCAGTGCACAGTAGGAATTTTGCTTTCTGTAAGCTGAGCCGTTTCATGATGTTTTCCACTTTGGTTTCTAAACGAGTCTCTTGCAAGTCATATTGATGCAAATATGAGTAGTTTTCACTTAGAATTGAGGGCTCAGTCCCTTTCAAAATTGGACCCATTTGTTCTAGATTCTAAAATACCGTTTTAAGATCGAACAATTGAAATACTGGGATGTGATTTATCAAACAGCTTAATAATACTTAGCTTCATTCAGTGGAGTTATTTGAGAGTTATTTCATTAATTTGGATAAGGCACTATGTCAGACCCAGAGGAAAGGTGTTCTTGAAGTAGAAAATATAACTGCTATTTATTGCATTTTTCTAAAATTCTTTGTACAGTTTTTGTTAGTATTGTTGGGGGGTTGTTTGTTTTTTTGACATTTTAAATAGCAAAATATCTCTCCCAGCATGAGAAAATTTGATTTTTCATTCTTGCCATGCTCGCAATAGCTGTTTCTGCCTTGTGGCTAAGTTTGGTCCCAGGGTTGACTGTGATCTACCTCAGGCCTGAGAAGCCAATAATTCTCCTCATTTCCACCTTCATTGTCACAGTTTCATGAGATGGTCTCGACCCTCAGCAATGTGGCAGGGGTGAAGATCACACAGGCATTCTTTGTCACATACTTTAGCTTGAAATTTAGACTGGATATTAGGAAGTAATTCTTTACAGAGCGGGTTGTTAGGCATTGGAATGGGCTGACCAGGGAGGTCGTGGAGTCCCCATCCCTGGAGGTGTTTAAGAGTTGGGTTGACATAGCACTCAGGAATATGGTGTAGTTGAGAACAGTCAGTGTTAGGTTAATGGTTGGACTAAATGATCTTCAAGGTCTTTTCCAACCTAGATGATTCTGTGATTCCATGAAATGAATACATCATCCTTTCATTCTGCTGCGGCGCTGGTTTCATGCACAGCTCATAATATTGAAAGCCTTATCCAAATCCTGTGAAGTCTATGGAAAACTTTCAGTGGGTTTTGGACCAGACGGAAGAGAAGTACTTCACCACCACTGTTAGAAACTCACCTCCACCTCACTTGCTTGAGGACACTTCACATGGCATTCATTACTATCTTGGATAGGATTTTCATAATCCTAATATTATCCCACTAAAGCTAGTGGTAGGTTTCCTATTTGTTTTTGCAGGAGCAAACCGAAGACAAATATTAAGTGGAGTTTTTTTAAAAACATCCGCTCATTGCTGACAGTCATCAGCGAGGGTAATGGATAATGCATTGGAGAAAATTACCTCTCATTTCTAGAAACACTGGGCCGTATCATCTGCTATGTGTGCCTTATGTAGTAATATGCTTCAGCAGATATAAGACTTAATGGTTAAGTACTCTTGGTCCAGCACTTTTCACAATCATTAAGCTTACTTTTTAAAATACAAGTGTTAAAACCTGGTTTAGAACCACAGGAGAGTCTCTAAATAGAGGTAGGTCATCATTTCTAGAAAAAAATAGTGCAGTATAGGTGTCTCTGAAAGAGAGGAAGAAAGCACCACAGCCAAAAAGAAGGCAAAACAAGCACTCAACGTGCAGAACTAAGCAACATGAAATTCCTGTTCCTATACCCTCTGTTTTAAGCCTATATTCCCAATAGTGGTCTTTCAAAACTATCAGATGTCTACCCTAGTTCACTTTCTGGCAGAATCTATTAGTTTATCTACTCATAATTTATCATGTTTGTCTACCCATAATTTATCATGTTTGTTTACCCAATTCAAGATTTGAAAAATATGTTTTATGTCAGATAATAGCCCTGAATACTGAAAGTCTGCAGTAAAACATTGAGATCTGAGTTTTTAAATCTATTGTCCAGTACTGTGGGTGGAATTTCCATAATTAAATATATACAGAATTGTGAGTACCATTAATTACACTTACAATTAGCCTAATTTACTTGTGATTATATTTATAATCTTAAAGACAAATTAAAACCTGGCTAAAAATTAGAGCCACCATCTCACTCTCCAGATGTCAGATTATTGTCAAACAGTTCATCACTGAATTAGCCATTATTCATATAGATATTTGTGGATAACTGTTGGAGACTATCAAGTGGTAAATAATATTAGAAAGTGTATGGTATTGTACATAAATGTTGCATATGTGTTTTATTTGAATTGTCAATCAAATGTTGAGAATGAAAGTATTTTAAAAAGGTATTCATGTTTTCCTATGCATTGGTAAGAATGTGGACATCCAGCTATTTTACACGTGTATTTATCAAGGCTACTCCATTCATGTGTCTGTCTTGAAAGAATAGAGAAAGCTGGGTGTCCCTCAGAGGATGTGGAGACTTTCTAGTAGAAATCAATCTAACCCACTGTTTTTCAATCTCTTCCTTCCCTCCACCTGTGTCCTATCCCACCCTCCCTCTGGCTAGGGAGTTTTCCAAAGAAAGAGAGAAGGCTAAGGCTCGGGGCGATTTCCAGAAGTTACGGGAAAAACAACAGCTAGAGGAGGATTTGAAGGGATACTTAGACTGGATAACTCAAGCAGAAGATATTGACCCAGAAAATGAAGATGAAGGCATGGATGAGGAGAAGCCTCGAAACAGTAAGCAATTTTCTTTTTTTCTCTCTCTCTCTTTCTGCTTTTAGCAAGAGAGCCTGTGTCCACCTGCTGTAGTGCTGAGATGGCTTCTAAGGAAGAACAAGTTCTTCCTGAGACTCTCACTATGCTTATACATGATTCCAGTTTAAAGCCTGTAGGAAACAGTGGAAGGGAGAAATATGTGTACAATAATTGATACTGTTCTGCAGATCCTTTTTCTTGTCCGTGGTACTGGCATGAGGTCCTGATATTAAAAAGAAAAAAGATCAATACTTCCTGTTAAAGTCTACTACTGAGATAAGTTTCAAAATATACCTCCGACTCCTATTCATTTGTTTAATTGCAGTTTAGTCTTGCAGGCTGTTTACACATGGTTAATTACTTTGAAAGCAAAGGTTTCTAGGCAAAGCAGTGCTACAGTATGGGAGAGGGGCCAGATCAACCCTGTTGTAGATTAAATGGGCCATCTGTAACTCCATTGAAATCAGTGGAATTATGTTTGCTTTTGCCAGATGGGAATTAAGCTCTCAGACATTTCTTGTAAGGGAATTATCTCTGATTCTTCTGTTCTGGAATTGAGAAGATGTTTGTGCAAAGTGAGAATTCACTAACTATCTCTTCTTATTAGAAATCCTGAAGAAGGAGGGGCTTGAAGAAAGCAGCAATTCCCTACGTTTCATTACCTTCAGAGAATCTTCTCCTTTTACTATCTCTTTGACCAATACAGGCTGCGTAACAGTTCAGAAACACCTAGTACTTATCATTGCAGGTTGTGCACTTGGGAAATGTCAGAGTTGGAACCTTTAGACAGTTACACAGTTAATGGACACTGGCGCTACTCTTAGCTTTCATTACAGAAATGTCCATTTTCCTAGTTTGATTCTGGAAGACATGAAATATTTCCCTAGAGTTCCCCTTTCCTAACAAACAAGCAAAATCCATGGGATGATCCAGTCAGAAACATTTATTCTAGTAATAGGACGATTGGACACAGGAGGGTTGTACCTACAGAGTAAAGCAAGTCTTGTATCTTCTCATGATATTTTGGGGAGTAAGCGCTACTCCCTGTTGCTGCCAGAACATTTAAGTGCTTTTAGAATAAAAATGTGGGGTCATTAATATCAGGCTATACCAATGATACTTAGGTATCCAAACTCGAAGGAGTCACTGGGGTGACTTGCTCAGACTTTGCCCAAATCAGGTTATTTTGATTTTTATGCTTGTGTCTTCATAGGGCATAAATTCAACCTCAGTAATCACTCAGAAATTAATTTATTCATGGCCAAAATCTGATGCTCTGTGGCATATCATACACGGAGGATGATATCTGGTGATCCAAATTAATTTATTTGTAAACAGAACTCCCTATTAAAAAAAAAAAAAAAAAAAAAAAAAAAAAAAAACCCAAAAAACAAACACCCACCAAAACACTACCACAGTGGACTCTGGTTGGTATACTTAAACAATATCCAAGTGGGGAGGCCAAGCACTGGGTTTCAGACAACTCCACTGAAGTCACCAGGAGAATTTCCCTTGACTTCAGTGGGAATTAGGTCATGTTTATCACATTTTCTCTTAGAGACATGCCTGCTAAAGAAAAGTGTAGCCATAGCGGTAAGGTAGCGTGATGAGAACTTGCCTTGGTTACTAGGAGGTCTGAAGTTTTTTCCATTTTAATTAACACAAAACTAATGCTGCTTTGGTAAAAGAGTTGTGGAATATGTCAGCTGTAGATTCATTGCATGTGCTGTTGGGGTGGTGTCAATCCACAGTTGAATTAACATCACCACCCATAAAAGGAGTTTGTTAAGAACTGAAAGATTATCTGTCTTCAGCTTGCTTTCAGTTCTCCCTGTTTAGTTTAATAAGATGAGTTTTGTAAGACATGGTTTATAAAGTTAGATCTCTTACATCTGACAAGTCTGGAGTTTCTCACAGTTGTCTGTTAATTACATACACTTAACAAAATAATTTGCTACCTATTTCTTTTTCAAATTACTAATGACTAATTACTAAGTATCTTCAATGCCACTGGTTCCAAGTGCAGGGTCTAAGTGGCTGTTGACTCGTCCCTAGTACACAGCACAGCATTCTCTGTGACATTGTGGCTTTGGGTCTCATTATCAGTTTTTCTTACATGGCAGACCAGGCTTGGGAACAAATGTCTGCAGTGCCTAGTTCTAAACAGTAGCATTACACCTCTGTTGAGAGGAATTTCTCAGGATGTGAAGAAAGGCTCTGGACTGGTTTTGGCCATCTACCAGGGACAGTGGTGACACTAGCAAAAGTCTCTGCACAAGAGAACAGCGGAGATCAAGCAAACGGGTCACTCCATGAAGCTTATTTGTCTATTCTTCTGGCATATGTGCCCCACCTAGAGCTGGCTGTTGATAGTAGTATTCTTCTTAGCACCTGCTGCTTGCATCTATGAATGCCAAGTTAATCCTCTCCTAGTTGTGGTGTACTATCCAGTGCTGTACCTTGGTCTTCCCGCCACAGGCTTTTTGACTATGCAAGCAAAGGGTCTCTGTGCTGCCATCCTCTGGTGAGGAAGCAAATAGCCTCTGGGTACAGACGGCAGAGAGCAACACTCCTTCCCCCCACCCCGAAGCCAATAAAAATACCTGAATGTAGGACCGCACCCAGCAGGGTTGTGGAGCTTACACTCTGGCCTTTTGTAGTTCATAAATCGCCTTCATTTTTCTTTTCCAGTAGGCTGTTGTATTTACTTTTGTACAATTGCAGGTACTGTATTGTTTAAGCTCTGTTGTATTTTTTGATGTTTCTGAATTTCAATCTTTATTCCCATGACATGTGAGAAAGTATGTTGAAAGCAAAATAGCTTGCAGTCCTCTACTGAAATGTCGTACTTCACTGGCTAACATGCTTATCTGTCACCTATCTCACATGGGAAGAAACTCCTGGTATACTGTACTTGTGTATGTGATTCCACATCTTTCTTCTCCTGCCTATGAACATACCTTCTGCAGAACCATCTCAACCCACTCAGGTGCTGGAGACTAGTTTATAAACCAGCTCTGACAAGGTCTATCTGCTCTCCTGAAGCTCAGTCACATTGCAGGTGTACTCCTCTTGGGGCTTGATAGATGTGCTAGAAAATGCATTGTATGACTACTGTGTAACAAAACCAAGCTGAGAAGTAGAGAGCCCTTCCCTTAATGGCTTCAGCTAAAGAAAATACCACAGAAAAGGTACCATGAGTACGTGACAAGGTTTTTTGCTTGGGTGTTTTGTGGGGATTTTTTGTTTGTTATCTATTGTGTTGAATGTTTGGGTATTCTTGCCAACAGTCAATCACCAGTAGGGTTAAACTGATGGTATTAATTCTCTTCCAAAAACCATCTACAAAATAAGTTCCAACTATAAGGGACAGGTGGCACAGTGTAAATGCTCTCAGGAATCCCTTTGATTTGAGTACCCTGAGACATTTGAATCCCACCTACTAGCAGTGCTGAGCTTGCATTACCAATGCTCCAATATCTCCCTTGTTTTGTGTTTAGTCTTGCTGAAAGACCTCCATTGCGTCATATGCGGCTTCAGTGTACTTTTCTGTCAAGTGCTCTTCAAAGGTCTCTTCACTGCCTTCTGTCTCTAGTACAATGTCCTGAACGCCATAGAATAGTGTTACCGCCCCTTTCCAGCACACTGTTCAATGATTAATTAATTACTAATGTTGACTCTTAAGGTATCAGCCCTGAGCCTTTCAGAAAACAATTCACTGAAGTGCACAGGGCAGTTCAGACCTCCTTAAGCTATTGTTTTAGCTCAGTAAACTTCAGAGGTTGCCTTTGCATCAGTTATATTGTACTGATGCTCAGAAGATGTGGGCTCCTGCCCGAACTGTGACAGTAACTTCCACCATTACTTTAAAGAAGTCACATCAGTTTTTGCCTTTAGTTTCCCCTTGGAGGTTGGAGGTTTAGGGGGTTTTTGTAAAGAATATCGGAAGAGTTCAGAAGTTTAATGAAAATATTAAACTAGAGTCTCAACTAGGTAAACTCTGAGATTCAGCAGTTTACACCATCTGGGCTCTGACCCAGGTAGTCTACCTAAACTGAATTATCCCAAACACAGAGAACACGTTTTCAGTCTCTTCTCTGTCCTTGGCTACAGAAGCAGGTTTTGCTGTCTTCTTACTCTGTAGAGAGGGCTACCTGCCTGTTAGCATGGGAACCACCTTCTGTAAAACGAGAACACAAGGTGAAAGGGAAGAGAAAATCACTTGCATCCTTATTTGCATGCTTACACTCTGCTTGTGCTAGTCCTTAGGACATCACCAGTCTTGTTTTGTATATGCCACTGCTTTCCTGAAGCTGTCAAACCTTGCCCTAAGTTTCAGTGGGTACTTACAGCCCTTAAAAAAATGGTCAGCTAGTCCAAGGACCACAACAGCAAGGACCTTAGTGGAGGAAAGGGTAAGAAAAGAAGATAAATGCAGGCAGAGTCATACGATCTGTGCAGCCTTTAGCTGACGCTCTCCATAGCAGAGGTCTTGGCATCCTTCTGAGGCAGTTTATTACCAGTCGTCTCTCACATGCATTGAGGGGCAGTCACAGAGCAGGCTGAATTCATTTTCTGTGTTTTGGGAAGTACATGTTTAAGGCAGTTTTTCCTTGTTGTTTGCAAACATGATTTTGCTATTATGGCAGATGTGAGGTGAGAAATGTAAAAAGGCTTCTGGGGGCTGTTTGTGTTGATGGTTTTCTTCTGTGCTCCTTCCTTGATGGGCCTTCCACACAGGAAGAAAACATTAATTTGACAGAGGAGAGAAACACATGTCACGCCACAAAATAGCTACTGAATTTCAAAATTACATGATAGCAAAGAGAACTGTCCCTTCTGTTATGACAGTAACTGGGAATTTGGCCTCTTTTTTTTTTTTCTTTTTTTTTTTCTTTTTTTCTGATAGTGGTCTGGAATGCATCTGTGCTGCTGTGGGCAGAAGCAGGAAACCTCAATTCAACAGATTCTCCTCCTATTGAAATTAATTGGCAAAACTCCCATTGACTGCACTGGGGTCAGAAAAAAGCTGTGAATGGGCAGGGAGAAGTAATTTGATGTTTCTGACTGCTCAGATTTTACCCTCCCTCTGTTTCCTTCTATTTCAGTTCTATTTGGTGCTGCCATCTGCAGTGTCAGTATGACCACATTAATGTCAGCAGAGTCCTTAAGAGTAACAGAGCCCATTGCTTGGCCTGAGATCTGATAACAAAGGCATTCTGTGTTTCAAGACAGCTCATTCTTCTAGTTAACTCATATCCAATGTAGTACTGTAAATTCAAGAGCTGATTTGCAAGTAGCTTCCCTTACAAAAATTTAGGACTAATGGCTATAGATAATCAAGTTTTCATGTAACACAGCAGAAAAAAAAAAAAAAAAAAAAAAAAAGATTGTACATTAAATAATGAAAGGTATGGGAAGGGGGTTGACTGTACATGCAGATTTATGCCTCAGTTAAGGTGGGAATAGAAAGTGTCCATTTGAAGACAAAAAGTACAGAAATACAGGCAGGTTCTAAAATATGTTAAAAACTAAGCTGTTTAAAAAGAAGTAGTCTTGAATCTTCACTTTCAGAGCAGTTATAGTAGAGCCTTGTAGTGACCTTTGGAAATGTTTGTAACATCTGAGTTTTCTGCCTCTAAGGAATCAACTTCAACCTAACTTTTTGGTGGACCACAGATTTTGTCTCCTACAACCGGTTACTTGTGAACAGCACCAGTCATAACTAGGCAGTAGAGTGCATTTAATCACAGGCTTACAAGAGTCTTCCCTAGGTGAAAATAATTTTGAGACAGGGAAGAAGTTTTCAGCTGCAAAAATACATTTTTTAGAAGAAATTGGGACCATTGGAACCTTTGGAAAACCTGTCTTTCATGGAAACACTTTGTGCTTGTGAACATCAGGCCAGAAATAAGAACAGGAGAGATGGTAGTTCAAACAGGAGAACAGAAGAATTCAAGAATTCTAGAAACAGAAGCCTCAGTAATTTCAAGCCAGAAAGGGTTTTAGTCCCAAGAGCTCCAATAGTAGTTTGACTTTATTACATAACAGGGATAAAAGCATGACCACCTTCCTCTAAAAGTTCAAGGTTTTTATGATTCATCTATCCAATTCCTATTGGTTCAACTTTCTTTTGCAAAGCCAACTTACATGCCACAAGGAGACTCCATTGATTTCGGTGAGTCTATGTACCAAATATTTTCTGTTGACTTTAATGAAAGCTGTCACTAAATCCTGTGCAATCCTTTGAGTAAGTTGGTGGTTTGAAGCTGTTGGCTAGAGAGAGTTTTGTATACACATCTAATCAGGATACCAGGACAAAAGAATACGAACTTGTTAAATTTTTACATTTAGTAATTTCATATGTCAACTTGCTCTGTGACCTCCAAATCATGTGCTTAGTGTACTGACAAGGAAGGAGCTTATAACTTTCAACCTGAAAAAATAACATTGTGCCGTGGGATAACGTCTAAAGTAGAAAGTACGTGACAGGATTTTCAAAGACTTGGTTACAGGCTAAAATTTCTGGGTGGCCTTAAAAAATTCTTTGTCCATTTTCTATGATGAAATTTAATGGGGAAGTGCACAGCTAGGGAATTAACATGGCAGATGCAGAGGGCAAAATGAGAAAGGGTATTTTTACAAGATTTGTATTTTAAATTCAGTCTTCACCATCACTGCCTTAAAACTCATGTCTTCTTACTTTATGAGCAAAAAGATGGCGTACTGAGTTAATTTTTGTCTCCTGTTTAACATAACACACTTGAAACACACCAGAACTTGTCTGTTGACAGCAAGTCAGTTCACCCTGATTTATTCTAGTTTCATCTGCAGAATTTTTCCCGATGTGTTTCACATACATATAGAAGGACATGGGCAACTACGCCTTGACAGGCATGTACGGCTTGATGCTTGTTGTCAAAAAGTGATTAAAAAACACCACAGGATGTTCGCATGGGATCTGAGATCATTTAAGCAAAAGCTGTAAGAGGCACAGACTGGAAAATGAAACCTTTATGAGTTTAGTTCCTCCAATACCAGTTGGCAATTTGAGAATGTTATCATACAACCTGGTTGCATTTTGCTTTCCATGTGTAAATACAAGGAAACAAAAGCAGTGTTGTAAAATGATTTATTATCTGTCAAAACCTCATCTAAAGAGGAAGAAAGCACAATGCCATCTACTTTTATCATTGTCCACTGATGTGGAAAATAATAATCTAATAACTAAGAAAAGATTAGCTGCAGTGCCAACAATGGTAGGCATTTCACAAGGGCACCTGATAGGTGTTTCACAAGGAGTTTAGTAGCTGTGGTAGATTTATTTTCTTTCACCTGGAGACAGAGGGACAAAAGAAGTGCTTTCTGGTGTTCACTGCACCACCAGTTTCTTCTAGGGGAAAAAAAATTCTGTATGCTCAGCTAGAGAGGTTCCAAAACATGGTTTGCTTGGACAGGAGTGACAATAACTCCCAGCTGTGTGCTGTGCCCAATGCTTTGTAGAAAGTCCTAGTGGCATTTTTCTACCTTGCCATCTTTTGAAGTAGCTCATATACTGCTCTTAATATAAATACTACAGTTTGAGGACACTTACTAAAAGGCATTTGTAAATGATAGGTCAGCTTTATTTTTGTTGCGTCATTATTCTCTTCACAGAGAAGCTCAGGTTGCACAAGGCTGCATGGGTTTCTGCTACAGATGTCAAGCTTGTGTCTATAATTAGCATGGTGCCTAGAAGAAGCTTCTGGGACATTAGTTCTCACATTGGGCTGAATCACTCCTGCAGTCCTTAGGCAGAAATCCTACTGAAGTTGCTGGGGATTTTGTCTGGGTAAGGAATTGGGCCCCAGTCTGTTTCATCTGAGGTCAATGGCAAAACATGCAAGTGTCAGCAATTGAAAATGTTGCCCAGTGTGAGGTCTTGAGGCCAGAGGCTTCTCTGTGCTTGCACATGACTTCAGTATTGTGTAACTGTCACCCACCAAAGGGAAAGCGAGATATTCAGGATCTGAAATCACTTACAGGACTGAACGGTCCAGATAGTACTGTTTGCCCAGTTGGCTAAAACGCAGTTGTATCTGGCATGATTGTGACCTGCAGTCATTACAAGCATTTTGCTTCCATAACAGTACTTTAAGGAAATGTGGGATTGTACCCAAATGAACTTTTATATCCTAAAAAGAAAAACAGCATGTATCAGAGAAGAATGAGAAAGTATTTGTGAGGTTTCATAGTGACCCTGTGAGGTAGCTGTGGTAGCAGGATACCTAGGGCAGTGATACCTAGCCCTGTAGGTGAGACAAAGTAAAACTGCCATTTCAGTGTCATTTTCATTGTGTGACTTTCTGTGCAGTTGAAGTAACAAAAGAAAGATTGTTCAGAGTGATTTTGCTTCCACTTTTGTCCCATGTTCCATCAATGTCAACAGAACTCTGATGCCAACATTTGACTTTTTCCTATTGGAATAAAACCAAAACTGAGAGTAGACCTCCCTCATGATTCTCTTCACATGTTGCTTTCTTTTTTTATTGTGAGTGAAAAAACAAGGAAGCAGTAGGGTTTTATCCTTGATTGTTTCATCTTTCTTCCCATTTCCAAGAAGAGAAAAGAGGAAATACTTAGGAAAAAATGAGCTTTCTCACCAAAGTGAAGTAAAAAACTTCGGGGTTTAAGTTATGCTTAGAAATGCTTCATATACAACATTGATTCTTTAAGATACAAATGCAGGTTAGTATTTGGAGAGATGAGAAATGTTTTTCAGGGCTCTTTTGTTTAATTTAAAAAAAAAAAAAAAACACAGGAAGGCTAAACGATGTTCTCAAGGTCACCTCCCTCTCAGTGCCAGAGTCTCTCACACCATTCTCTGCCCTCTAAACCAGAATTTTGACCTTGGATTGTATCATATTAAGGCATTTACAGGTGTGATCTGGGTGATTCTGAACTGTTTTCCTTCTCTGGGAATTCACCATAATCACTTTAATAGAAACAATTTTCTTGTTTGCCTGAATGTATGGACGGTTCACTCTTTATTGACAGGTTTAGTTTTTATTAGTAATATAATTTAACAACGCAGCTTTTATCAAAAAGCAGCATTTTAGGTTCATTGTTCTGTGGATCTCACAACTTCCCAGTTTATTTCTGGCTGAAAGGAAACTTTGAGCATAAAACAAAAAGCAAGCATCCATTTGAAAACATTCTGTCCCTTCCTTCTCTGCTGATATTTACTGGGTAGGTAAATCCCATATAACCAAATGAAATGTAGCAGTTTAGCTCAAGCCTGCATTTTATGTCAAAGTACAGTATGGAGAAAACAGTTTGTTTCCTTTGTTTGAATGGAGACCAAAAGAAGCAGCTGCTGGTATTCGGGAAGCCTCAAGACAAAGCTGTGGCCAATGTTACAGTCTATAATTCTGCAGTAGTTTGTTCCAACATAGCCTGAAGGCCTTGATTTTGTTTGGTGAAGTGGGAAAAGCATTTCTGGAAAGTAGAGCAGAGTAACTCTTCAGTTTGGGGAGGGTGAGCCAAATTCAGGCGTGTGTCTGACTCCAGCAGCCAGCTTCTTGAGTGAGTGCTGGTGAAAAGTGACAGCTCCGAGATAATTAACTGACCCTGAAAGGGTCACTGCAGTGAGCACCTACCAAATCTCTGTGCCACTGCTGCAACTTTTGTGTGGAAGAAGGGAGGGCAGTGTGGTGAGCGAACTCCAAAACGGTGCTAATTTCTGCCCGCAGGCTCATTTTCTTCTTACTCCCTTGCAGGCATCAAAAGCTACATAAATTAGATAAGCTCTCAGGCTGCTGTAGTTCATTTCTATGAAAAACTCTCCTATATGATCTTTTGTGACTGAGAAAGTTTTGTGGTGATCTATACATGCTCTTGCTCTCTTCCATCTGAGGATCTGCCTCGTGTTGTTCACCTTATGTTTTTTTCCAGCTTCTCCCTTCCCTGACTCTTGTAACTTGGAGCGCAAACAACAATACACTGAGAACTACTAGAGCAGTGATGCGTGACCAGCTACAGCTTATAGAAGCTGACATTAATGTTGATGGGGCATTAAGTTTATCTACTATAAAAGCTATTTTCCTAGCAAAGGCTGTCTGGTGAGATAACACCTCTGTTTTGCCTTCTGGAAGAGAGACATGTTGATATAGGAATCCTCTTACAGTGCTAATATGTTACAGAGAAATATCTTGAAGGTAAAGCTTTAGAGGGAATCCATTGTTTATATATCTGGGGAAGACACCTTTGTGCAAACAAATTAATCTCCATCCGCCCTGTTAGGAAGTACTTCTTGAAGCTGTCAAGTTTTATCCACTGACACTGGGATTCCACTTCTCAAGACAGGGCATTAGAGGAAACAGTCTGTGAGAAAACTGCTGTTGCCATACCTTCTGATGGATTGAGTATGCTTTATATCCCATGGTTAGGGAGGCATAGCAGGATTCACTCCCAGGGTCTCTACAGAAAATTTTAGGAAGAAATGCCACAACCCCCCAAGCTGAGTATTTATACAGCAAGGCCATACCTTTTTTTTAAGTAGCTGCCTGAAGAGTGCTCTTAAATCTTTATGAGGGTACTTACAAAGTGTTTTTTAAAACTGTATTCAGCAGTTCCTGCTGAAGGCAGTGAGAATGACCCATGATCAGTGTCTGAAAATGGGTTATCATTACAGATGTAGCCTTAAGAGTCTCTTCATTGAGAAGAAAGCATTGGTGAGCAAGACTGATAGCAGCTGAAACCCCGAGGATTTTTTAATGTGATGTAAAGAACTGTCAGGAGAGAGGCTGTAGTGTTCAGTAATGGTAGCTGAGGGACATGGAGCACATGTATGGACTCAGAAACAACTGTTGGGGGTGAGAATTAATTGTATTACAGTAATGACAGCCAAGATCAAAGCCACAGTGTGTCTGGCACTTTATATACAAAAAATAAAATTTTACGTATGTACTTCCTTTCTGTAGGAAACGAAAGCTAGTATAGATGGGCTCAGCTGTGTAAATATATTCTTCTAATGCCAATTTAGACACTTCATGGTACCCAGGACCTTCACTGTGCACTGACAGATCAAGTATAGCAGCTAAGGGCTTTTACTTCTGTGGTGTGATAGTGGGAAGGGTATTATCCCAGGTGGGATGTCAAAAAATGCCATCCAGTGCCTCAGAAGAGGCAACTGAGTGTGGTTAGTCCAAAGACATGTAGGAAAAGTTTAGTACTGCTATCTTCAATACGTTTCTTGTAAGCTGAATATCCTAAAAGTGTTCTTGGTAGATAGAAGAATGTGATAGGATCAACTGTAACTGCAGTTACTCTGATATGAGCATTTTTCCCCCTAGGTCTAAGTGTGTATTCATCATGATCTATCTACCTATACCTTTTTCCTCCCTATGTATTTTTTATTATAGCTTGAAGATTCATGTACAGGAAAGTAAATAATGAGGCCCAGATATTGTATTCCTTGACCCAGACCAAGAGCTCTGTGTGGGAAGGGCTCAAACTGGAAAGCCTCTAAGAGACTAGGGCAAACTGAGGGAGGCAAAAGGTGCATTATCAGAGCTCTCCTGGGGAAACTGTCATATCCTCCACATTCCCTGCCCCTGACTGCAAGGTAGCTTAAGTAGTCCTTTACTTTCTTAAATCAATTCACAGCAAACACACAAGAAGACAAAGATAATATTATTTTGTTTTAAATGCACATGAGGTTAGAAAGCTGACCCTGCTGTTGTGAAGGCAGTGCAGTGGAGCAGCACAGTTTGCTGTAGCTGACAGGAGGTCTGCAGCGCTGTGATGTTCCCGTGGCAGAGCTCAGAGACAAGGAGTCTGGGCGACATTAGTCAGCTGAACTGGTTATATGCATTATCAAATTGATAGCCGGTGATGGCATGGCTGAGAAGAACTGACAGTTGTGAATGGCACCCAGCCCTTTTCAGCGCTTTGGTGGGAAGCCTGGGAAGCTTGCAGCAGGGCCCCACTACAGGCATGGCTCTGAGGGAGCAGCAGTCACACTCTCGCACTATGCCTACTCACTTCTACTTACTGGGTGAGAAACTTCCCATCCACTCCAGTACAGTCTGCTGGTAGGAGAAAAATCTTCACTTGTATTTGCTCCTGGGAAGAAAATCAGGTCTCCCCATCTGTTATCTCATAAACAACATCAAGCCTAGAGAGGTGACAAGGGAAAGAAAATGTTTCCAACTGGGGATCTGAACAGAAAATTGCTGTGGCACTGAGTCTGTCAGCTGATTACAGCAGCTCTCCGGCTAGCAGGATTGTAGAGAAAAGTCAACAGATTTGGCCTTTCAGATCTTGAAGCCTAAATTCAAATTCATCTTTAAGGCCCATGGGTGTTTGTAGTACAGCTCACATCCTCATTTCCATTTACAAAGTTCACAAACCACGGTGTCATGCATCTCACTTCTTGTCCATTTGAGGAAGGACTGCAGTCAGACATGTCCCTCTAAGTGCAAACTACAGAGGTCTTGTAGTGGACCCAAGGACAGATGACACAGGGGTCACTGGAGATCAAGAAGAGGATGTTGCCAACTATATTAAAATCCATCGGCTGAAGTAGCAGAAGGGTTAAGCATCACAACAAGGATGCAGTGGCAGAGCTGCATGGATCCTCACAGATGTTCAGATCAAAATGTAAGTGTATTATCTAGCTGTTTGAAGAACATGAGCA
The DNA here is from genome assembly GCF_003259725.1 of Athene cunicularia. Classification (NCBI taxonomy): domain Eukaryota; kingdom Metazoa; phylum Chordata; class Aves; order Strigiformes; family Strigidae; genus Athene; species Athene cunicularia. The sequence continues at coordinate 11,894,271 of NW_020799092.1, read as the reverse complement.
GAATAACAGGGCTATGCCAGGTCACGAATGACTTGCTTTAACACAGCTGTGTGAGGGAAGCTTGCATAACACCTGCCCACACTAAGCTTAGCTCAAGCTGTTGTTATCAGTCCCTCACTCTCCTGCATGCTAGAAGTATTTGCAAACGAGGAATCTATTATTTCAAGGCCACTATAAAATGCCAGTTTCTTTGAATTGACCTGTTCTCAGTGCCCTACTCAAGAGATGTAAATGCTTTAATTACAGGTTTGACAAGCTGACTTTTAAGGGCAAAACTATTTAACTTCAATTCTTTGCTTTTCTCCTGGCTGCACAGTAACACACAGCCTGCCCAGCTAGCATGTCTCATGCTTCTGACTCATATGATATTGTGATAATAGTGTCTAGTATCAGACTAGTCATTATGTTAGCAAAAGTGTCTGAAAGAACACCACATGCGGGAGCAGCACACAAAATCACAAGCATTTTGTTTACTAGGCACAGAAGAAAGGTAGCAGACAGGGTTTCAAAACAGCATTTTATGCATATTTCAGAATAGAAGAGGTGAGTTCCATTTCAGATCATGAAGCTGAATAGAATCTGTTCAGTGTGATCCATTAATGCAACCACAGGGGTCCGGTGCTTTCACACAGCCCTGGCTCCAAAGTGACCTAGATCTGATGTATGTGTTGCTGTACCTGTCGATCAGTGAACTGAATTGTTTGTTTACCATCAAGGAAGGCATCACCCAGAAGCCCTCTCACATATCCCCCATGAACACTGCTATTAGAAAATGTCTGCACTTGCTGAGAATTAATCTCTGTCAGGTACTGCCAGTGCAATGGGGCTGCTCAGATGGACAGGGCCTTGCTGCTCTCTTTTCTTTATAATATTAATACTTACATATTTTAAGCAAGTCACTCCTACATTAAGCCTTCCCAGATTCAGGAAGCATGCATGACTCTTAAAGCTTGCAGAGTAGTATTTCAGATGAAAATATTCAGTGACTTGTTTTTTCTCATAGTCCCTTCACCTGTGGCCCAGCCTCTGCCCAGTTGCCTTGCCCGTCCCTTGAAATAATACAGCCTAATTTTTCCTTCACATTCACTTTTTCTTTTTTTGGGGTGTTCTACCAAGAAGGGCCAGCCTCCAGGAGAATAGTTTCCTCCTTCTATACCAGATACAGTCATCAGAGAGACCTATCTTCTTACTGGCACAGTTCCTATCTAAGTTCCCTGGCTGTGGAGCTGTGCAAGCTCCCTCTGGGAAAGATGTCCATTGCGAGCTACCAAGGCACAATTCTGCACCCACTGCACTATCCAAACAGTCCCTGCTGTCCTGACATATCCTCTTATGTGCTCTAGCTCACAAACTCTAGGCCACTCTCCGAGTTTTCCAATATCACCCACCTTGAAATGGCTTGTGACATGCAGAAATGTCATAAAACAGCCGGATCTGCATCTCAGTCACTTTGAAGTTTAGCAATCGAGGTGGGAAAGCAACAGTCCCCAGAGAATTTCTGATGACCTAAGCAGATCAAGTTGGAACTAGCTTCTGCAATTTTTTTGCTTCTCCTGGACTCTGCAGGGAAAATGGATTCACAGGATTGTGAACTGAAAGAACAAAGATGCTTTTGCTGAAATAGAGATCTTCATCAAAGTTACTGGTTCACAACCCATGTGTGTATTTGTACATGTGGGCAGATGCAGAAGTTCCCCCATGCACAGGAATTTCAGGAAACACGTGACCTGCTTTAAAACCACATTTGTGCTTGAAACTTATGTAATTTTCATTAATAACAACATTAGGGAGCGAAGTATGAGTAGCATCATGATTATTAGAGGGACAAAAATGATCAAAGCACAAAAATGATCAAAGCAGGAGGGATTTTTTTCTTTTAGCTGTTGATTTTACTGTCTTGATGGGACTTTGTTTGTGGTTAGTTATTTTGTTCATGATCAATGTTTGTATCACTTCCCAATGCATTATCTACAGTGTTTGCAGCTCTCATGTCTTCATTTCTAAGACACCTGCCAGACCAGCCTACAATAATATAAGTCTTCTGGTTTTCAAGTGAGATGCTCCTATTTGTTGTACCCATGTATTTTGGGGGGTAGATTCAGATTTGATGGCACTGCTGCTTTGTTCTACCTTCCTCTGCTAAAAATCATAAAGAATGACAGAGATATCTTGCAGAACCATTCAGAATCTGCTGTTGTGATTTGTTCACCACTACAAAGTAGTGTTGAAAGTCATAGATCTTCAATTGTTTTGCCCTTCCTTCCTACCTTCCTGCCTTCCTCCCTCCCTCCGTCTTCTGTGGGGAATCACAGGGATTGCTAAAAAGTATTATACAGACACCAGAAACTTATCCTATAAACCATGTCCTGGCAAGTAAATGCCTTGCACTTGGGCATGTTAGTTGTTGCTCCTAGCAAGACAAATAATACAAGTCATTTATCAGACAAGAAAACCAGTTAAGGGTTTCATAGGAGGATCCAGATTCACGAGAGAGACATCTTTCAAGATCTGTTCCGGTAGCAGCTCTGTCACCCTGTGACCCAGCCCATCTGTCCTTCTTCAGCCACAGGGATTAATAGAGTTACTTCCATTGCACTTGCAGGCAGATACCCTGCAGTGAATGGACTCCTACTGCAGACTTGAATGTTTGCTCAGCAGTACAGCTAGTTACCTAGGGAGACTGCTCCTCTTGCCCTTTTTGGCAGAGAGTTAGACTCCTTTCTGTAAAGTTTGCATTTGGGTGGGTCCTACATCCTGTGCTTATGAAATACTTGAGATACCACAGGTTATGCAAAGAATACCTTTGCCCTTCAGGTAGGGAAAGACAGGATTTTAAGTTCTTCCTTTCAAACACAGAACAGAACATGTGTGAGGCTTGCAAAGGCTGTCTCTTGGCAGGGTCAGGAGTTTGACTGTATCCATTATGTGGTCCTCTGTGCAATGTGTATTCCGCTCACTGGCTGAAATGAACTAATGAACAAATATTTGTGGAACTCAGCATATTACTGTCAATAGCACTATAAAAAGAAGAAAAATGGCAGCTGCTTAAAGTGGGAGGAGTTTGTTATACTAAAATAAGGCCCAGGAAGATTAATTAGTAGCAAGGTAGTGCATTCATAGGTGTGCAGTGATCTGCATGTGGTAATGACAGATCTCTTAATCACATGCCTGCACAATTGATATGTATCGCTATCTCTCCTATCCCTCTTTGTGCCTGGTATAAATTTACTTAGCCCATGGCTATATGCCCTCAACATTGTAGGAGATATATGTGCATACAGTGACACTCTAGAAGGGTAGAAGGACATGTAAAAGCACGTGGTTTTGTATACAAGATATACGTTGCAAATTATGTTGTAAAATATATAATTTACCTATGAATAAAATGTTTGACAATACAATACTCCATCTCAGTACTGACAATGTTCCTACTTTCTACTGCTCCATTTAGTAGAACAGTGGTACACTGCATCAGTCTTCTCTGATGCTGTACAATGCCCAGCCCGGTTTTACTGTAATGACAGGCTTGTTACTACCTACTAGCTGCAGCACCTTTGCTGCTGGTTCACTAGTGTAAAGGTCTTTTTATTGAAAGCCTTTTTCTGTTTGACTGAAATGAATAGAAATTACGATCACTTTATGGGTCTTTATTACTGTCTTAGCTTCTGTGGCTGACCTTGAGTGAAAGTGTAAATCAAAATCTCTGCCCTTGCAATTGCAGTCATTTGCATGTAACCCAAAATTAGGTTATGCAAAGTGTATACATTACATGTATTTCATGTAATACGTGTATAATATTGTCTGTATGAGCATTGGCCTCTGAACCCTTGGTAAGCATTTTCCAAGTATTTTCGCTCTTTTTCTGGAGATTTTTTACTGTGCTAGATTCACTGATGCATTCTGTCTAACTTTGGGAGTTATGTAACTGCCAAGATCCTACTTATAGTTCAAGTTCCCTTTCCTCTTCTCCTGTAGAAGCTTTCCTGTTGCAGAAGTCTTTTTCAAAACAGAAAACACAAGAGTTCTTCAGTCATATCTTGTGTATTTTCCTAACAAAATCAGATCTAGAGAAAACTAATCATTTACCTCTGCACATTTACCTTCCTTATGCTGCTTGCATTTAAGAACATACTCACTGATTTTTCCCAAGCTATTGTATGCATGTAGAAGAATGAAAGCTGTATCTTATTTAAATTAATGAATAAAATGAATGAGTGCAGTATTTCCAAAACAGTCAATGAGAAGAGGGAAGCCAGGTAATATTCCTGTATTAATTAAAATGAGACCTCTCCACTGAAAAAAATGTATAGAGTCAACTGATATTCTGACAGCTGCCCATAGACTCATTCATGAAATGATGGACATGAGAGGCACCATGGGAAGCAGGGTTTTTACTGGAGACAGTCATTCACTTGATGCAGATTCTGGTACAGGAAGCAGCCTGGATATTGCAATTTATTCTTGTTGTGCTTGATGGAAAAAGAAATCTTAAATCCCAGCTGGAGTATTCACAGGACTTCTTCGCTCTTTAGATTTACTTTATAGTTCTGCAGAGTCCCGCTTGGGAGACGTTAGCATCAGTAATAACTATAGTACTTAGCACTTACTGTAATGTGTTTCATTTGCAGATCTCAGAGAGGTTTGCAAGGTGAGTGCAGGATTATAATCCCCCTTTTAGAGAAACTGAACAGATACGTTGAAAGATTTGGTCATACGGCTAAGGTGACACAGTAAGGTGAAATGGTGGTGGTGACATCAGGTCCTCTTGACCTCAACTACTAACATGGGCCAAAGGGTTGATTTAGACACATATTTTGCAAAGTGATTCAATACCAGTAGAAACTGGAGTGTTGGAGAAATTGAAGTCTAAGTGAGCATATTAAAAACACAATCAATGTTGCTTTTCTTAATCTGAAAATTCACTATGGGTTTTTTTCAATATGTGTGAATGTACTGTTAGGTAGTCACACTTTTTCAAGCCAAGGGCATAAGGTAAATACTCAGCCTGTCCATACAGTTGAGGCAGGTATCAGTATGGCATTCAGAAAACCTGTGATAGGTGTCTATCTGCCTCTGTAGACTAACTGAAACAGCTAAATCAGAGACATGGTCTGGCAATGTGAATAGCCTCTGACATATCCAGTTCTAAAACTAATGCCTGGATCTGAAAGTCATGTAGTAACATGTCCCATTAAAATCTGTGAAAAGTTTATGCTTTGTCTATGTGGAACTGGGTACCCTTTGCCGAGGCATGATCTTCTCCGGATCTTAAACTGTCACAGCATTAACGTGAGATTCAACAACAAGTGTGGCAACATTATATAATCCACGGGGATAAATCTGAATATTACAATTACTTCCACTGACAAGATGACAAACATGTCACAAATGCAAGATGTAATAGTGGTAATGATATTCCTGAACTGGGAGCAAATATTCTCCAAGCGTGTAAAGGAAAAATTATGTCAGGGCTACACAGAAGGGTATTTGCTTGTGCCAGCTTTCTGTTTCAGTGGTTGGCTGTCTTTTGGCAACCTGACATCTAATAATTCATGGCATGTCCATGGGGCATTTCGTTGGAGGAGGGACATATGTTAGTGCAAGAGTAGAGCTGGTATCAATGCTTGATGCCAGTGACACGGAACAGAGGGTCTCAAAGGATCTTGCACATCTGTCGGTCCAACTAGTCACAGACTGCAGACTTTTTGTCCTTATTTCTCTCTGTTGGGTCTCAGAGCTAGAATTAACAAAACATGAAGCATTTTTCAGATTTATTTTTAAGCAAGCTGCTACACTGCTTTTGTCATTGATTTAGCTGCTGCAGAAATTCTATGTATGTAATGTGAAATTGGAGTTTAGGTAGTCCAGGAAGAAAGTCTACATTCAGAGATAAGCCACACTGTGGAAAGATGTAAGAAGTGCAAAGACTTCAGAAGCAACTGTAAGGAGAGTATAAAACCTGCTGTTCCTTGTGGTTTGCACTGTGTTGAAATCATGAGATACTTTGCATGTCTTTAAAAAGTTGTTTCACTTCCCTTTAAAAAAATTGCTATGCTATTGCTATCTAGAGAATATGTAACTAATGGGAGATTTCATCAACCAGAGTGAATTATGGATGTGATGATAAATCCAAAAAAAGAGATTCCCATATAAGCAAAGCCACCATGATTTGCACCAGGAACAGGTACACTAGAACAGGTTGCCTAGAGAAGTTATGGATTCACCATCATTGGAAGTGTTCAAGGTCAGGTTGGACGAGGCTTTGAACAACCTGATCTAGTAACAGATGTCCCTGCCCATGGCAGTGTGGGGTAGACTAGATAACCTTTAAAGCCCAAACCATTCTATGATTCTGTGAAATATGTAATATCTTCTATGGGACCAGTCCCTGTATTGTTGTTAGTGGTTCACTGTGCTGGTTTGATTGGAGCTGCCCACTCTGTGTACTCAACTGCCCTGTTAGCTAGACTGCTGCTCCTGGTGTAGTTGGGCAAAGGCAAACTGCCTGATGGAAATGCCTTCTCATCCATTTAACAACCCACTGTCACTCAGGATGGACAGGGGTGGGGACAGAGTTGTTTTCTACTGTCAAGAAGTCACCCATATGGTGTTTAGTCACTTGGCCTAATGCCTTAAGCTATTAGGTGGGCAGTTGAATAGTACACACAGTGATCAATAACTGCATTGCCCATGCTGCAGTTTGGACACTGAAGTGCCTTCAATACAAAGTATGTGGTAGATGGAAGATTTAATGGTCTACCTGAAGGCCAGGAAGAGGGGAGGTGGGCTGCCTCTACCTCTGGCAGAAAAAACAAGCCCCTTGGGGATCTCTGATTTGGTTACAAGCAGTGGATTTTTTTGAAGCTGACAGGGAACCACTCCTGTAAGAGTGTGTAAGTCACTGAACACACATGGCACAGAACGTGAGGCACCAGGATTTCCACTACTAAGTCACTTTGGGCCCAGGTGGGAGGAAGTCTACATTTTGCCTCTTTCTTGCCTTTGTCTCAGCTCCCAAGATTACAGGGAGGAAGTGGCCATTGAGATGGCATAGTCTGTATACGATGGTCCTAAACGTAACACTGGTCTGGACTAGAGCACACCATTTAGAAAAAACATCTCTTCCTGATTAAAACATTCCTGTGGTGGATTTACCACCAGCACTCTTGTTACATGGTTCCAGTAATTAATAACCCGGACTGAAAAAAACGCCTGCCTTGCTTTCAGACTGGAGCCGGGGTGTGGGCACAAGGTGTGTGTCTCTGAGAACTGAGCCAGATAAGAAAGCCATCTGGGCATTATTTGGTCTACTTCCTCTCATACTCAGCCCCAGTTTATACACAGATCTTCTGCAGCATCTTCTGCTTTCAGGATTTTTTAACTTGCCCAAATGAACCTCAAAGCATCTGCACACATGATTATCCCAATATTGAAGGTGATGTGAGGTGCCAGGTGAAGTAAGTATTGCTTTGCTGAGAGCATACCACACTGAGGAGTGCAGTCATAATCGTCTGTCTGTCCTGACCTTTGACTTCTAGGCCATCATTTCTCTAATACTTGATACCATTAAGACTTTTTATTATCCTTAACATTTTCTATCAGCGCAGTGTAATAAATGCCTGTGAACTAGTGCCAGCCAGCTAGCCTGGACCACAGGAGTCTCTTCAGCCTGTGTGCCACTGCAGCTGCATCCCTCACTTTGATTATATTTGGCTTTCTGCAACAGTAAGATTAGGGAAGTGTGGCATACACTCTAAGACATGTCTGTATGTGCACCTCTGATCTGTGTGGGCTGAGGACCTCTGTGCTTAATAGGCAGAGGATCAACGTTAAGTAATGCCATGAAAAGCCAGTGCTTTTGGTGAATGCCAAATTCAAACTCAATGGGAAATCATGAGACATAGTCTAGGGATATCCTAGTTTGGGTAAGACAATGTATATTCGAGTGCTTGATGAAGGCTGTTAATCTCTAGAGATGGGGAAAGACAGAGAAATGTGATTAGCCCAACTTTCCTTTAGTAGCTCTGACAGTTTTGGAAGAGTTTCTAGATATTGGAGCAGTTTAGGAAGAAAGCCAAGGAACTTCATTCGAAGATATGCTAATTCAGATTCTGCCCCTAAGGCTCAGGGGATAACCTGGGGACACGTGATTGTCTTAGTCTCATCAATTTCGATAGGTCAGTCAAACAAGAAAAGTTTTGCTATTGACATCACTGGAAAAAGGATTTGATTCATAAACTTAAATCCAGCAATTTCATGTTCTCAGAAGCCAGATACAAAAAAGAGCAGGAAGCAAGAAAGAGTTATTCTCTGATGATATGATATTTCATACTTCCATATATCTTTGTTTTTCATTTTGTACTTTTAATTCACATAATGAAGTTTTCAGACAGAAGTGGATGTCATGTGTAAGCTGAGTTCCTTGTTTTTTTTCTTTTGCCTGTCACTGGCTGCATGTTCTCTATTGATGTCTTGTTCCTGGTACTTGACACTGACCATCTTGTCTGTGAAAGGAAGCACTCCAGATGGCTTGCCTGATAAGAAGAAGGGAAAGTTTGCTTGGTTTAGTCACTCCACAGAAACCCATGGTAATGTTCCACTGCACTCTGTGTCCACACTGCGTATATCTCCGTGTGTGTGTCCATATAATATCTATATACAGAGTGTCATATAATATAAATTTGTATATCTCTGCTTGTGCGTGCCTTCTCTTTTCTATCGCTTGTGCAGTGTGTGCAGTGTCCTCTCCATGCGCTCAGGATACTAAGCTGCTCTGCAAATCAATCACTTGCTAATGTCTTCAAAATAGCTTTCCATTTGCAAATAAGCTCAAATGTGTCTTGAAAGTGCTTTACCTCATCTTCAAAGATGACTTATCAATGTTTTGGTTTTTTTCCTGAAGGGCTTAGTCTGGACCAAAAATTTTAAGTATGAATGTTGTTTTTTCTTACAGCTTACGTGTCTGTTTCATGTACATCAATATATAAATTCAGTTGATTCCTTAATTTGTCTTTCCAAATAGACAAGATTATTAAAACTCCTGGTCTTCATAAAGGAACAGGCATCATTAGAGCACCATATTTCATACTTAATGTCAAGAGTACTAGAGTCCATTATGTCATATGGTCCTAAGGACACAGCACAAGAACTTTAGATTTCCAAAGACACATGTTTTAGGCACATGAATTGTTGGGATGGGATGAAGGAAAGATAATTAATTTTGAGGGACTTTTCTACCATAATTCTTTCAAAGCAAAAACCCAGGACCTCTTTGGAAGAACTTTCTGACATCTTTCTGTTCTCTAAAAGAAGACCTGGCCCTATGGCCCATTAAATCTGCCTAATTGACATGTGGAACATATTTATTCTATGTTCTTAGAACTGAGTAACATATTCTTAGAGGCTGTTAGAAGCCTCTCTAACAGCTGATGGTGCGTGCTTTCAAGTCTCATCTGAGATACATATCTAACGGCAAATACAGGTCATGTTCTGAAGTTCTACCAGGCATCTGAAAGATCTGTTTAACTCTACCATCACTCAGTTTTAAGTATAATTTTTTTATCTGTTTTGTACATTTGAAAAAGGGGAAGGAAGGAAGGAAGAGAACAAATATTGGATCCTATCAATTGCCCTGAGTTATGTTGAATGATTGTACATTAAGGAGTTACGAGAGCTCATATAGGAGCTGGTAGCAACTGGTGGAATAGAAATTGTGATTTTTATTTTTTTTTTTTTATGATCTGTAGAAGCAAATAAAGTATTGACGTTTGATAACAGATAGAAAATGTGACAGGTCCTTGAATTCAGGTAAGATAGGTTCACACTTAAGGTTGTTTTCATTTGATGTTTGTTCCATGATACTTCTGCAAAAGCCTAGGATATTCTGTACAGTTCTGAGTTGGTGAGTGTCAACATAAAATCTCCACCATCGTCCATATTCATTAGCTCCTTTGTTGGCAATATCTGAATGGATCAGAGTGTCTGAATTCCTCTCTTATCCCTATAGGTCCAGTTTATAAGTGACACACTCACACTAACGGTTAGTATATGACAGATAAACTATCAGTATTATTTATGTGGCTGTCAGGCTAACAGAAGCTGTTTGTCTGAATACACGTCAATCTGGTACTTTTTGTTTATATTGCAATTGTCACAGAGATTGGGGAGGGAAGTGAGGTGGTTGGGCTGATACAAGTAAAGGGGCAATTTTTTTAAGTGTTTCATTGAATCAAACAAAAGCTTCTTGTTGTCTTTGGCAGGTTCTCTAATTTTCAGTGGTTCTCATTCATAAAATTTCCAGGAACTGACTCTGAAAGAAAGAGGGCAGCTGCTTCTTCCCTTTTCTTTAACATTTGAGTAACCTGTGCATGTTCATGAAGTCTACCTGCCCAACCTGGCCTGTGCAGGGAGGCACTAGACTTGCTCAGCAAATTGCTTAATTCTCAGGAGCTGCAGCTGAGGATCTTTTCATTAAGCCTGTTCCTTCACTCATGTGATTCATTAATAGATGTGACAGGTTCTAATGGCCAACCCTCTCTTTTTCTTCCCTTTGACTCTTACAGTGAGCATGCCCACCAGTGAGACTGAGTCCGTGAACACAGACAACGTCCCTGGAGCAGATATTGAAGGCGAAAACTGCGGTGCTAGGCTAGCGTGAGTACATATACACAGATGTACGTATGTAGGGGTTGGATTGAGCTTGGTGAGTTAAAGCCAGGACAAATGTCAGGCTTTTTAAGGGGAAGAAAACCCCACAGTGTGTGAGAGGAGAGGGTGCAGAAGATCTATTGGTCCCGGTTCTTATCTTAATTGTAATGTAAACTCACTCTGGACATTAGTGGAGAGCCTCTGGGTTTACACAGATGTAAATAAGCACAGGATAAGCAGATCTGGTTTTGCATAATAGCTAAAAGAACTGATGGGTAACAGTGTTCTTATTTTTAAATTCCTTTTTGCTGATAGATAATCATATCCAGTATAAGTAGACTAAAGAGTGGAAATGACTGGTCTTTTTTAATTTCTCTAATGTTTCTTGTACACTTTACAGTGTCTTGTAATAGAAATATAGGGATGATAACTCCCATCCCACAGCCTGAAGTACACCTTTCAAATGCTAAACACAACACTGTAGTGAACAAGAATAGGCAAGAGAATTCCTTTCTTCATTTTTGCATGGCTTGAACAAGAATGGACTTTATGCTGGGGGGGGG
>NW_020799092.1:11848676-11883011 GCF_003259725.1 Athene cunicularia | reverse complement strand
GGGGGGGGGGGGGAGTGTGTTATCCCTCAAAATTTCCGTAAAAGATGGGCTAAGCATATCAGTGCTATAGCTTGTACCATGCTAGAGTATTTTGAGGCTCTGTCCTGTTCTTGCGTGTACCTTGAGTCCTTCAGTGTTGGTCAAATGCTCATCATAAGTACATAAGAAATGCTCTGTTTTGTCAGACCTGTGGTCCATCTGGCCCAGTGTTCAGGTCCTGACAGTGACAGGAGGGAAATGCACAAGCCATTTCCTATTTTCCAGTCCCCTTTTACCACTCTGAAATTCATAGTTATTGTATTAGAGATGTTAGAGTGCACACTTCCGCTTTTTGCCTTTAGTTGCCACTTATGGACCTGTTGTCCATGGATTTTTCTGATCCCACTAAGGCTGTCTGCCCTCACAATCTCCTGTGGCAACAAGTTTCAGAAGTTCACTGCCTGCTGTATAGACAAGTACTTTCTCTTATCTGTTTTAAGCTGATCTACTACTACTTTCAGTCAACATCCTCTCCTTCTGATACTGTGAGATTTGGTGATCAACAGTTCCATATTCAGCTTATCTATCACTTTCATGACTTCGCAAGCCTTGATTGTATCTCCCACACACACCTTTGGCCCTCTCCTGTGCAAACTGAAGAGGAGGAGATCTTATCTCATTACAAGATGTGATATGTGGAATATGCTATAAATTCAATCTACTTTCCTGTAAGTGTCAGCCAGTGAATTACAAACCCTAGAAGAAATTATTTATAATAGCTTTCCTTCACCTGCCTGCTGTTGTCTACCTGCTGAGTCGTTTAGATTATGAACTCTTTTCTGAAGGAATCAGGCCAGATCTGGTCACAGCACTGAGGCAGTTGTAGCCCTTCCTTTATCACCCCACTGAGTCGCTTGTGCTCTTGTCGCATTACAGGAAGCAGCAGCTGGATATGTGACCACTTCTTCCAGCTGGATCCAATTTGGAGAATTGTCCCTATTCTGCAGTTATGGTTCCCCACACAATTGGTCCTCTGGTGCTACACAGTGCCAACAACAGTGGCAACTGTTACTATAAAGATGCATATATTTTTAATATTACAGCTTACTTTCATTTAATATCCTTAATCCCAAAGGATCCTAAAGCACTCTATGAACTGTAAATGCAGGGTTTGTTTTCACAACATTAGAGTTCAGCCACCCTCAGGGTAAAATGTGACAGGTGTTTAAAAACAAAGGACACAAGTGTATAAAGAGATGTGTGAAGGACAGCTTGTTTTGCACTGAAGCTGCATGGGAATTTTGGCAACCAGAACATAATTATCTTAGCTGGAGTGTGGCCAGAAGACCTGAAGTTAAACCCGACTCTAAACATAATCATGACTTAGAATGGAGTTTACTTAAAATAGTCCAACGTTCCCACAGGAGAATGGCAGTACTGTGGTCTGGCACTGTGATCACTGTATGGCTACATCCAACACATTTTAAGGAAGAAGACGAAGGAAAACAACAGGAAAACAGAGCTTCATCTCTTCTTCCCATGTTGTAAATGTTAAAACAGAGACCTAAGTTTCACCAGAGCAGAATGTGTAAGATTCAGGGAGATAAACAGTTTCCTTGCCACTTTCCACTTCATTTGAAAATGGGTGATGTATAGTAGGGGAATTGAAGTCTGTTATTGAGAAGGGGTTTTTTACCTCTCTCCCAAGGATAGCTAAGATCCTCAAGGCTTCACTCAGATTGCTTTTAATCTCTAAGAGATGGATAGGCTCCTTCATCCAGGAAAATGAATGGCTGTATCGCTGTATTTGAAATTCAGGAGTGAGATACAAATTTTGCCAATGCTTCCTCTTTTGTAACATGTTTGTTTCAAGCTTGTGGAGCTGCAAATTCTTTAGTGATGAGTGAATTCAGATCTGCCTTTGGTTCGGAGGCTTGGAATCCTTTCTGGTTTGTTTTGTTACTGCATCACACACTCAAGCAGAGAGAGGAATCAGCTTTCTTGGTTTCAAGAAGTATTAAGTCCTGTTCTCACTGGAACCCTCATTTAAACACCCCCATAGGCCAGTATTCCTCTGGAACATATAAAATGTAAGCAAGAATTTATTTCAATGAGTATTTTCTTTTTTTTGGAACCTAAGAGAATCGGAATTTGGCCCAGTGTTCAAGAATAGAGATAATTCATGTGGGAAGTCGGTTGAGCTTTTCAGATAAGTTCCTCATCTAATACTAGTGACTTTGAGTAATTATTAATAATTATAGTCATGCCATCCTGATTTACTCTAGTTGAAGATTATGCCCAGACTTTTGAGCTGTCATCTGCCCTCTGGATTTTGTTTTTACACTTGAAATGGTTAGACATGTTTTTTGTTCGATTGTTGAGTTTCATCTATTGCAGATGAGTCTTCATTTTTACCACCCTGCTAAAATCACCTAGTGGCCATGAGTCCCCATTGTGTTGCTATAAACACTTTTTTTTTCCCAGAAGACAGAGACTGCACTGGGCAAGCTGCAACCAGACATAGCTGAAGCAACAAGGAGATTTCAAGTCAAAGGCAGTATATTTATTTATTTAGTGGCATCAGACCACTAAATGCTAGGGCATTTAACCACCCCAGCACCACCACTGTGGTTTACAGGCTGAGCTTGCCATCAGAATGCACTCACGATAAAAGGGGAAAAGTACCCAGGAGACTGAAAGAAAAAGCACTTTTATTGAAGATAACTTAGAACAACTGGCTCTTCTCTCTGTTCTTCTAAAAGCTGTAGAGCTTCAAAAAGCTGGACCTGTGAATGACAGAAATATATGCTTGAGAAGCCAGGCTCAAGTGTGTCTTTTGGAATAGGAGATCCTCCCTGACAGCATTTCTCAGCTCCACGGAGATATATGCTATGTGCAATCAGGAGAGTGCCTTTAAAACACAAGATATCTCCTACTAATGCATTGTCTCAAAGAAGCTTTCTTTCTATAGGATCCATACTATAATAACATAATATAAATGTAATATAAGAAATATTTCCTCTGCAGCAAGCATCAGTGGGATAAACCCAGAACTAGGAGCAGTGGATTTTTATTTACAGGATAGCCTTATACCCAGGACTTCCCAATAGTGAGTAATTTCTCTGAGCCTCTGTGGTTACTGCTGTGCAGGACTTTGATTCCTGAGGACAGGCTATCGCTCATAATCAGTAATATTCTTTTCTGTGCAAAATGTCAGTGTATATAATCTTCCAATACAACCAGAATGTTATTTTTCTGATACAACCATACAGATCTGGAGTGCCACAGTAGAGCTTGTTTTTATACATATGTATTAGCTAAAAAAAAGACCTTTGTGGAAACTAATGTTCCATAGAGCCTCAACAGAAAAGTGAAGCACTTGAGCTCAAAGGGAAAGACAGCTTAAAATTATCTGCTTTCATTGAAACAATAAGCCACTTGGCATTTTCACCTTGGCCAGGATTTCCATACATTTGGGAGGCAGTTCAACTGCTTTCCAACAAAGAAGGTTAAAACAATAAAACAGGGTAAAAAAAAATGAACAACCTACACTGGCTTTCCAACTGCAAACAGTGTGTCCTGAAAATATTATGAACAATGGAAGCTCTCTCTGGAAGCTGAACCATCAGTGTTTTTTCCCTTGGTGCTTTTCTGGCTGGGAAAGCAATTCCTATGTAGTTCTTGCAATAATCAGTATAGGAACCAGCAGTAAAAGCAAAAGAGTCAGTTTGCTTGCAGGTTCACTGTAGTTGCTGCTGGTTTTCACTTAATGAAAAGATAACCTCCTTCTGTGAGGACCAAAGTCCCCATCACATCAGGAGCCACGGCAAGAAGTCTGCCAGAAGCTCTGAAACCACTGCTGACTTCAGCAGGAAAACACACAGGACTGACCCTTATGTGTCAGCCTCAGCTACTGCTCTCCGATTTATTATGAGCAAGGTGCTTTTGATATTCACAGTCAGCTCTAGATATGTGTCTAAAGGACAACAGCATGCCCTTGTGGAGGAGGAATTATCTTCCTACTTCAGATTCTGTGACAGGCCCCGTCTGTGACTTGCTACAGGGAGAGCAAGATTATTCACGAAATGCTGAAGTGCTGGCCTATTTTCGCAGCCTCTAAGAAAGCCTGTTGAATAGCAAACCAGCTCAATTTTAAGCTAGACATGTCCAGTTTTCTTAAGTTCTGTAGATTCTTACTGCTGCTGGCCAACAACCACCTCTCTCTTAAAATCAGCATTGCTTCCGTCAGGTCAGCATGTTCTCCACTGCTTCTGCAAGAAGGGCAAAAATGTAAAAAAAGAGAAAGTCATCACTATGTGGACTCTGCTGAAATTTGTGATTACCTCAGCAGGAGTATCTCAGTCCACATCAGAATTGAAGTCCTCCAGGGCCAGTCATCTGTTCTGTTTTGCTGGAAGCTTTTAATTAATGGTAGAAATGAGAAATTATTATTGCATGTCTCCAAGTGTTAATTGCATTGTTCAGAGGATAACGAACAGAAGGGTGGAGGCCCATTGCTTCAGTGTGAATCGCAGAGCCATAGCTGAGTGTAGAACTTAGCCCTAACACTTTATTGGGGTGAGAGATTATTGGGTACAAGCATACATTCCTGAAAAATGTAATGTCACTATATGCTCTTGTCCCAGTAATATGTGGAAAAAGGACCCTAGGGTGGGCATCTTCTCTCAGGTATGCCAGCATCCTGACTAGAAGTAATGAAATGTCATCAGGAGTAGAGAGAGGGAAAAATGTTGTGCTGCTTGACCAGTAACTACATGAATGCACCGTATTGCACCAAAACAGAATTGGTATCATGCCAGGACTGTGTTCTCATAGTTCTAAAATCTGTAAGATATGCACAGTGCAGCTCTTTGGATGTTCCCCTCAGTTGTGTATAACCTAGAGGCATAGTAAGTAAATTTCTGCATTACTACTTTTCCAAGAGCTTTTACGAGTATCCAAGGGCTTTTGTCAGTCTTCATGAAGATAGTTGACTATAGGGGGGGATCATATAGCATAAAAGTAGTTGTGACCAGGGCGCCAGATAATTTCATTTTCATGTTTAGTAATTTCTACACCCAGGAAACAGCTGCAACATGGCCTTTGTGTCATGCTTGGAGACCTACAAGATTTTTCCAGAATTGTTTGTTGTGTGTACAGTTACACAAAGTCCTTAATCCCTGTTAGACAAGAGTGTCACATCCTTCGCAAGTGTATAGATTCTCTTCTCTGGTGTCCACCATGAACAGAGAAATGAAGACTTTATCTCTCAGAATGTGGAATATCTCACTACATTTGAATTATATTGATTATCCTGAGTTTATGTTGATAAAATCTTTAAATTTTACGGTCTTAACTGTATGCAGTATATAACTCTGTAAGGTTAAAAGAGGTTTAGAGAATTTAAAAGATAGCTAGTCAAACAGTAGAGGTCTGATTTTTGTGTTTGTCTTTCTAAAAGGTCATCTGAGTTACATAGTTCCTACGATAAAAACACTCAGTAGTGATCTGAGGGGGGTTTCGTTATAGGCTCCTATACTATGGTTTTAAACAATAGTTTCTCAATACATTCCAGAGCTGGACACAAATGGGGACACTCTCTTTCTCCCAATGACATAAAGCTCCCAGGATACCAGGGCTGCAAGAGATCCATGTTTAAACTCAGCAGAGAATCTGGTCTACCCTGAACCCCTGGCAAGCGCAAGTTTGGAGTGTCACAAAGAGGCCATGGCAAGCTTCACATCCAGACTATTTGACAGCCCCTAGTGATGTCATAAAAACATTTTTTTATATGACTTAGTTAACCCTGGTTCTGAAAGACAAAAGATTCTTGATCATAAGGGTCATTTGAGAGATATGTTTCAGATTCAGACATAATGTTTTCAGAATCAGTTATTGTACAATTTGTGTTTCCAAAATTCCATTTCACTCTTGGATTCTGCCTCTAAATATAAATCTCTTCCTCCTTCCTTGTCCTGTTCTATATATATAGCACACCCACATGTGATAAAGCCTTCTGCCATAGCAGTAAGGCGAGGGAGGGGAAGGCTGTAGCTAACCTGTGGGAGCACTGAATGCACTTGGCTGCTGCTCCAAAGATATAATTATCACATGCATGATGAGTACTACACCTGCCACATCTCTTTTGCTTAAATAAATAAAAGATTCCTTAAATGCCACACAGCTCCCTTACTGGGAAAGCATTATCCAGAGAGGTCACCAGAGGACTTAACACTGCCTGTCCTTCACCTTCCACCAGGCAGGTTCCCCATGACATCTCTCTTGCTCTCTTTTCCTCCTCCCCCACAACCTTTTCCTATGAAAGTCCTCACCATCTCGTTTTCAGTGCCCAGCTCTCTCCTTCATTGTGATTTTTTTCTTCATTTTCCTTCCCCTGTCTTTGGCTGAGCCTTCTTTCCTGTTGCCTGCAAATCTGATCCATTAGTTTGTAGGTAGCACTTATCAAGCAAGAATTCTCAGTGAGAAATTGGGATAGCTTTAGCATTAAGGATGTGCTTTGCAGATGCTTCACTCATCATCCTTGTTAAAGCTCGCTTTGTCTCTGCAGCATAATTTCGCATTCTGTTCAGCCAGTGCATTATTTCTTCTTTATCAGAAGAGTTCTTGCATGCGTCTGTAACCACACTGCTGCCTAGTATGTGGCCTAGACAAGCTGCCTGTGACACAGCAGGAATGATGTATTCAGTGCAAGGCTTTTTTTTTTTTTTTTTTTTCATCTGCTGGTGAAATGTTCTTATCACTAAAATCTCTTCCACATAAGGAAACTGACCCATCACTGATTACTTGTCAGTGACTGATGTCCTCAAACAGGAACATGATCATTTTTAAGACTGCTAGGAAAGTAGTGTTAGATGCTTTGAGAATTATTTTGTCCCATGTCTACTAACAGCGAATTCATTTTTAAGTCAGTACACTAAGACCTTTGCTGACTGTTGTCAACAATGAATCACTTCACTATCATAGAGGGAACCTTAAGAAATGGTTCAACCCAGCAGAAATATCTTGTTCATAGTCACTCCCCAGACTCTCATTTCTTCTGTTATTGGTAGTGGATTTTGCAGCCTCCTAAATCACCTCTGACTCATGTCATTGCATTCACATACCTTTCTCTCTGTGCACCATTATGTATGTATTAAGAGACAGTCAAAGAGTTCGAAGGCCTTACAGGACATGTGTCAAGCAGAGCAAGGTAGTGGTTAGAGAACTGGGGAACCTCTAGCTTTGCTTGGGACTTCTCATAAAAGGCTAATGAGATTATTAGGTAAATAAATCCAAGTGCATGGAAATAGATATTTAAACTCATATATAGTTGAAACATGGCAGAATTTTCAGGAACGCTTAATTCCCAAAATTTAATTGATAGTAACAGAATCTCTTATTCTTCATACCCTTTTAAATTCAAACCATTTACATAGATAACAGATAGTGTTAGAATCTAACTTTGAAAATATCCACCTTGCACTGTTTTTCCTTCAATTGCTGGAAAAAAAGAAAGCATTATTTTCCCCGTGGTTTCATAATATGCTTATGTATCCTGAAGTGACAGGTGATGTGTGAAAGCAACAAGTCTGTCTGTATAAAGTCATACATATTTTAATATAAGAAAAAAACCTAGTGACTAAAAAAGAGTCATAGTTGAAAAATAAATTTGGTAGCAGATGTAGAGTGCCCCTAGTATTAGGCCAACCTTTTACCCATGAGAAAAGATAGTTTACTGATGTTTCTAGGTGGTAGAATTCCATCATGGTATGACTCCTGCTTCATGACTCCCACCGAAAACCAAAGATTTGTATATCAGGGAATTCTAGCCATGCCCAATGCCTACGTTGACTTACATGGGATTCAAGAGGAAAACAGCATCCATTAAAAAATTTAACTGAAATTAACTTTATTTGTATTGCTATTTTCATAAAAACCTGGAAGGTGTGGGACACCTTCAGAGATTTTAATGGCAATTCTTATCTTTCAGGCATCGGATCTCAAAATCAAAGTTTAGGTAAGTAAAACTGACTTTTGCTTTTCCTCCTGTCCACTGGTTTTTCTCCTTACTTTGTGCAGTGGTTTACTCCTGCATCTGTGGGAGACCATGGTGTTTCTAGGAGATATTGCCAAACTTGCCAGATTTTAATCACTCAACCACCAAAAATCAAGATCCTTTTTTCTTAGTTTCATACTGAAGGCACAGTGACTACTGACAGTATTTTCTTCAGAAGTACCTATCTGATTGCTACCTACATACCTCAAACCATAAAATATAAAAGCAGAAGAAAAAAAAGTTCAACTACATAATTATACTACATCCATCAATGTCAACCCTGTCAGCTCAAGGTTCTCTTTCCTGCACTTTGTTGTACTACTCCGCTTTGGTTGATTGTAAATCTTTCAGCTGATGAGGCTTGCATTTATTTGTGAAAATCTCCCTTTTACCATGGGATGTGTGGAGTTTTTCTGGTGGTATTTGTTCTCTTGACTTGAAGCTTTTGCAAAAGTGAAGCAGTCCCCAGGTGGTCATCTGTGAGTTTCCATTGGAAAGGCTGACTGAGCTCATGTAGCTTGGTTGTTGAGGTCCCAGTCTGTTTCTACCCCTTCAGTAGGGCCCGGCTACATCCATAAGACTGAATTCAAAGCCAATTTTATTTTAAAAATAAAGTAATTTTCAAAATAACCAGAACAAGTGAGCAATTCTGTCCTTCAGCTTACCAAAATAATGAACAGTAATGTGAATTTAGGAATGCACATATGCATACATACTGCCTGTATGCATCTCTCTGCAAAGCTTTGCATATGTGATCACATTCCTACAATTCATGGATTTGCTTTTATATATGTGTAAGCACAAAAAAAAGACTTGTATCATCACATGGCCATGTGCATACACGTTTGTGCCTGGATACACAAAGTGTGAGGGATTGCTGATGATTTAATGGCAACATGAATGTTTAAATGTTGCACCCATTTTGAAATTTGAGATCATTTCTTGTCTCAATTCCACTGCAAAACACACAACCCTTATTATAAGTTTGCAGTGTTCACATTGCCTGGCTTTAGTTCATATGGATGCTGAACCCTGACCTCAAGCGTGGCTATAGTTTATCACTGGAAATAATACATAAAAGAAGACTAGCCAAGAAAAGTTCTCCCCCTGTAATGTTGTGTACGTGTGTGTCTCCTTAGAGACACACTCACACATGCATACACACATGTATATGTATAATATCTATATAAAACTATTAGATTTATTATACAGTGGCAAGTGTTGCCTGGAAACTGGTTGCTATGCAAGTTAAATTCTGAAGAGTAGGAGGTGTGTAATTAGCTTTAAATATCTTCTGTGGTTAGTAATTACCCTCAGAAATCAGTGACACAAGGGGATGTGTTCATGGAAGGAAAACTTTAAAAGGTCTGTTGATTAGCAAATGGTATCCTTAGTTCCAGGCTTGAAGGTGAGATGCTGAGGTCCCCTAAGGTTTTATTTTCTGTTCAGTGTTAGCCCTCATATTGGGCTCACTACTGAACATTGCTGAATGTTGAAAATATTCCATGGGTTTTATTTGGCCTTACCTCTCCAAGGACTTAATCCAAAGGTCCATGGTATATAGTGGGTATCTTTTCATTGACTATCCCGAGGCTGGGGAAGGTCCCATTGCAGGCCACAAGAATGAAATACAAGAAGAATAATTGTTTTTGTGGAAACTGGCTAAAAAACTCTTATGGTAGCTGTGATGGATTTCTTAATCAGATTAAGACATTGCTTGAAGAGGTGTATTCCCCTCTAAATGTTGTAAATTGGTTTAGGATTAACTTTATTCCTATAGCTAAAGGAAGAATGATCACAACTGACAATTCAGATGAGAATGAGAGAACGTTTCTCAGGATGAACCTTATTCTCTACTACTCTCGAACAATAAATCAACACTAGAGTCTCTCTTGACAGAGATTTGCAATAGCCCAAAGATCCCTATCTGAAAAGAACTTTTCCTTTTACAATTTTTCAAGTCGCTACTGGCGCCGATGGAATCGATTCTGCAGAAGAAAGTGCCGCGCTGCTGTCAAGTCCAATGTTTTCTACTGGTTGGTGATCTTCCTTGTGTTTCTCAACACCCTTACCATTGCTTCTGAACACTACAACCAGCCAGACTGGCTGACAGAGGTCCAAGGTGAGCAGAGGCAGATGGTTCCATTTACTGTGGTCAGTGTCAAAAAAGGCGGCTGAGCGAGGAGGTGATGCATTAGACCACACAATGTAAAATGGTCATACACAGCTCCAAACTGTCTGTGGAGGATCTTAAATAATACAACAAAATATCTGCGTACAATGGGAGAAGTTTTAGGAAAAACATAAGTTCCTCATTTCCAGCCAAATCAGTGTTCCACCGAGTGTAGGTAACATCAAGAGCTTATGTTAAATATATATTTGCAGCAACTGGATTTCCAATTTATGAGTAGCTACCGGGAGCCACAGGTTCTACAAGGTTTTCCCTGAAATGGCATTTATGATAAATTCTAGATACCAGGGAGGTGAGGAAGAGTGATTTGTAAAGTTCTTCTGTCGGCAGAACAGTTGAATCCTCACTGGAGGTGAGAGCAGCTGAAAGGCTTAATTAAGCAACAGTAGGTAGCACAGCAGCTCTTCTATTCCCACTCTCATCTGCAGATGACAAGTGTGATGGGAGGTTGTGCACAGGAAAGCATGTCCCTGCCATGGAGGTTGTGTAATACATTGCAGCTGTATGTACAATACATAAGAATTGCTGTAAGCATCTTGTAAAACTCTTCTGTGAATGAGATGCTCATGCTTTTTAAGTTTATTCTTTGACTTAAGTTTATATGAAGTTAACCTTTCAGACTCATCTCAGAAATGGTTTCTTATAGGTGAGGACCAATGCTTAGCTGTGATGATCTTTTGACTTAATCTGTTTTGACATTAATCTGTTTCTGTTTGTTTTTCATGAGACACTGCCAATAAGGTGCTGCTAGCTCTTTTCACGGCAGAGATGCTGCTGAAGATGTACAGCCTTGGTCTCCAGGCCTATTTTGTGTCCCTCTTCAACCGCTTTGACTGTTTCATTGTGTGTGGAGGAATTCTGGAAACAATTCTGGTTGAGACAAAGATCATGTCACCACTGGGCATTTCGGTGTTGAGATGTGTTCGACTCCTAAGGATATTTAAAATCACAAGGTACTTTTGTGCTTCTTTGGGAATGAAGGAGGGCTACTGCTCAATGCACAACATATATAGGTACAAGTCACATCCCTTTTTTTCTCACTTTTTCTACCACTACTTTGGTAGTGAGAGGACTAAATTAACAGTCCTCATCTTCTGAAGTCAGTGGCAGGATGGGGAGGGCTGTACAGGCTGGATATCCCTGATCTGAGAGGTAAGGATGGGTGAGGAATTGAAATTCTGGGGTTTCAACCCCAAGCTCCAAATTCAGGTTGACATAAGGGTGATTCCCACAGCCCTTCACCAAGGGGTGATGAGTTTGCCTTTAGGCTTCCTTCCAGGGTGGTGCCTGCCTGGTAGGGAGAGCCATTAGGTAAATGAGCCCCAGGTGTCCCACATGAAGTAAGCAAAGGTCAGGTGTCCCACTTGGGGATAAAAGCTGGGACCCCTTGCAGGAAGGAGCAGTGTCTGTCTGTGGGGTGGATGCACTTTGCAGAGTTCCCTGTTGGGGAAGGACCTCCTGTCTCCCTGGGACTGGGCTCCAGTCAGGTCTGGCTTTTGTAAATGTGGGCTGTGTAGAGATTCAGTATGTGGCTTCCTTGGTCTCATGTATTTGGCTTGATTACTCAGTTGTCTCCTGTCCCTTCTATGGGAAGCTGCATCTCACCATTTGTTCCACCCATTGTTGGTCATGGGGTGTCGTTGTTGAGGTCAGGGGGATTGATGTCAATTACATATAATCTGACTGACTTGTTTGTACCCCCAGCACTCACCCACATACTGACCCTTTTGTATCAAATACAATTTGGTTATTGGTTCATCTTTATGCTGGCTGTGTCCTTTATGCTAGGCCTGATAATTGGCAAAACAGGAGTCTGGCACAGGGAACTGGAGACACTTGCTACCATGCAGATTGTTGAACTGAAATCTGGAGGGATACCTTGAGCTGAGCTTGTGCTCTTATGGTTCCCTTCAAAAGACAAAGTGAAAACAAAACAACAAATAGCCTTGTGATCTTTTCTGGTGCTTTATGACAGAGAGGAGCCTGAAAGACTGCTTTGAGCCAAAACAGCATTTGGTTGAGGTGCCCATGCCAGCTCCAGTAGACTCAAATGTGGCCTGAGTGAGAGACTAGGTCAACACCGGTAGCTATAGACAAAGGATGTTGCCAGGCCTTCTCCTTCAGAGAAGTCCAGCATGAAGCAGCAGCTTTATGAAGAAACAAGACTTTTCAAGATCCCCTCTTTTTCCTTTTCTTTCTTTCTCCACTCCCTCTCCATAACGGTACAGTGTTGCCTATTAAACAGTCACTGATTCCTGCAGTCAGGTGCCTCCAGAACACCAGCTTGGTTTGGCAGGAGTTTTTCAGTTTGAGGAGAGGTTGTTAAGATCAGCTCCCAACTTACCCAGATGGGAGCTCTTGGAGCAAATCTATCCAAGTGCTCACCTGAAGCAGCACAGGATCTGCCTTTTCCCATGTGGGCATAAAAAGCTTGACTGAGGCAGTGAAAGAGTATGTTTTCTGCAAGCTCAGCTATGAAAAAATCACTAGAATTGCTATAAACTCCCCCAAAGGAAATTTCTGACAAATTTGAGATAAAAAACACAGTGCGTGAGAAAAACAAGACCAAAACTGGAAGACAGTCAAGATGGCAGAGCTGTAAAGCAGAAAGAACAACAGACTTGGACTTTTGCATCATACAAGATTTACCCTTAAAGCTTCTGAGCCTCAACTTTCTGGCAGGGTGGATAGTTTTCAGGGTCAGATGGCAGATACAGAAAATCAGTTTATAGTCTCAGCGAGAGAGGCCAAGGAAAGCCTACAACTATTAAAAAGGAAAAAAGGTGGTCTGTTTAAACTTGTAATCATAGAGAGGGAAGAATGTTCCAGCTAACAGGAGTTTCCAGTAAGAAAGGCATCTTTGCCCTTTCAGAAATAGTGAGGATCTCTGGTCTGGCGACTGTTTTTCCTGGATCTTTGGGTTTGAAAGCTATCATCACTGAGTCCCAGGCCTGGTTTCTGAGGAAACCAGTAGCTGTTTCAGGCATTGAGTAATCAGATACACCCAGGGCAACATACCAATAGCTATAAAAGCATAAGCTTCTACATAGCATCCTGGAGAGGTCATTGTTTTTTCAAGACATTTCTCCACTCCTACATAGTATATATAATATAGCAGAGAGAATTCTCTAATAGAAGGGCAAATGCTGAGAGAATATCATTAATACTTGAGGAAGTTTGGGCTATTGAAGTACTCAAATATTCCTAAAGTTTCTGGCAGAGATGTAATGTTGGAATCAACCAGAAGTAGGACTAGTTATATTTACCTTCGTTCTTCAACAGAACTAAAATACAGTTTTGCATAGAAACAAATGTTACCTGGAATACATCTCCTGCAATTTGTACATGGCTTTATATGTAAAGCACAGAGCTGAGGAATAACTCATTATGAATAATGTATTAATCAGATTTTGCCTTCTTTCCTGTTCCTAAAATATTGACAAGTAGGTTGCAGTAGTATTGGATTTATTCATGGTTTTTAATTATTCATAATTTTCTTCATAATTTTTCCTCTCTGTAAGTGAAGTTCACCCTCATGTGGAAGGCCCTAGCAGAAGCCTCCAAAGCAATATTTTAGGCCCACTCCTGTCTTACTGCAGGAGAAAATATTCTGGGATTAAAGCAAAACTTTTACCTCTGATGTTCTCCAGTAAAATACAGATTTTTCCATTATTCACTCAGCTCTAAATACAATGATGATTTATTGATGACATTATCAGTAGTGCAATACACTACCTGAGTGTGATGATAATACAGAAAGAAACAATCCTAGAAAGCTGGGAAGGGTAGGAGAGATGATAGTGTAATGTTTTATGTCATATATTCATGAACAGTGACATAGGGACATACAGTTGAGATGGAAATAGTGATAATCAAGGGTATTAAAAAACACAAAGCAGGAAAATTACTCTGAGTGTATATGAGTAGGTAGCCTAATCTTTATATATTTGTATGGATTTTCCATGGTAAAAACCAAGCACAAACAAATTCTGGGTGCATCAAGATGATACACTTCTAAGAAAAATACAAATACAGCTCCCTAATATAATAGAAACAAATAAAGAAACCATCAGATGAACAATGCATCATTTTAGAAACCACATTTAGAATTTCAAGAGCAAACATTTCTTCCAAAATTATAAATATTCTTCAGAATCATTTAGCTTTGTACATTAGACAAGCAGACAATATCATCTGTTTGCTTTATTCTCCCTAATTTTTATAAGGCTGTGCAGAAATATCTCCCTTTGCTATGAGAAGACAAATTTTCTCTTCATTAATGGTCCTTTACTGCTTTATAAATTGCTATATTTAATACTTTATACTTACAAAATAAATTTATTTGCAACAGCATACTGAAATTTGATATTTTATGCCTAATCCTGCCACTAGATATGTCACTGTTAACTGTAGGGAGGAGAGACGGGACACCTTTTTGTACCTGCTTTCCAAATGGTTTCATATTGAATGAACAGTGTGGGAAGCTTTCCTACAATGAGACTGCCAGCTGTTGCTACTGTTTTAAGCTCGGAATCTGTGATTGCCATTATCATAAAGACACAGTGCAAGGCAGTGGAGAGGAGAGGGAAGAGGATAAAAGAACATATTAAGTTGAAATCCAGTTCTGCAATTGATTTTTGTATGAGATGTTGGACAAACCATTTAACTTTGCATCATTCTTCTATTTTGAAACAGGGATCATAACCACGTCCTACTCACTGGTTTTTTTTTTCAGTGCCTCATTCACTGGCATCCTCAAGGGTCTGAGGTCTGCAAGTGGGAGATATAACCACATTCATTTCCCTATAAGTCTGAGGCAGCAGCAGTGCTTTCTCTTGTACCTCCCATTATAGGTTGCATGGTCCAAAACCTCTGATTCCATCCAGCTGTGCCATGAAATTTATTGTAACTGTTTTTAGTTTGCAGTATATTAACCAAAGAGGATGAAGCAGTGAGAGACTTTTTCTTTGCCTGGACTTCAACTGTTCCTGACTTAAAAGCCTTGTGTTTCATTGTGTAACCCCAGATCTCACTTTAAGGGGGTGTTCATGTTACTTCTGCAACCACCTAATGTGACAGATGGTAACCTCAGGTCAGGCTTCTAGAACACTAAGATAAGACAATTGTTATTTTCGCATCCTAGTCAAGAAGTCAAGCATTTCTTATCCTCTCCTTTTTCCTTTTCTCTCCACCCCCTACCCCCCACCATTGGCTTGTTTACTTTGTAATGGTGCTGTATTTCTAGCTAGCACTCTGTACACAGATAAACGAGCACTAATCTTATCACCAGGTCATCTCAGTTAATTGCTTTAAGTTTGAGAGGTACATAAACTGAATCTCAGATATTGAGCCATTTGTAAGAAACACAGAGCTGATAAAAGTCTGTTCAGTTGCACTCTGAGATAGCAAGATGTTTAAGCTTGAAGTGAGTCACTGAGATTATTCAGATGTGTAACAGCTTTCCTGTATGCCTCTTAAGGGCACTGCTAGAAAGACCTAGAAAATGTGTGTCCTGGCTGACATTGGAGGACTTGGAGAGATATTTTGGATACCATCAGTTTCTGTTTAAAGGATGCTGAAGTCGGTTGAGTTTCATCAGAAATTAATTTTTCCCTTTGCCTGTGTCACTTTCCCTTTCTCCTAAAGTGTCAAAGTATGTGAGCTATAAGCATAAATGCAAATACAGTGAGCTGTTACATTGCACATTCAGTGTGGATATTTGGTGGCACTAAGCCCACAGCTTCCACACCCTTACCTTTGCTCTGAAATTTTTGTTTCTCATTTCTTTAATTGCAGTTAAACCTTAAAGTATTCTAGTTTTTTTCTGAAGTGCTGAAGCTGGGCTGGTGGGAAAACATCAGAGCTCTCTTCGAACCAGTTGCTGAACTTCAGAGGGCATGGCAATGTCCCTCTGCAGATCAGATTGTTAACCTTCACAAAGTGACTGGGCTGCTCAAGAATTTCTGTCTTCCATGGGACAAGAGCATGGTGGTAGGCCGCAAGGAGATGGTGGTAGAAGGAAGACTTAGAGATCACAGGCAAACATTACTGGCTTGCTGACCTGTGAAAACTGATGAAGCTTGCTAGTAATGTGCATTCAGAATAAGGTGACTGGAAGATGACAGCTTCAGCCCAGTCTGAAAGCTCTGTCAAACTCAAGACTGCATAAAAGACATTATGTCCAGCTAAGCAGTAGAGTAAGAGTGGTTGAGCAGATGCAAGACAGAAGTGGAAGTCGCTTCATAGGTGATGTGGTGAATTCTTTAACCATTTCTTCTAAAGCCTTTTTCCAACACATTGCTACCCTGCAGGCTGGCAAAGAATGCAAGTAGACTGACATGCTGCAGCAGAGCATGCTACTGGCATCTCTTTGAACCTTAAAGTGGGTCCACAAGGGCAAAAGATCCTTTCTCTGCATCATACATAGCCTGATCTGGGCACAAGCCTGAATGCACTGAGGGACAGGTCTTAGCCATGCTCTCTCATGAATGAAGCCCTTCCAGAATGTTCTGCACCATGTTTGAGGAAGTATAGATTTGATACCCAGAAAGGCAGTGATGGTATGGCCTTTCAAGAGCAAAGGAAACTCTGGACTTTATGGAGGTAGATCTGGAGTCTCCTTTAGGGTTCGTGTAAAAAGGCCTTTAGTATCTTTCTCAGTCCCAGAAAGCTTAGCAGCCTCTATCTGTGAGTGAGCTCAGCACATACTCACACACCAGATTTTGGACAAGTTTGTATTTGCATCCAAAGTGTCTCCTCATCTGCTCTTGTTAGTTATTGCAGGTGGTTCTCTGGAGTGAGGTATTCTGGCTGCCATAACATCTGTGAGTGTTGTAATGAGATCTGTTAGAATGTAACACACTGAAGCAGCAAGGACTAATCACCATATATTGATATAAGATTTGCAGAGCCTTAGATGGAGAGTGCTGCAATAATCTTCTGGGTGTGTGTGGGGGGGGTGGGGGGTGGAGGGAATTGTGTATGTACACGTGTGGTAGTAAAATTACTCATTAGCTGCAGTAGGTCTCATTATCTTAGGGAAGTACATCAATGATTCACTGCTTAACAGGTTGTTTGGAAATGCCTGGCTATATGCATAAGGCAGCCTGAACCAATATCCTCTGCAGTCCATGAGCACCTGTCTTGGATCGAAGGAATTTTAACTGCCTCTATTTTCTCTCCTAGATACTGGAACTCCCTGAGTAACCTTGTGGCTTCACTTCTGAATTCAGTCCGCTCCATTGCCTCCCTGTTGCTCCTTCTCTTCCTCTTCATTATCATCTTCTCACTCCTGGGGATGCAGCTCTTTGGGGGCAAGTTTAACTTCGATGAGATGCAGACCAGGAGGAGTACATTTGACAACTTCCCTCAGTCCCTCCTCACTGTGTTTCAGGTAAGGGCAAAAGTGGTCCCAACGGGTCCAACACATTGTGTTTACATGAGGTAAGACAGAGAGCAGGTCCCGCAGCCTTCCCTACAGACTGACAGTCCCCAAGACTGGATATCAGACTAACAGCTCCAGGAGCAAGATGACGCTGTGCTGCCAGCACAAGGGTATTCCCTCCCAAAGTGGAAAACCAAAGCTAAACCCCTGTGTGTGGCAAGGCCACCAGATCTTAGCAGGATAGGACAAGAGAATGGTCGTTGCCACATCCCAGGGCAGCACCTGCATGCCAGAGCCCAACCCTGCAGTTGTCCTCCTGCCTCCTGCAGTACTGGGGAACAAATACCAACTCACAGCACCAGAGAACTAATCAAATGGCCTTTAAGCAACTGCAGTTTTAGGAATTATTGACCAAGAGCATCAGGATCATGATTTCACATGCAAGGTGAAGGACAGTGGCAGGGAGGGCTGTGCTGAGGACTGTTTTCAGTGCTATAGGTTGTGCAGCCTGTCTGAAACAAGAGACATGTGGGAGACAAATGCCTGGGAGAGGCAGGGAGACTGAGTTGTCTAGGAGTGCTGTTTGGCTTCAGCTGTCATTTTCAAGGGGACACCTGGTGGTTTCTTACACTGTGAGCACAGGCCCTCTTTGCATTCTTCTTGTTCTGTTTTGGTTTGGTTTTTTTTTCCTTTTCGAGATGGACACAGCTAGAGTCTCCAACCATCCTGGGGGAGGGGGTATCTCTAGGATAGTAGGTATCTTTGTGTTAATGGGGTTTTCAAATTATCTGTGTGGTCTAACACTCTATCCCTTATTGGTGGGACTGTGTCATTTAGATCCTGACTGGGGAGGACTGGAATTCGGTGATGTATGATGGGATCATGGCTTATGGCGGCCCCTCTTTTCCAGGAATGTTGGTCTGTATTTACTTCATCATCCTCTTCATCTGTGGAAATTGTATCCTTTGATGCTACTCTTTTCTCCAAGTGGGGCTGAATTTAAAGTCACCCTTTACTATTTTGTTATGTCAGAAAATAATGAATTTCATACCTTACATTTTTACCTTTTCCCTGGGTCTGAATTTTGGCTTTGCACTGCCAAAAGTTAAACAAGTTTGTTTAATTTTAGCTAGTGCTAGGACATATAAATATTTCTACGAGCCGGCTACATGCCAATTCTGCATGCAGGCTTTTATTTAGTGTCTTTACAATTTTAGTGTTTTTATTTTTCATTCCTCTTAATTATCTCATAGTTGGTTTTTTTTCCTGTCTTCTCCAGAAACTAATCTCTGTGTGCATCTACTGTACTTACTGCATATTTCTTTTTTTAATTGCCTTTTCGGTAAGATATTCCAAGTGCTTTCATCCCAGCCTTATGTGGAATAAAAATATGTATAATCTACAATATGCCATATACAAATGCTGTAATAGGAGTAACATGTTTGACATAATTGATTTATGTGAGATCATATATTAATTCATGTCTAAACTAACAGGAATCATGTTCCATTTCAGTTACTGCAATCTGTGTGTTCTTTAAACAGAAAATCGTGTGTTCTGTTATCTTCCAGCCTGCACTGGTGTTAAATAACTTCAGTTCTCTCTGGCTTCAAGGTGAAGTGAGGGCACTGTACATATCCCAGGAGGTACAAACCACATTGCATGATCAGGCTGTGAGTGTCTTTTCACAGGAATGTGCATTTGCATATAACACAGTGCTATGGTTCTGTTCCATATTTCAGTTTGCTCCAAATTTGTTCATGTTTAGTTTCTGCTTCCCTAATAAATGTCAGAGGTGACGTTTCTTTCTGTACTGATTCTTCTGTAAAGCCATCTTGTAGTGTCAGCCTAGCTCTTCTGGCCTTTCCTTGTAATTCACATCTCTCAAACCCTCTTATTTGACATTTCGTTGACCTGCATGCCCTCTCTTCAAAGTCAAATGGTGCAATTCCACTTATCTGAAGGTCGAGGTAGGTAGTCTGCCTGACAACTTAAAAAAACCTGTAATTTGGATCTCCTTGTGAACTGCAGAGGAAATTGTGAGCCAGCTCTACGTGCTGGCTGACTTTGGAACCATTAGATCTTGGAGCCCAAGGAGGCAAGTGGCTGTATTTCCAGACTAAGCCTTGAACTGGGGTTTACTTAAAAGCTATCATGGTGTGATAAGACCCGTTCTCAAGAAATTTGTAAGAGAAGCTGATGTTCAGGTTTGTAACACAAGATCTGAATGTTGCCAAGACATGAAAACAGTTGTGCTTGCTTGCCCTTCAGCTACATGGGCACAACTGGCCATGCACGGACTCTCCACTAGAAGATGGCAGAGTTGTCAGCTCAACCCTACAATGCCCAGACTAAATTAATTTCTTTTTGGTTGCCTCAGAAATGCTAATGAGAGTGCTATGCTTGCTGTCCATAAAATTCACTCATGTCTGTGGGAATACCTGTAATGAGGTTGTTCAACTGAAGTACATAGGCCAAAACTGGAAAGTCCAGGTGCCCTATGGTATGAGGCTCTTGAATATGAATGGTTTGATAAAAGTGACCTAAGCTGACAAAGATTCAAAGTGTTCAGGACTCCCCTTATCTTCTGGGATTTGTTGCACAAAACAAGACTTTTGGAAAATCAGAAGCTAAAATATAAGTCTGGACTTAAATGTTTTCTATCAGTCATTCTGTTGTGAAATTTTGGAAACCCCACAAATAGTGTTAGCCATTTGGATGGAAAGTGTAGGTTGTGCGTGCCAGATGTGCACATCCTGAACATTTGTGTGAAATGGAAGTTTGGAAAATCTGAGAGATCTGATGACAGGTTGCTAAAAATTTTCAATTAAGAAACCTTTGGTATAATGTTTTTCTGCAGTTTTCAAAGCCCATTTTCCTTAAGTAGCACACAAACAGATATCCTCCTAAATGTATTTTTGGCCATTGCTGTGGACAACCTTGCTGATGCTGAGAGTTTAACATCTGCACAGAAAGAGGAGGAAGAGGAAAAAGAAAGAAAAAAGCTAGCTAGGTAAATCCATTTGCATACACCTATCTACAGTCGTATGCATGCATTCCTGTGAGTATAACTACACACACTCTCTACACACATGTATGCATGTAAACATGTAAGTATGTGTAATACATATAACTTCTCTGTGGGTGTGTATAGATTATATATATGTGATTAATGTAATTATATATGGAATTATGTATATAGAAATTTTTATGTAAAAGAATTCAAACTAAAGGACAGGAAGGTGTCATGAGCTGGGAGTCCCCACAGTTGAAGTGATGTGAGCAAAGGAAGTCTGAGTGACTGATGAGCTTTCAGGGCATCAGCAGAGAATGAGTGTGAAATGGTGTCAATGTTACAATCTCATCTGAACCTCCCTATTACCTTCTGATTGCTTTGGATCACAGGGCGTATTCTCAGACTGTCATTTCCACCACAAGATTCAGCAACTTCCTTCTCTTTTGATGCCACATGCTGTTCCTCTCCTGCTAGTTCTTTTAGTGTTTCTGCAGACTTTTAGAAGGTACCAGCTGGATGTAGAGCTCCTCTTGTCATTCCCAGCTGCCAACAGCAGGGAAGCCTTACCTTACTGGTTACTTGTATTCACTGTCTTCCAGGCTGCTTGGGGGGGATCTCCTGTGCAGATCTTTCTGTTCGTCCTGCATGCTAGTCAGCAGTTTTCCCTGGCTCTGGGAGTGCAGTGAGAGGCAAAACTTCGTAGGCAACCTAGTGGAAATCGACAAGATACGGATTGAAAATGGTTCATACCTTTCTCATTGGGTCAACAAAGATATCCCTACTGACAGACTAGAATACACCTGTGCACAAACACACAGGCAGATACTTCCCCCACATGTGCATGCACACTCACACACAAACACATGCCATTGAGAAAGCTGTAAAATAAAAAGGATGCTGTACAGAACTAGAGGAGAGTCTCTGCAGATGAGGACAAGGTGGAGCCACTGATATGTAAGCTGGACTCAGAATGCAAGTGCCAGTCAGCTGATTGTCTCATGATGTGTGCTGTACTACATGAAGTTCCTGAAAGGGAAACAGCTTTTCACCTTTGTAACTCT
The DNA here is from genome assembly GCF_003259725.1 of Athene cunicularia. Lineage (NCBI taxonomy): Eukaryota > Metazoa > Chordata > Aves > Strigiformes > Strigidae > Athene > Athene cunicularia. Next base: position 11,861,324 of record NW_020799092.1, on the reverse strand, counting down.
TTGCTTTTTGTCTTCTGAAATTGTTAGGACTGCTAGTCCCGAAAAGAAACAGGAGATAGAAAAAACAGCTGTGGAGGAGGAGACAAAGGAGGAGAAAATCGAGCTGAAATCAATCACCGCTGATGGAGAATCCCCGCCTGCTACCAAGGTAAAATCTGCTGCCAGCAGGCACTCTCTGTGCAGTGATGGCATGAACAGCTTGGGTTTCTGAGGGAATGAAAACCCTCTGCCTCATCTGATAAAGGCTTTGCTGTTTCTCCTTCCATTTCTGTCAGATCAATGTGGATGATTATCAGCCCAATGAAAACGAAGAAAAGAGCCCATATCCCACAACAGAAGCGCCAGGTATATATCTTCTTCCTTTTATCCCTGATTCAACAAAGAGAAGCTCCAGTTGCTAATGCACATAAAGCCAAGTTGTGGTAGCAGGTATGCTGAACATGTTATGCTTTCATGACAGGACAGGATGATGTGCTTGACTGTGTTTGCACAGGTGTGGACTTGGTCCTTTGCAATCCCTGTACTGCAAATTAGTCATGTTTGATCTGGTTCTCTGTAAAGCTCAGAGCTTTGCATAGAACCAAATCAAATCATGTACCAATCTTTGTATATGAAAATGTACATACCACTTTGTTTTCAGTCTATTTTTTCAGTACTCAGTGGTCAGGGTAAACTCACAACAGGTACTCATGAAAGACAAAGTGCTGAAAGCCTTTTTGCACTGTTTTCCTAATCAAAAAAGCCAGTATGACTTATTAACATAATTCCAAAGGTATAAGATCTCAGCCTAGAACCAGAAAAAAAAAAAACTAACAAACAAACTAGAGCGTTAGTTAGTCTAGTTTTCAAGTCAGTCAGACCTAATTAACTTCATCCTCAGGTGCTGAAGAAATCTCAGAACTTCAAGCAGTTTTTTTCCAAGAGATCCTGAATTGGAGGTGGGGTTGTAGCATAAGAATCATAAGTCAGTTCAATTTCCATTCTTGGAAAAGTGCTGGAACAAATGATTAAACAAAGTATATGACTGCAAGATGAGGAGATGACTAGCAGCCAACATAGATTTGCCAGTAACAAATCATGTCAAACCACCCTTATTTTCTTCTAAAAGGGGCTGACAAGACTTTTAGACAGGAGAAAATAAGTAGATGTCATATTCATTAGCTTTGCTAAGGCTTCTGGATGTCTCTTGTAACATTCTTATGTCAGCAGAAAAACATGGTCTAGATGACTGGCAGAGAAATTGGTCAGACTATTTACATGGAGAGTAGTGGTGGCCCAAGTGAGGTTCTACAACCCAGGGGCCTGTCCTGAGTTCAGTTCAGTTAATTGTTAATGACCTGAATGATGGAAGAGGAAGTATGCTTATTACATTTGCAGATGACATGAAGCTAGGGAGGACAGGAAGCATGCTGGAAGGGCAGCATTAGAATTCAAAGAGCTCTTGAGGAACTGGATAAATAGGCTAAATAAAATCGAAAGTGCTAGGCTTTATATGTAGACAGGAATAAACAACTCACAAATAAAGGATCTAGGTGACAGCTAGTTAGGTGACAGTTGTTGAGAAAATAATTTGAATCTTGTAATCACAAACTCAACAGGTATCAACAACATTTTGCTGTCTTTCAAAAAACAAGCAAGTAGTGAGATTTATAAACAGTGAAAACGTGACCCTTTAGTCCAGTTATGGGTTTCTTCTAATTGGCCAGTGAAAGCTAAACGGAGCAAAGCAATTGTTTTATTTTGTTGACCATTGATAAGATCTCAGCTGGGGTATCATATCTCATTTTTGGCTGCTCTGCTTAGGAGAAGTGAGGCTGAGTTGAAAGGAGTGTAGAAGAGCATGGTGAAGACAATGCTAGTAGATTGAAAGAACTGTGGTCGTTTGAGCCAGGAAAGGTAGGAGAAACATCTTTAAATGCATAAAAGTCTGTTACAGGTAGGAAGGGAATTATCTCAATTATGAAGAAGTGACAGATTTAAGATTCCCTCCAGGGGGGAATTTTTTAATGGTGAAGCTAGAAAAGATCATCAAGATGGTTGTGGGAGCCCAGCATCACTGGATGTTGCTAAGAACAGGTCAGAAAAATATCTGCTAGAAAAAGTTTAGATATAATAATTAGTTGATCCTCACTTAGCAGAGTCATGAACCAGAGGGCCTTTTATGATCCTTTTCCTGCTCTGCTCTTCTGCATTTCTATGATTGTGTAACAGGCTGTAATAGGTAATAAAACACATTCCCTTCTATTCCATGATTCCTAATAAATGTCTGATAATAGGTTCATTTGATAGGGTAAAGAAAGACACAATAGTTCGTTTTGAATAGATAGACAAGGGTTTCAGAGAAGCAAAAAGGAAAACTGTTGATTGTATTTGATTTTCATTATAAAAATCTCTGCATTTGCTATACTTTTATTCATCCATATTTATAGCACATCTATCAGGAATTGTGTGGTTCTGACACCATGCAATACTGTTTTAACACTGCCTGGGGCATATCACTCTGGCTTTAATTTTCCCAGCACCTCTATAAGCACAGGCACTTAGTGGACACACATGTTCAGTTGCTAAGGGATTTGTGGGAGTCTTTAGCCAGAAGCACAAATTAAAACAGGTTGATACAGTTCTGTTTCTCAGCTGGCTTGGATTTGCAGACTGTTACATTTTTTTCAAGTGAAGGTACGGTCACCTGTATATCAAATTTAAGCCTACGGATAATAGAATAATAGAATTGTGTTTTAGTTACATTCTGTGAATAGCTTAGAAATAATTCAGCATGTGAACTATAGGACAAAACCTGCATCTATAATTTGTGTTATGGTTATTTTATCTGCAGCTGTGCATAGGATTGGAGTGCAGAAAATTAAGTAAAAACACTTCTAACTCCTGCATTGTGGTGCCAATCCCTGGCTTGGCATACTTGTGAACAGAATCTAAAATTTGAATGGGTGGTCAGGTATTCTCCCATCTCCTATTAGAAATGCAAATGGACAGCATCTTGGTTATTTGTCATTGTGTGATGCCATTTCTAAACAAGCCTATTCCCTGAATTGTTTATCAGTTCTTTGTGAAGAGTGAAGTTGATCGCTAACAGCTCACAAAATTACCTGACCACTTCTTTCAGAGTTCATGGAAGTCAACCGTAAGGCTCAGATGCAGTAATTTTGTAAATCCCTTGTTAGATCAGATTTACCTTAGTCATCTATTCCATTTTGCTGTATAAATCACAGAAACTCCAAGGCCCTCTCAGACCTGATATGGCATGTCATATCTGCCTTGTGTAGTCAGTCGTGGGGAACAAAGCTCCAAGGCTTTCCCCAGCTTTAGCAAACAAGAATTTCTCAATCCCCACATGTACTCCTGTCCAGTTCCCTTGTGGCTATCTGACCAGTCCAGAATCCTGATGATTGCAGATTAGTCCAACTGTGGTACAGGAGATGCTGTACAGCCATATACAGCCCATCGTGGAACACACCTTTTCTTGCCACTTGCATGTGGATCTACTTCAGCTGTGCTTTGAGTGAAGCATTGCTTCTTAGATGCAATCAGCTCGTTCTACCTATTTTCTGTTTATGATTTAAGCCATTAATGCCTGTGACCTTTCCATGCCTGTGTACCATTCCATCCTCTGAAAACACCCTTCACCCTAACCCAGTGTTTAGAAACAATTTGAAATGGTCACTTCATTTGTTCTCCATTTATTCTTTCAACCTACCTCACTCAGTGTCCTATTTGTTTCTGCTGCCTCAACTAGTTTTCTCAATAACCTCTTCTGACTTCATTTGCTACACAGTGTTCCCCTTATCCCCCAGAATACTCTGTGTACTTGTGGCTCATCAGATCACTTATCCACTTTGTTGGAAGGAGAGACTAGTTCTTCCAGAGATTTGTGTACACTAGGATTATTATGATGAGATCTTTATTATAGTAAGACAGGGAGCTAATCTTGCAGTCTAGTACAGAAACAGAAAGAATTCAGAACGTCAAATGGAGTAAAATCTTGGGATTATTCATGGGAGCTTGAAGCAAAGCGAGAGTTCTTATCTTTGTACACTAAAAAAAATTCTTCATCATTGAATTTCTCACTGATGCTGCACTGTAGCCTGTGTGTGTTTATGGCTTAACAACCAGAGGACAGCACCATTCTAATGAATCATAATTCAAGGTGAGAGTCCCAGATTTTAATTTCCTTGAACTTTAGGATAGTTCAAACCTAGATCTGAACTTGGCAGTTCTGAGTTATTATTTGCTATGATTTTGTGGCAAATGTGACTAGAAGGGTCACTTTTTAAAAACAATTATACCTTAGGTATAGAAAACAAAGAACAAGTGTTGGAATGCAGCTGATGTTCTGCCCAGTCCATCTGTGAACACCATGTTGACCTTTGCTTCTGCGAATGCTGGCAACTGTGCAACGTACTGTTTCTATATGCAGATAGGTGACTTAGGTAGTGACCTGAGCTGAGTCTGCGGTCATGTTATTCCTTGTGTATTTGGGCCTGTTTCCCTTCTTCTGTGTCCTAGAGTCTACTTTAAATGAAAAATATTTAGGACATTATTCTTTCTCTATGGCTGAAGAACTGAACATGCTTTCCAGTCTGATGGTATGTGGTTGCTGGAATAATTAATAAATTTCTTGCTGCATGGCAGACACAAGAAAGAGAGGAACAATGTTCCTTACAGACTTCATTGGGCTGACCTTTCTGCTGAGTCCGCTTACTTGAGATGTTGTTCCATGCCCATTTAATAGTGGTTTTTTAAGATTCCTCCAAGTAAAAGAAAAAGAATGATCTAATAGTGAAGACACAGAACAGGGACTCAGAATACTAGTCTTTTTAAGTAAGAGTTTCAGATATCCTATGTGATCATGGGCCTTAGTATTCTGGACTGTTAAAAAAAAAAAATTGTTTACCTCACTCAAGTAAGCCCACTCTGAAACCTGTAGATAAAAGGTGCAAGTGCAAAGTGTTGTAATATTATGTAAATATAAACATTAACACCAATTTCACAAGTACTATGCAGAAAAGTACTTCTGAAAGAATGTTTCTTTAACTAATAAAGCCTGTAGAAAGAGTATTATAGAGTATATTACAACCTAATAAGCTGTTAAAAAATAGACCAGCTTAAAAAGTACAAACTCTGTGTACCAGCTCAAACATTTGTGCAAAAAATCAGTCAAGTGAATTTGAGCTGTACTTTTGCTACTGGAAGTGTAAAGAAAGAATCCTATTTGCATGTAATAATGGCATGCACTGAAAAGGCCACTACTCTCTTGTCTCTGACATCTAGATTAGGATCTATGCTGATTCATCTGTTCTTTCTGATGTGTACACTACCCGATCAAGTACAGTGCCTGACCCTAAAGGAACAGGCTCTTCCTGGAATTTATCTCACTTTATGGACTCAAGATAAACCTTTTAACTAGAGCTTCCTCCATTGCATTGTCTGGAAGATGAATCAGTTGCATCTAAACTGTCAGGCTCCTTTCTTAAAATATATTTTCTTTTGCTGATTGAGAGGGTTGGGACTTTAAAATAATAAAATCCTATGATGTCACTTACAAAACAGCATCTGACTTCAGCAGGTACAAGTCCTCAAAAGTGGAAGGTTCTCTTTCACATACCACCTGGACCCCATTTCTGCATTGTTTTCATTGAGTAGGCTCACTGATCAGCACAGTGCCTAGACATCTGCTCCAGAGGCATCAGTTTCAAGAGTCTCAGCCTTGTCTCACCTTTCAATCTTCCCCCCACTGAATTATGAAAGGGGACAATTTTAAGAATTTCTGATTGGTGTAAATCAAAGTGTCTATGCTCCATGTTCACTATGTGGCATACATGCTCTCATCCAGACACAATCCCAGATGTGGCAGTGGCTCCATGGAGAGTCTTCTAAAGAGGAGAAAACCAGATCTTGATAAACTGGAGGAATGGTCTGAAGAAAAGAAGATGCAGTTCAATAAAGATGAGTTCGAAGTCCCACTCTTGGGAATAGTCAGCAGCACAAATACAGAGGGGGAGTGACAGTCTAAGAAATAATAATTTGTGCTTTGTGCAAATCAGAAACTGCTGGCAAATTAATGCCAGAGTGTAATGAAAATAAGTGCCCATGAAAGCCATTTAAACAGGAAGATAGTATTATAAAATGTAAGAAGTAACCCAGCTCTCCTCTGCACGAGTAAAACCTCAGCCTGCAGGTTAATCCTGCAGATAATCTGGAGGAAAGTAGCAAGAATGATCAGAAACCTAGGGAACACAGCCCCTCAGGAATGACTGTTGTTTTACCCTAGGAACCAGAAATCCTTGCAGTGGCATAATAATGGTCCTGAAGTATATAAGTAAAAACCTTCTGCAAGAGGAAAGGAATTCTCTGTTTTGTTTGTTTATGGAAAATAAGAAAATAGATAATGGATTTAGACTAGAGCAAGAAAGATTCAAGTCAGTCATTAGAAGGAAGCTTTTTTAGCAAAAGGGACAGTGAAACATCTGTGGAGACCGTTGTGAGGATTATGGGTTTACCAGCATTAATGGCCTTAGAGAGACTAGATCAGTGTCTGCCAGGGGAAGCACTGAGCAGCAGATGCTGTCTTGGAGAAAGAAAATGAACAAGTGAACAAGCTTTCATCATCCTATTTCAATGATTCTTAGATTTTTAGCTCCAGTTGTGACAGAGACAAATGCCCTTGCACTCCAGAATGGGTTGTATTTTGCATTAAAAAACAAAAATGCTTCTTGCAGCAGAGGAAGATGAAGAAGAACCTGAGATGCCTGTCGGCCCTCGGCCTCGACCAATGTCTGAGCTACACCTCAAGGAAAAGGCTGTGCCCATGCCTGATGCCAGTGCTTTTTTCATCTTCAGTCCTAACAACAGGTATTTAAGAGACTGCTTAGCTGGAACAAGGAGGCAAAAAGCAGGTACCCCTTTCATTCTGGGTCCCAAAGGTCATGTGGTGCCGAGCTCCCTTCCATCAGTTCATATCAGAGACCTCCTTTGCCCACTCTACTTTAAAGGCCCTGGCATGAAATCCTCATAAAAGCACAACTGTAGGAAGCCCCATGACAATATTCAGTGGGAGTTCATGGCACCTTCAAGGCTGAATGAAGACATAAATCATAAAAGGTTTGGAAATAAGGGACTTAGAGGCAAGTCAGTAATTAGAATTCCCCAACATATTCAAACTGTAAGCAAGCCATCATGCAATCAGTCAAGCATGAGGTAGGAGCTTCCTGTCCTAATGGCTGATCAAAATCCACTCCCAGTAGGGATTTCATGTGTCTCTGCTCATTCCTACATGTCAAGAATAAGCATAGAAGAAAAGTGAGTGAGGAGGAGGATGAGAGTCCATAGCACTGAAGGGAAGAGGAGGAGAATAATTCTTCTCTTACACTCTTCCCTTGGGCTTCTGCAGTGTGGCTTCATGTTGTCCCACCTATCTTTCCAACACAGATGGGCGAGTCCAGTACTCTGAATGGAGGAATGAGCTATGACACAGGGGAATATATCTTTCCAAGGGTGCAGAAATGAGCTGCCCAGTGGTCTGTGCAGTACCATGTATCCCAACATCTCCCTTGGGGACTTGACCTCCAAACACAGCCCCAGAATAAGGCAGGGTGCTAGAAGCACAGCTGAATTCAGAGCCACTCTTTTCACAGCAAGCCTTGTGTCATTCCTCCTTGGGTATGTGCAAAAGGGGGGACTGATGATGATTGGGACTCATGGACTCTAATGCCAGCTTTGCCACCCACCCACTCTCGTTTGTTGAAGAAGTAAATTAACCTCTACAATCATCTGTAAAATTGCTATAATAGGGGCTTGGAGGCTTAAGAGCCAAAAGTAGATCTAAATAGATTAATGAAGCGCCTATAGAATTACGCATAGGACTGTTAAAAGTTTTAACTCTTCATATCCTGATACCAATGTATGGAAGGTGCTGTAATGGTCTCCAGTAAGCATGCTGCTCTCTGATGGGTGACTGCTACTTCTTTACCTACTAGTTTCCCACAAGAGCACCAAGCACTTCATATTGGGCTAATGTCTGGCAGATACCCTGCATGGCACGATGTCCGCCCAGAAGCCCTTTCCAAATGCCAGTCTGCCTTATATCCATTTGGCCAGGTCCGTGTCCTATTAGCAAGGTAAATCCCCCACAGCTCCTGCTCAGTGACACTCCAGCCCCAGCTCAGAAAGACAGTGGCCACCCTGAAGCCTGTTTATGCTGCTTTCCCCCTAATGAATGGGGAATGGTTCTGTGAATGAAAGCAGGGGATATAATTTTGGGTTGACAGGTTTCAGACCACATCTAAATCACAAAAGGCCCTGTCAGGAGGGCGTGACTATTCTCCATTCAAACACACCGAGCAAGCATGGGTCCTGCAGGCAGTCAAGCACTCGGTGTGCATGACATGGAGAGCCAAGGCTGCCCAGCACCACTAGGCACGGATGCCACTGCCACTGGGGCAGAGGGAAGCAACTCACGATCCTCCAGGACCAGTCCTGCTGGCAAAAAAGAAAGGGGGAATGTTTCCCATGTCCTCCAGTTCTCTGGGAGATAAAGTTGTGCCTCTCTTTCTCTTGCAGGTTCCGTGTCCACTGCCATCGAATCGTTAATGATAACATTTTCACCAACCTGATCCTATTTTTCATCTTGCTCAGCAGCATCTCCCTGGCAGCCGAGGACCCTGTCCGACACCTCTCCTTTAGGAACCAAGTATGCTTCCCATCCGCCTTCCCTCACTGTGTATTTAAAGTGTGGTACAAGCAGATCGTGAGTTGAAGCCAGGAAAGATTCAGAAAAGACTGCATCAGAGGCTTTGGGAGTGACTCTCTTCCCTGATTTGTGCCTTTTGTAGGCTGCGTGTGAAATCATTGAGTTTTGCAGGGAACATGAGTCAGTGCAGAATTTGGCCTCTACTTCATTTCAGAAGCATGTGTAGGGGAAGGAAGGACAGGAAGATGAAGCAAAATTAATTGTTCCCTGGGATTAAGGCATTAGAAAGGGACTGTAGAAACATTGATTGGGATACAGCTAACTCTAATTTGGGGGGTTTTCAGGGTCCCTTTGGAATGTTTGCTCTCCTGACATATCCTTTCTTTTGAACTAGAAAGCCCAGAGCCTGATTTTCACTTTATTCATGCTGGTGTAAATCAGGAGTAACATTGCTGAGTTTGATGCAGTCACTCTGGGGGAAATTTGTCTCATCAAGGTTAGAATCAGACTATTTGAACACAAGCTGCAAAGCTATCATTAAATTTGAGATAATCTTCAGAAAATATGCAGTGCTCTTCTCCTCACCAGCCTGGGGGACGGAGAGACAGGCATTTAGCATGGAGATATATTCTCAGCTTCATTTCTGACCATTCTTGTTAGTGTTTTGAAACATTCAGTGCTCCCTTAACTTTACCAGTGGTTGTTTCCATTAATCTGGGGTCACTGCAAAAATCAGAAGTCAGCAGTCATATGTGAGACTTCTGATCTCTGCTGTCTGCAGTGGCATTTTGGTGCCTTTATGCTGCAAGAGCTTTCTAGGCCTAGAGAGCGGGACAATATTTTATGTTGTTTGATAATAAAACCTTAATTTCAGACTCACTGTTCTACATCCCTGAAATATCCTGGCCTGAGCATGCATTTAAACACATATGTGCATGCAGAGAAGGTGTTAATGGAGGTTTATTCCTGAGCTTATTTTAGAGCTGCTTTGGATTTTGTCCTGAGGGAGGGTACTAAATAATACAGTCAAACTTGTGCCACCAGTGACCCACTCATGCACAGCTGAGTGTGCCCACCATGTAGGGATAAATGTATGTCAATATGTATTAGTGCTGCAGCATGATGTCAGCTGGCATATGGGCTTCTGACATGCCACAGAAAGCTGCCACAGAATCTGTAGCAGAGATTTAAGTGAGAAAAAAAGTAGTCAAAGCTGATTGTCGTGGATAAAAGAGCTGAAAGTTTGGAGCAAAGTGTTGTCTTGTGTATTTGAAGCCATTGATGTTGCATGAAAATCTGTGTTTAATTTTTCCAGGTACAGATGTTTAAAATGTCTCATACAAGGGGACACTGACAAGATGTTTGGGTTGCAGATGTGGTCTGCCTTTCCACTTTGACAGTAGAACAGTAAGATTGTGTCCTGCCCTGTTCCCACACAGAGGCCTGTGAGGGAAAGCAAGCAAACAAGCTCAAAGTCACCTAACTCCCTCTGCCTTCACTCTGGGACAACATAATTAGGCATTAACCTGTGCATAAGAACTCATGCAGACTAGTGCTGCTGTTGACACAAACTGTCCCAGAGCAGGCAGACAGGAACAGAGAACCCAGCAAGGGCTAGTGAAAGGCTTGGACACTGCTTCTATCCTGGGGTGGGCTAGTGGCTGCATCTTTCTTGTGTAACACAGGGCTCAGACAGCAAGTGTTTGGAAGTGCCTCCCCAGTCTGATCAGCCTTTAAAGCTCAAGCAAGTCCTAAGACTTTGTGTGCTCACAATATTCTCCTATTTGCACCTTGGAAAGGTGCTCATTCATTTTAATATATTCCAAAGTAAATTAATATTTAGATATTAATAAATATGCCTGCTGATAAATGGTACTGCCTGCATGGGTGGAGCAGCGATCATTTTCATTAGGCATGATCTGTAAGGGACATCTTTACTAGTTGCTTTGGGGCCAAGTTCTAGCTGCTTTGCAGTGCTCTGGTGATGTAAAGCAGCTGCAGGTACAGCTTAATCATTCACTTTAATCAAGTTTACAGCTGCTTTATGTTGGTGGAGTCATGCAAAGCAGCCTGAGATTACCTATGAATCTGGCCCATTGATTATAAAATTATTGATATAATAACCAAATGTCAGGACTTACAAGGCAGAAAGGCAAGGGGACATTTTCACTTATAATATGTGTAAATTAATACAGGGTGCGATTGAGATCTGCCTATCCTTGAAATGGGCCTTTTAAAATTCTCTAAGTTACAAAACTTGATAGAGCCCAAGACAGCCTTGAAGAAGTGAGAACAACTGGGGGTCAAAAATTGAGCAGTGACCTGAGGAATTTCAAGTTACACAGTAGTAGTAAGTGATACATCCCCTCATTTGACATTTTGTGTCTGCAAATTAGTCCAGATTCAGATCACGCTTAAATAGCGCAATCTAAAATAACCCTGTAATTTGCAGTAGCTACCCCACTTCCCATGGCATACCAAGCTGTAAGAATCTAGCCACTTATAAATCTGAGTTAGAGTACGGGCACTGAGATACAATAAACACCTGTGGGATGGGAAAAGGCAGCTTACTGCTGTATGTTTATTAGTGTTTTAGTAGTAATAGTTCAAATTTCACAAATGATCAGTTTTCTACAGCTTCCATATATTGGCCTTCTGGTTTAGAACTTGGTTATAGTAAAACAACAGTAATCCAAGGGCATGATACTTTAGAGTTTCACCATTTGTAGTGTGGATAACACTGAAATGGCTTGGGGTATTGGAATACATTGGAAACAAAGAGTTTAATTCTGATCCCATTAGTCAATGGGAAAGTTCCCATTTGCATTTGTGGGTTGTCAATTGATTGGCAGTGAAAGATGTTTCTGTCCTTGGTGCTGTTACTCTGAAAATCACTTTACACTTCCAGACTTGCTGTTGCCTTCTGTGACACCCTAGGGCCACTTCTTATGGTCTGCTATGCATGCCACCAGTATCCCCATCACCAGGTCTAAGTTCATGGGAATGATGAGTGTTTCAGCTTGCCTGTTATCCAGGATGCCAATAGAAAGATGCAAGATCTAAGTTAGGCATGTTTAGCACACGACCAAATTATTGTTTCAATACAAGAGCTGGGATTCTGTTCAATTGGCAGAGGCTTTGTTATTCATGCTAATACAGGGCAAATCAGGATAGAAGGGAAAAAAATAGCTGGAGCATGAATTTGTGGTTTGCTTTTCTTCTTTATGAGAGTCACAGAACAAGCCTGAATGGAAGTTAATAAGAAGGAATCTCATGTTTTCCACTGAGAGACCAGGCATCCTTGTAGTCTCAGTTTGGGAGTCTATTTGGGAAAACCCTTGAATCATATGTTCCTTATCAGATCTAAAAAACCAAAAAAATAATAAAAAAAAAATCCTACAACAACCACCAAAAAGTTATTTTGCCTCTAGATTGTGACTCAGATTTCATGTAATGCAGTTTTTGTACACTGTGCCAGGACCTTCACTGCATTCAACAGGACGTCGCTATAAAACCATTTCCTATATAGTCCTCCTTGTTCCCTTGTTAAAAGGCGTATGTATTTGATTTTGAACCGTGATTTCCCATTCAAGTGATCAGTCACTGATCTACCCTTCCCACTCCTATTCCCTTTTGTTTTTACAGATTCTCTTTTATTTTGATATAGTTTTTACTGTCATTTTCACCATTGAAATTGCTCTGAAGGTAAAGTGCCCATCTTCTCTGCCATTACTTGTTCACAATCTTACTAGTTTTCTGCCACTATCTGTTGCTAACACACATGCCTATTTGTTCCTGGGTCACGCTCAGTACCACTAACCCGATTGTGCTTATTTTTCAGATCCTAGGCAATGCAGACTATGTCTTCACTAGTATCTTTACATTAGAAATTATTCTTAAGGTAACCAATCTAAGCAATCCTCCCTCCCTCCCTCCCTCCCTCC